>NC_053157.1:62999648-63347148 GCF_016835505.1 Polypterus senegalus | reverse complement strand
TTTAAAGGTTGTTTTTTATTTGCGTGTGGTTAATGCAAATGCATTACATACCCCGGGGGCTGTCCCATCCATTGTTGGCTGTTACAGCTCTGGATAATGGTATGCTGGCCTTGCAAAGCATTACAGCCACTAGGGAAAAAAGTTCTCCTAAACAGAAGAATTACCAGTACATCATTCAACGAACAAGATTTGCTGCAAATAACGCTTTCACAAAATTTAGGAATCAGCACTACTTATCATCATTAATCAAGTCTTTCTGAAATAAGTCTTTATATTTGTAGATCTGTCATCTAATAGCTGAGATTATAGATGTTCATACTTAAAATGTTATTTAAAAACTATATTTAAAATACTTTGGGTTAAATAAATGAACACCACCATGAGGTCCATAATGTATTAACATGCCATTTTCAACAAGAAATAACTTGACCTTCATGAGCAATCAAAAGTTAGATAACCATGGGAAAAAAATTGTGAAACTCTGCATTGCCTCATTTAATTTTTATATATATTTAAGGACATCAGCATTTTTTTTTTTTTTTGGTGGAGCTTTGTTACAACCCACACTGAGATGGTATATATGCAACTTGGACAACAAAAAACAAAGTAGCCACAGGAGCTTACAAACACTGAAACATGAGATTTCAGTTGTGGTTACTTGCTTTCCTCTTTTCTCTTTGATTACACCAGTTTATGAATTCTGGGATTGAAAAGACAATCTAAGTTTTATCATTGCTGTAACATGGTGAAAGCCAAAATGAACTCAAATGCTCAACATGGGCATAAGTCATAGAAATATTTGCAGTACAACCAAGGTTGGCACTATGCCATCTGTTGTAATGGTTGAAGTACTAACAAAATATACTGTTATTGCTTTGATGATCCCACAAATAGTGCACCAAGAACATGAGCAATACCAGAGACAGAGAGAGAAAACAAACTTGGATTTTGCATACTAACAATTAAATTAAACAGCTTATATGAAAGTAAGCAATCCCATATGTTGGAAACAACACGCAGATTTGTATGAGGGATATCAATCATTTAGTTAAAATTTGCTTAATACCAAAGCAAAAATTCATTCATTCATTAAAAACAAAATGCAAGGGCACTGTATATATTCTTTTTCTTCTTCTTGAAATCTTTGAATATTCCTTTATTTTTCCTCCATGAAACAGGAATTACTTTTACTAATGTTCTTTGATCTATAACCCACGAATTTTAAAAACAGATAAAGTTCCTCAAAAAAATACTGAAAAGCTGATTAAATCCTTAATAATTTAAAAATGTATCTTATATATAGATATGTACTGTAAAATAACTTATTTTACATAGGATTCCAACATTTACACAATGCCTTGAACATAAATGGCATTTAACAAGCAAAAACAAATGCATAAGCAATGTATTAACAAACACTGCCAGACCTTCAACTATTGTACACTATCTTACATTGACGAGACATCTAGAATTCTAATCAGCTCACAGAAGGTCAACTTTCAAAAAACAGACAGCTGCCCTAAGAAACTCCAAAGGAACATGTACAGGACGTTACAGTATATAGTACTGTCTGCTCCACATACTTAGGAAAAATCACTTGCACAATTAAGAGTTGAGTTATGCCACAGAATACGATATGGTACCTGTATGACCTACGACATGAACAATTGTATCTCCAACTTTAGTTATTTCACTTGATACTAATGATCCGACTCTGTAGTCCCTATTGGAGGAATAAATTGACCCTCCTCTCCTATTCATGTCAAACTTGTTCTATACAGTATGTCACTTTTCATTTACACTGCTGTTGGATGCAATGATTGTTCTATAACAGATAAAAAAATGCATTTTTTATTGGCAAGGTATTCTGAAATAATACTTTAGTGACAAAAAATGTGAATATATTGAGTGCCAATTATGAGAATTTTCTGTCTCATTTTCCAACTATGAGTTAACTCAAACACATTCTTAAGAGAGTTTTGCTCAATAACAAAATACATTTAATTGGTATATTAAAATACCTCCCTGATTTTACAAAGCTTCAGGAACAAATTGACCTATTGTCACTACAGAAGTCAACGTCAATTGCTGCCTTCTAACATGCTCCTGTAAATTTTCAGCGGTCATTCACAATTTTATTTGAGGGTACGCATTCTTTTAAATTTGAAAAGATGTATATTGTTAATACAGTTTTAAATTCATATAAGTGCTCTCTCCAGTCAGTGCTGCTTAGCCTGTTAATATTGAGTTATTTGACTTTGGTTTACTTTGCCATTAGAAATACAATTCAGATTTTATATTAAATGCAAATGAGAAAGAAGCATGAAGAAGAACAATTAGTTCAGGGTTTCAGACTGAGCATAGGCTATAGGAATCACACCATTTGTTTAAAATCTTGTCTAGTTTAACTTGCTAAAGTCAGAAAAGTCAGGAAAAGAGACATACAACAATTTTATGGCATCATAGGATTTCACTTTAGGGTGTAAGTGAGTTCAGAAAGAAAAATGCAAACTCTTTGGAAGAGTGTAATGAAGTGACCAATCATCTGTAAGTTGCAAGAATTTTACACTACTGGTTAAAAGTTTTAGAACACCTCATTTTTTCTTTAAATCTAACCAGTTGCAATGCAATAAATGACCTACAATGGTGAAAAGGTAAGTGGTTAACTGCCAGAGAAGGTTGTAGTTGTTCCCTGAAGAAGACCCATTTGTGATATTCTGATATTTCCTTTTTTACAATTGAATAAATTTAAAGAAAAATCGAGGTACTGTAAAATTTTTGACCAGTAGTGTACATGTACTTATAATAATAATGAGATAGATTGGTAGCAAAAAAAAAAAAAAAAACACCAATAAAGAGTAACTGATTAGATCACTGTAATAAACCTATATAATAAGCTAAATGTCTGTTATTCTAAATGAGCCCAGTAGCTAGAATTTACAGAATTAAGTAAAACTGCTACACAATTACAGCATATAAACAACTCTATAATAAAACACACCTGAGAGCACCTGCCAATAGTCTGCCAGTTAGCATGAGGCAACATTTCACTGTATCATAAACTTCGACACATAATACTGCCGATACAAAATGTGGCCTTGTATTGTGTACTGCATGATATTACCACGACTAAAATGAAACACTAAGGCAAACAAAAACGTCTTCGGTTGAAAGCAAGAACAAATGTACTGTATAACGTGACTGCATTTTGGCAGAACTGTTATTCACAATCTGTATAATGTTGTGTACACATTATACAATTATAAATGGGCTGTGACCGCAGGTTAAGTGATTTGTGTACACTTAATTACTCCGATTCATGGATTGACAGAATCAAACAATTTTTCCATAAATGCATCATTACACCAGGACTGTTTTCAAATAGAATTCTATTGGGACCGGCAAACTTATTATTGTACGGGAACAGTTCTAATAATATACTCAAATTTCAACTCTCACGAGCTGTGGCTGTGCAAAGGAATACTCGAAACATCGATACAAGAAATAAAGCAGCCAAATTAGCAATACTCGGTTTTCTGATTAAATAATATGCCCCCTGCCAAGTCTATACTTACTGAGCGAGTGTCACAACAGAGGGGTCTCAGCTTCAGGCAGACTGCTGAAATTCTAATTTTTCTTAACAGGAAATATAACATTTTCCTTTCATTTCTTCATAAATCTAGTCGGGACCCACAGTTAATTGGTCAGTAAGTGTCAGAGATGGCTGGGGTGGTGACCCAGCCGGGACACCTAGGAAGACCGGAGGAGGGCTTACGCCTTCCCCAGACCATGTGGGGGTGACCGCCCTGGTTCCTCTGGGGGCCACGGGTACAGAGCTTTGAAGCTCCACCCTGTAGGAGCCTGTGGTCACTGCCAGGGGGCGCCCCCATGCCTTTGGAGCCCTGGACCTCAGCACTTCCGCCACACCCGTAAGTGCTGGGGGGGTTGGGGTTAAGACTGGGGACACCCGGAGTGCTTCCGGGTACGCAGCCGGCACTTCCGCCACACGGGGGCGTGTCGGTGGGAGATTGCAGGGAAGCACCTGGAGAACATCCGGGTGTGTATAAAAGGGGCCGCCTCCCTTCATATGATCGCGAGAGTCGGGAGTGGAGTAGACTAAGCAGGATAAGGGAGAGGATAAAGTGAGGCATTGTTGTGGCCAGAACTTTGTGGGGACTTTTGGGATGTGTGCACTTTAATAATTGTAAATGTATAATAAACGTGTGTGTGGTGAAACCAACGTGTCTGCCTGTCTGTGGCCGGGTCAGTCTCCACATAAGATATTCAAGCAGGATTAAAAAAAAAGGACAGACATTTATAGATCAAATTTTGATGTTAATTCAGAAAACAAACCAATAAACTTAAATTTGGAAAAATTGTCATAATTGCCTCACACAGCATTACAGCAACATTAGCACTTGCATGCGCTAATTAAACAGCACATCTTATATTACTATGTTGCCAATATTTTATGTTAATATTCAAGATTGTAATATATAAGAAAAGGCTTACAAAAACTTGTGCATTTGCCCACCAATTTCAATGTTGCATTGTTTTGATTTATAATCATCTAATAATATGAGACATTAAACATACAGTACACTTCTTTTATGAAAACCATATATATCGTGTGACTATTGCAGTGTGAAGCCTGATTTTGGGATAAATATATCGTCAGTGTCTCAGTTTCTAGAGTACTGACGAATTTCCTCCAAAAAACAGGTATATATAGTTACATTTTGAGATCTCAAAAGCAGATTTTGCAAAAGAGGGTAGAGCAGGAGGGTGGTTACACATGCTTATGATAGAACACTTTATTTACACAGAAAAGCTCTTAACTTCCCCAGAAAGGCAAACCTAGTATACCTGTACATTAGTCTGTATTTTTACATATTCTCATCAAGTAAATACTACAGTCAAACTATGGTGGAGGCCAAGTTTACTGGATGCTTTTAAGGATCAATCATTTTTTGCATTTTCGAGAGAATTCAACATTACAGACTACATGGTAAACATAAATATATAGACTAACAGCCAGTTCTGGACAGTTTTTGTTTTCTTAAATAGGGCATCATCCAAGCATGTGGAGAACCTGTTGCATAAACATGCATAAAACAGATGTTATTGCAATAATTTACATTTAATTGAAGTTAAAACATAGATTGGATTGTGAAACAAAAACTTCATTTGTTGCTATTAATGCAGTCAAATGTAAACTATGAAAGCTGTGCCCACAAAATTACTGGGAATAAAAACCAAAGTATTAACAAATAAACATATGGCTGCAGAGGTATTTTAAGGTATTAGAAAACTAGGTAAAAGACCTTAAGTTCACAATGATCAAAACTGTCCAGCACCACACCCCTGGGAGAGGACATCAGCAACCAATTATTACGCAGTGAGACTTTTTGGATTTTTAAACTTAACACCTTCATTCCCAATGAACAGAATGATTCATATTGTTATTTATAATACATTTGGTAAGTTCACAAAGCAAGGTTTTAAATATTAGACCTATACTCGTAAGATCCAGTGTACTGGTGGCTAGCCTTCCTTTGTATTATTATTACTTATGCAGACTACCAATCATGGGGCACAGAGCTTGAATTTGTGAAAGAGAGGGTAGTTTCTCCCCCAGTGTAACAACAAATGGGGAGATTTTATTGGCTCAGAGAGCATTTTAGCATATAGTTTATAAAGAATGATTGTCATGGGCTGCTTGATTTATCATAACATGCATGTACTAAAACTATTCACGGTCACTTTTCTGCAAAAAAAAAATATATATATACTGCTTAAAATACAGAAAAATAAAACCTAAAACATTATACTATCACTGCATATGAATTACTGAACAACAACACTATTCAGAATGTGTATTTATACGCACACATTTGCAGTTTGTTAGAAAAATCGATTTGTCAGGTTTGTCATGAGATTTATATTTACATCACTATATGGAGAAGATTCTAGTTGGTTAACAACACTGATCAACAGTAATATTTAATGAACAAGTTAAATTTCAAATGTCACACACCTGATACTTTAGCTCATCAAATCTTCCCCCGCTTTTTTAGATTTGTCTCAATTTTAAGGATACCTTTGTGAAATCAAACACGTCAATTTAAGATTATTTGTTTCAGAATTTCAATAAGACAGTTTTTGTTTTATAGATTTTCAAGCTACCTAACATAAAAGTGTTTAATGCTTTTGCTTTGCTTATGCCCATGTATTATCATAGAATTAGACAATGAACTGGACTGACTGTAAGTGCAGAAAAGGGACACAAACACATCATTTGCTCCAGTATTCAAATGTTTATATTATGAGCTATACTCAAATTTTAAGTGTCATAATAATGAGCATTACTTTGGTTTCAAAATACCCTACAAATATAGCACATTTCATTGTTTGCCTATTCGTTTTCAGGAATTACGTATGCTGTGTCAGTAGTCCCACTAATTGAGCATCTTAGATCACATGCTTCCATTAACACGCTGCATGTTGTATGATGGAGAGATCTGTCTTATGCTTCCAATCATTAACAAATGCTTGGCCAGAGTGAATGTTTTGAAGCACTAAACAAATACTGTGCAATTTATTTTGGAATGATGTGTGATTTTTATTTCACATCTAATTCTAGAATGGTATTAAGTGGCAATAAGGAAAGCCTTTTCATGCTTTGAAATTGCAGCAAGATTTTACCATTTTATTAAGTTAAACCATGTGGTTTAAACCATGTTGCGCAAAAGTTCAAGCTCTGGGGGAATGTGTTGACTTTCTGCATAGTTTATTGTGTAATCATAAAATTAACGCATATCAGGTAAGGAAGACTTCACTAAACGGTGGTTGAGTTAAGGAAGGTTGCAGTTTGGAAGTAAGGTAATATTTTAAGGAAGGGAAGACGAACGTTTTGAGCTAAGATAGTAATACTCCCTAATCATGGTTCCAGAGAATGGTAGTGTGATCCATGAACACTGTAGGAAAATGTGGATAAGAAGAGTCTTTTGATTTTAAATAAACCAAATGATCACTTCCATTAGCAATCCCAGTAATTAATATGTGAAGGTTCCTACTTCATTTTCTTGCTCTGATTCTGCAGTTCCTAGCTGTTAGAAATGAAGCTTACTGCTTTTCAGAAACACAGTACACTGAACTCAATTACTGGCACAGAGGTTAAGCTTAGAAGAGTAGGTCTTAGATCTAGTTCAGGGCTTACAGCCTCATGACTCTATACAGTGTAGCTTCCATGCCCAAAGAAACATTCTTTGTTGCTTCCAAGAGTGGGTCAGCTTCTTGCTCCAAAGAGACCAGACAGATGCATTGTATGCACCTTGTTTTAAAGGAAGGTGTTATATCTAGTGATTAAATCAAAGTCCTTACAAGCCACAGACCAAGTGTCAGCTCCCTGATGTGAAATTTTATCCATCAGAGCAAGCCAAAGTTCAGCCTGTGGTTACAAGTTTTAAAGGAATGGATTTTTAAGCCTGCTTGTTATCAGAAAAAGCTTAGAAATAATGCTGACCAAATGTTGGTAGAGTTGGAAGGTATTTCAGCAACTTAAAAGGAAAACTGTCTGTTCTCTTGTATCTCGTGCGTGCCAATGAAAGCCTAACAAAATGAACAATGCCCACTTTGTCCTACAACACATGTGCTTTTTGATTTTATTTACTCTCTTTAAGCTTTGGGAAAGAACAATGTGTTCATACACTGGTTTTAATATACTTTAGAAGCTCTTCTTCATGGCTACAATCTGGATTTGCATCTTCACACTTACATTTTATTTTTGGTTTCAGCAACTGTTCAGTATTTATTGTTATGATTACAATTTATATAGTTTATCTTTTTGGGGGGTATAGTTGACTTTTTTCTTTTGCTGCAGAACTTTGGTGTGTTTTCTCCATTTGGGCATATAATGATGATTTAATATTGGTTTATATAATTGACTAGCTGGGTGTTAACTCTTTTTATGGCACCAAAGGTTAATCGGATGTGTAGAAGAACTATGTAACTAATGGAGTACTTATATGTTATACAATATTTGTTATCCCCATACCAACCACCCCCAAGCCCCGGGGCTAAAATCATTAGGTCACTGGCGCTCCTTATTCTTGAAATGACTACATACAATTGCATATAAGTAAAACATTCCTACCATAGATCAATTCTTTGCTTTTCTAGTTACAGTACTTGGCTTTTATTGATGGTCATTGCAAAACACAACTTTACAGGAAACTGTATTCTTTTGAATTCAAACATGTAATTAGAAAGAATGCAAATGTTAAAATATAAAATATAATTTCACATACTGTATTAGCAGATCCTGAAAAAGTGGTAGCTTCAGTTAGATTTGAATGTAATGCTTTGATCTGTGATCTAGTACTGTTACAAACTTTTGTAAGGTTTGCATCAAAAGAAATATTAAATTGTAGTTTCCTTTAACTTATTACATACTATACAGCACTGATGTTTACAGGCTGAACATTTAAACGTCTCATTGAATGAAATGAACATTTTTCTCATTGTACAGATAAGAAGTGTTGAAAATAATGTTATGAACTACACTATGTACAATGTCCACCTCCTCTATGTACTGTTCCTGGGTGGCATAGAGCTCCCTAACAGAAAGCTGATCATACTTTTAACAATGCAGAGGTCGGGCAACTGGTTGTTTTATTCAGCACGGTAACACCTTCTCATTAAAATTCACTTTGACGCTATATTGTTTCATCTAGCAGTAGGAGGCTCCCCTGTGATGATTTCGGATCCTTCTGGACACTCAGTCATTTCATTAGTTTGTTTCCCCAATGGTAATTTCAGGACTGCCCGGACACTCCGTTGTTTCATCGAATGGGGCAGGTTAGGGGTAGTCCTTGTTCATATCAGCAATCAGACACTCAATCATTTAGCTGACCTACCCCCTTGGTGATTTCGGCACAGTGCAGACATTCTATTGTTTCAATAAGCTGGAAGGAAGGGGTGATTTTGGCACTCAGACAAACAATTTTGTCAAGGGATAGGAAGGGGGGGGTAAATCAAACGAAAAGGACCTTATCATTAAAGGCCACTAGACGTACACCCAGAGAGCCCTGATGGTAGATTTACCCCCTATATGTGGTGTACAACTTAAGTGAGCTGTACAAGCATTTAAACTGACAAAGCCATGCCATCATTCCGGGCTTGAGTTTCTGTTTGTGAAATGGAGTGTAGAGGCTTGTTGTGGTCTGACCTCCAAAAGGATAACTGATCTCTCCGCAGTACTGCATGTATTTTACCACAAGGCCACCCCTCCAACTCCACTTTCTTTTAAGTTTAAATATATAAGAGCGCTCAACAAAGAAATCTACAGGTAAAACTCCGTTACAACAAAATTTTCAATACCACAAAGTATTTTTATGGTCCCCATATGACACGAGTCTATAGAAATCTTGTTACTACGAAGTACATTCAGCAGATACTTTCATTACAACGAAGTGCCCAAAAGACCTTGAAATGCCGGAATGAATCATCCACAGAGCAGTTAGTTCTTTAGCCACAGCTCAGTTATGCACAATCCCCAAACAGAAACACACTAATTTTTTTTTCTTTCTTCGAACTTTCCTCATACTGTTTTTTTTTTCACCTTTTTTGTTTTGTTTGCTCTCAATTGCGGCAAAAAGAAAAAAAGATGTTGCCAGTGAATTCGGAATTTCGCCATCAACACTGTCAACTTTCTTGAAAGACTGAGCAAAAAAAGAAGGAAAATCTCAGGTTGCAAACGTTTGTGGACTGCTGCATTTGAAGATGTTGAAAAAGCAGTTTTTATGTGGTTCAGTGATGCTCGTTCAAGAAACATTCCTATTAATGTGGCGTTCATTCAAGAAAATGTGAGGTTTGTAAACTCTCTTGGGACCTCCCCCAACTAGGGAGCACGCCGAAGAGTGTCCCGAAGTGCGATCTCCACGTCTGTATGGGGCAACAGCAGGCTCATAGCTATGGTGCGTCTCTCCGCCAAAGTAAACAGAAAAGATCTTGATGGGTGATGCAAGGTTAGGAGCACGTAAACTGTAAATGCAGATAACAGAATTACTTGGTCACTGAGCTGGCCACGACCCTGCCTGACTGCTGTGTCTGTGTATAGCAGAGTGGCAGATTACACTACAATAAATAACTGTGCCATTCCTGTTTCAAGCTGAATAAAGCTGACTTTGCTAAAGTACTGAGACTAAGCCTTGTGTTTTGGGGTGCAAACAGGGACTTATAGCATGACCCAATCTTTTATGATTTGCTTCTGTGTCGCTTCAATGCAGCGCTATAAGCCTGCTATTGCCCTGCCCCAGCAACGGACAAACAATCTGACACAGCCGCTGCAATCGCGCTTTGAGACGCACTTCAACGTGTCATTCCTGTTGGGTGGGGAGTGGGGGGAGGGGATCCCAAAAGTGTTCAGAAACCTCACAATATGAAGAAGAAGAAAAGGATGATTCGGCTTCTGATTGATAATTGTGCTGCACAGAACATGCTTCCATGTTTAGATAATGTTTGCGTTGAATTCCTCCCATCCAATTGCGCAGCAGTGCTTCAGCCATTGGATTTGGGCATCATTCGCACCCTGAAAGTGTATTATGGCAAGGAAATGCTGAGAGAAATTCTCATCAGCATAACTTGTAGGCAGGAGGAGATTAAAATGAATGCGAAAGAAGCTATTGAAATGATTGCAAACACCTGGACACAAGTTAAAGAAAGCACTATAGCAACAAATACAGAATATCATTACAATGAAATTTTCGTTACAACAAAACATATTTTTTAGATCCCTGGGAGTTCGTTGTAAGGGAATTTTACCTGTAGTTTGAATTTGTACGCATTTTATACTGCATTGCAAAGAGTAAGAAGATGCCAACAGAATAAGGAGTACTGAGTGTGCCTAAGGAGGGCCACTTGCTAACCACATCATCTGTGAGTTTCACCTAGCTTTTCTTCATTCACTTCACATCTAATTTTCCATACAGTTCCCACCTCTTTTTTTCCCCCCTATGCAGGACAGCTGCCCTCTTTCGCTTGCCACTCCCCATTTCTCTGTATGACTGCAGCCACAACTTGGTTAATGGAGCTGTTCTACTTGCAATACTCATTTGCATGAACTGCACACCCAATTTCTCTGTGTGATCACCACTGACATGGTCCATAAGAATAGCTCACTCAGTAAACTTTGTCAAAGACAAATAATGAGAAATAAACGTGTCAGCTAATGTCTTTTTTCCATAACATCACAAATTTCATTCTAATTCATAAAGCCATTTTTGTGATTTTGGGGTATTTAATTAACCATCGAGTGATGTTACATCCTTCCAAATTTCACCTTTTTAACTAAATGGGAAAGAGTGTTTCTATTGATGAGTGAGTGATCGAATCAACTTTGCATTTTTGCATTTTATTTTTTTAGATAGATAGATAGATATTATTTTATAATTAAAACCTTAGCATCTTTCTCCTCATTTTCCACTTTGTTTACAGCAATAATTATTTGATGTCTGTAGATTCTAGCAAGGGGGCTTATTTAAGGGTAAAAGAGGCTGGGATTTCAATATACTGTAACTGGTTTTCCCCATTCTACCCAATAAGGGACATGAGTCTTTCCATTCAAACTCTGAATATAATGGAACTGGTTACAGTTGAGTTTTTATCCGTCTACTCATTTCCAAACTAACTTACTCACCTTAGGGTTAAAAGGAGGTTTTGCCAAACAAGCAGCACTGGATGCACAGCAGGAACCAACTTAG
The DNA here is from genome assembly GCF_016835505.1 of Polypterus senegalus. Taxonomy (NCBI): domain Eukaryota; kingdom Metazoa; phylum Chordata; class Cladistia; order Polypteriformes; family Polypteridae; genus Polypterus; species Polypterus senegalus. The sequence continues at coordinate 63,335,386 of NC_053157.1, read as the reverse complement.
GGTGGGATATCATAAAATTGCAAGGCACACACAAAAATTCTTAGTCAATACATAGATAATGTAGAGATGTAATCTACAATTGACACAAAATGAGCTTTCTTTCTATGTTTATTCTGTGGAGACACCCATTCAGTAGGATGCTAAAACATCAAACTTCTTTCTAAACACAAATAAATACTTTTTTTAAGCTGAATTGACAAAACATATCTTTATTTGTCAGGCTTGATTTCACAAACTTGACAATAAAGGAAGAGACTTGGAAAATGAAAGTATCAGCAGTTTATGACATCTTATATTTGAATTAAGTTGACCTGTCCAGTAAACATTACTTTCCAGTAAGTGGGATTAAGGAACTAATTGTTTCTGAAGTGCCAATGCAAATTCAGCAAATATCTTGAAGGATACAAAAGTATTCTGTGGACAAATCTGATTAAAAATGCATTGCTTTATGAAAGTAGTTTTAAACAATTTTTATAAATATTATGTTGAGTATCCTCAAAAATCATTGAATCTGTGTGCTGATGGCATGATATGGTTAGGATTTTGATTGCAATGATTTAAACAGCATTTATTTGTTAATTAGCAAAAAGAATTCTTTGCACAATTCTGGTATGCATACACTGTAGAGATGTGTCAGGGACTCCAACAACACTCCCAAGCTAAGCCTATAAAATACTCTTCCCATTTTATTACACGAGGATGATAAATAAAGCACTTTATTAAAAGCAAAGCTACCTCCCTGACGTTGTACTCATCTTGATCACTTTCAAATTTATACAGTGGTTTAAGAAAGTATTCAGACCCCTTCACTATTGTGAACACTTTATTTTGTTAACAAATTTCACGTATTTGTCCATCAACCCATAATGACAAAATGAAAACGTTTTCAGAAAGGCTTTGAAAGTTATTACAAATAAATTATCACTATGCATTATTGAGTGTAAAGTGGGAAAAAGGCAAATGTATTCATTTAAATCTACAATACAACAAAGTGCACAGAAAGTGAAGCAGTAGGTGTACTTTCTGAATGTACTGCACGTGTCAAAACATTGCTCTCAATTGTAATATAAAGATTAAGTAAGGAAAAGGAATTCTCTATTTTTGTATAACCCACCCCAAGCCTTCCAAGGTTAAATCTAGCATAATGAATATTCCTGAACTGACACAAATATATATTAAAAAAATAAAATACACCTATCAGGAAAGCTGTTCCAAAAAAAATTATAAACAGTTTAGGATTATAAACCACTCATATTGACAATGTTACCTTATAAAGCTACTGTTGCAAACTACAGAATTTACCGTATCCTGGAAGCCACCTGCCCTGCCCTTGCAAATGCACTGTCACTAAAACCTCACAAGGTCCAAAATCATTTTTCTTAGAATTAATGTACTTCTGAAATAAATACCTCAGCTAACTCCAAAAGTTTTTGGAACTCTTATGAGGGGGGAAAGAAAACAGCAGCTTATTAGAATAAACAACAGTAAAGGCTATGTTAAAGTTGAAGTTGTGTGTGTAATATATATTTATTACACACATCCACTTTATACTTCGATAGATTTAGAACTATTGATGAAATGAAAGGGTTGAATGTTCAAACATATGAAAATATTATTTGTAAAGGGGCACGTCATGCATTTAAAACGTTTTTTACTGTCATAGTTATTGTTGTATATACTGTGCATCAAAACACATACTGCAGCACAATTAAACAACATACCATGAAATGACTTTCTCAGCACTGGGTCACCACGGATGAGGCACACCTGACTATTCCAGTATCATAGGGCACAAGACTAAATACATACTGGACAGCGCGCCAGTCCATACACCATATTTAGAAAAATAGGGTCAATAGAGAACTTCTAAAATCAGCTAAATGAGGTTGACTCACTGCAGGCTCACCCTTTCTTAATTTACTTCCTATACTAAATGTGTTTCATGCTGAAAGTCACAAATAAAGTTGCTAGTCAGTTCAAATGAACATAACCTAAAACAAAACTTTGGCTTTTTTTTTTCCGGCTTAAAAATAATTTTAAAAATATCTTAAATAAAACACACAACTAGCCATATTACTATACATAAATGTAGGCAGAGTCTGCACTATTACTTTAGCAAACGTGTCTAGTAAACAGTCAAAAATAAAAAAAACACTTTTTTAAAAAATGATCTAATTTTAATCTGCATACTGTTACTCAAGCTACAAAAATAACCTTTCCCTCAACAGAGCACCACAGACCAATACAACACACTCTTCCAATCTTTTATCTGTTTGGTTCTACAGAATATAAAATTGAATCTAGAATATAACCATGATTAAAGTTTACGTACTGTGTTACATAAACTACGTTTACAGAGAAGTATGACAACACATCGGTTAAGATTCCAGGAGACTAGATATGAAATCCCAGCTCAGTTTCTGTTAGTATGAAGTTTGCACATTCTTCCAGAGAGTACCCTGGGTATTCCACATCCTAGGGATGCCAATGTCACTTAATTGTGAAGAGTGAAGGAATGCATACGGTAATGGACTTGCTCCTCTTCCTGGGTTAGTTGCTGTCTGACAAATAGTGCTGCAAGTGTCCCTTAAATTTCATTCAAGCTTGATAAAGTGGATGAATTAAACAATCTAATTTATACAAATTCTCTAAACTCGTTTTTTTAAAATAAATATACACTAAACCCTCTTTTACTTTTTTTTTTTTTATAAAACATTTGACATGTTGACGATAGCAACATAACATCCATAAACCTGCTTAATCCAATCCCGAGTCACAGGGGGCCAGGGTAGCTGTATATGAAATAAATGGTTTCTTTATACACCACAAATTGCTTCCTAATGGGGGTCACTGTGAAGAGAAATTAATGCCACTTGGATGAACTTGGTAATGACTGCCTTTGGCATAACTCCAGCAATTCTGAACCTGCTATGAAAACTAGAAAAGGCACTTTAAATGAATAGACTTTTCATGGTAAGAGTTTAAAAACAAAGTTAAAAGTATGAGGCAGATTTTATCATAATTTTAAATGTCTTCCAAAAAAAGGTGACGTTTTCAGATTTCATCTTTTCACTTACAAAAATGTCATTTTGGCACATACAGCAGTACTAGAATAAACTGAAAACATCTAGTTTTATACTGCTAAGAATTAGTGTACAATGAACCAACCTGGTCGCGTTTTTGGAAGACCTGGCATTGACACTTTATTATGTAGCAATACGTACACATTGGCCAACAAAACAAAATTACAGTATATGCTTTGGGGCACCCACCCTTAACTGCAAACTTTGTTTTCTTTCCAGCCTAAAGTCTGACAGTGTGTGTTTAAGATAGGCTGGGCTGCCAAATGATTTAATTAAAACAGTAAACAAGACTGCTTTAATTACATTTTTTTACAGTGGGGTGACTGGCGCACCACCTTGTAAAAAAATCCTGCCTTGCACAATCAAAATATCACTGATTTTTTACCTCTTCAATACAAATGCTTACTTCATTTTTATACACAGTTTACATATACAAAAACAGTAGATATGTAACGCGGGTGTTTGAGGACATGGCGTGGATACCTGAGGATCACATGCGCGTGATTATTTTTAAACGTTCTTGTTTGCTTTGCAGACCAACTATACGAAACCACTTTTTTCGTCTTACACAATCGACCATATCTTCTCGGCTATCTTCACGCAATATCAAGCACTAATTCATCTCTTACAGGAACAAAAGAACGTGCAGGAAACATAAAACAAGCTGTGTCTTCACAATTCATTTCTATAATCTTCACGCAGTCTTTGCCCAGGAACACGAGGTGTACTTGTCTAGTAGTTCCGAACAAACGGATTCTTTTATGGAGTAAGCGTTTCGGTGAACGTTTTTTTCTATGTGACAATGCGCGCCGCTAGCCGGCTGTCAGCAGACAAAGCCGCGCCACACTTTGACACGTCCGTTCACTTGCCCATCGCCAGATACTCCCGGCTTCTAGCCACGCTATTTAGAATCTAGGATTCTCCTTTCCTTTCCCCGGCCGATGGGCACGACAGCACTTACAATTCTCGTATTTACCCGACAAGGAGAAGAGCAAAAATAAATAAATAAATAAATAAACTGACATGCAAAATGGAAAAGAAGACAACGTAAAACTTGTTACGAAGGCAAGCTTACAATGTGCTACGATGCCAGAGGTCTCACGCATACCCTGCTGCACTTCGATAGCGTCTTAAGACACCTTCCCAGTTAAGACTTGACCACCGGCACCAAGGGCACTTCAATGAATGGGTCTCCTATAAAACAGATTAGTCCTATCTGTCCGCGGCCACGATCATTTAAGCAGTTAGCACTAAAAGTGGTTATGATAAAAGTGTAGTTTACTAAGAAAAATAACTCCAATTATTACTTACCGATTTAAGGCGCTTTTCAAACAAGGTCGGGAAAACCTGTGCCACAAGGAGGGCGATCCCAATAATAAGTAGGTGAGCAGAGATAATCCCAGTCGCGTAAATTCCACATGACCTTTTCATTCTCAGGCTGTAGCGAATTAAACTAGAAACAATAAAAAATAAATAAACAGCTAATGACAACTGACGATGTAAGCACACAGACGAGCTAAGCAGTTATCCACGCTCCACACTTCACTGACACGCCGCTACCCTGCAGTTGCTAACTTCATGCTGACAGGCCAATACTTTTTCAAGTAACTGCTGACTTGTCCTGTGGGTTTCAATCTTTTTTTTTAAATCTCAAACTCTCTTATCTCCTCCTCCCGTTTATAACTGAGAGTAGAAAAAACAAACTGGCAGCTCAGAAAAAACGAGACACACATTCTCCCGCCCCTTTCCTCCACCTCACTCACTACCGCCCGCGCGCGTGCACGCACATGCTCACAGTCACGCGGAAAGCACGCAAGCCCCCTTTACTATAGCGAAGTCATTGAAAGTCAATTTTAAGGCTGCCCAAGTACCATGCGTTTACTATTTGTTACCGATGACTGTATACAAAGCTTTCAGAGCATTTGCGAAACCAAGTAAAGATGGTGAATTTGATCTTTCATGTTTCTTCATTTTTTTTTTTGTAAAAGAGAAAAGCCACAAGCTTAGTCAAGCTGTTGAAATAACCGCGAATATGCTGATGAAAATACTTTCAGGAGTGCAGCCATCAGTTAGTTTTATTATATGGGGCTTGAAACGGTTACCCAGTTTTCATTTTTGGTCAGTATCAAAGCTTCTACTTGACTGGATTTTGGAAAATACTTGTTTTTATTGAACATTACATCAATGAAAATTTTCGGAGGTAACTGCCGGCGGCAAGCAGTTACTCATTACTACACGCTAAACATTCACAGCATATACGATGGTAAGGCGTGTGACTTTCATAGGTTGTTGGACTCTTTTTTTTTATCTTACTTGGAAGCCTCAATCTACACGCGAGGGGCATCTTTCACACCCCACCTTTCATGAAAGTCTTTGTTTTCCGGCTACCCCCTTCCATCCCCCGCTGATTCCTTAATAAGCTCAGTGAGATGTAACTGCGACAACCTGCCCGCATTAACCACAGCGTCTGTTCATTGACCGATTAATGTAAGCCCCGCCTCCGAGTCTCATACGTCAAACAGTTCAGTGATACGATTGGCTGAATACGACAAAGTATACGATCGACCCATAGTGGTGTGTTATTCTCAGCCATAGAGGATCAAAGCGTCACAGGCGCGTTTATTTATGTGCGCAGATATTCTGCTGTTACGGAGTGAATATGACGCATAATTGAATAATTTTGTATTGTTTGTTTCAAGGAATTTCTACTTTGTTGGTGTTGTTTCAAATAGCATTCAGAAGTGAATAGAATTTTAATTTTAAAACACGCTTTTTATTGAAGGCATGTTAAGTTTATAATTGTATATGTAGTATATTACGTACATAAGTACAATTAAATTCTTACTTGCAGGTCTCCACAGAGCAATTGCCAATAATACATTACTAAGAAAAGACAAATACATAAAAAGTATGCATAGCATGCAGCACACACGTATGTACACATACATACAAAATAATATATATTATATATTTGCAAGCTGTTTATATATGCAGTCTGTGTTACAATGTTTGTTATTATAATCAGCTGTTCAGCAACCTTATGACCTATAGATTGAAACTGTCCCAGAAACTACCAATGTGAGTGCCAGTGGTCCTGTACTGTTTGCCAGAAGGAGGGTGTGAGAAAACAGCTGCAGGATAGCTAAGGACTTTGTTTCCTTTCTCAGGCAGCAAGGGTTGAGGATATGGCCTCAACAGAGGGCAGCTGGGTGCTAGTAATATTTTGTACCACCTTCACCACCCTCTAGTGCTTTTCTGGGGTATAGCCAGGAATTCATTTACATGACGCAGTGGGATGAAGGGAATGAATGAATTCTGTCTGTGATCAATCAGTTGGAACTGTCTTTTGAAATATTTTCGGGGAGCTTCAAACCTGAAACCTGAGCTTTACCCCGAGCCCCTGTCACATCTATTGTACACGTATTGTTCTGTATATTTTTTAACCCAGCAGGTACCATACCAGGATGCGATGCAGCCAGTGAGAATGGACTTGACTGTGTATCTGTAGAAGTTCAAATGTCAGCGGCCCTGTTGACGTCTAAGGAAGTGGAGCCTCTAACAATTCTTTTTGACAAGAGCCAAAATGTGTTGTGCCCACTTCAGTTTTTCAATGGCAGTCACTTCCAGAAATTTAAAGAAGCAACCAGTTTGATACAGATGGAAGTGTGGTCAGGCCCTGCTACGTGATGTCTGTTACCAGCTCCTTGGTTATACTGACATTAATGGTGGGATTGTTGTCCTGGCACCACTGAGTCAGCAGGTGGACATCTTCCCTGACAGCTTTCTCATGATCGTTTCTGATCAGGTCTGTGAGGTAGATTGTAAAGTGATCAGAAAATGTAATGACAGAATTGGAGCTGTGTTTGGCCACTTTGTTGGAGGCGAAGTATCGGAGAATCCTCACGACACTACTTTGTGGAGTGCTTGTGCCAATTTCAGTGTGGAGGATGTGATGCTTCCAGTCTACATCCTGTAGTTTGTTGGTTAGCAAGTTCAAAGTAAAATGGCAGTGGTTGGCACTAAGTCCTAAATTGAGGAGTGTGATGGCCTGTTGTGGTAATACAACAGTGTTAAATGCTTGCCTGTAATCCATAAACAGGACTCTTAAATAACAACTTTTATTATCACAAGGATGTTATGAAGGGCAAGCATCCTCTGTGGTGACATGCAGACTGAAGGTGACTATGTTGTAATCTTCTTTTTAATGTGCCCCTGCACTAGTCTTTCAAAACACTTTATCACAATTAAAGTGACGGCCACCAAACTGTAGTCATTAAGACAATCCACTTTTGTTTTCTTAGGCACAAAGATAATTATTGTCCTTTTGAAGCAGGCGGGGACCACAGATTCTATTCAGCGAAAATTAAAGATGTCACTTCAGGACGTCAGCTAATTGGTTGCTTCACATTCGTAAAACACACCCTGAAATTCCATCCGGACAGAATGCTTTATTGACTTTAACTTGTTTAAAAGTCCTCCTTATGAAGAATGAATCATGTGATGCTGCCAGCAAACAAGTGTCAGGCTACTTGTTGTAATCAAATTAGGTATAAAACATCTACTGGGAGGAGGACACCCAGATGAGATTGAATTAACTGTTACTTTGCTGTCCATGAACACCTTTAGCCATCTGAGACCTGGCATGTACTGATCTGGGTTCTACTTTTCCTAAAAAAAGTAAAGTTTGTATTATTTATCCAGTTTGTTTAATAAAAGTTTGTGTGTTTATTAATTAGCAACCTGGACTGAAAAATATAAACAGTATAATATAAAATGCCACACATTCAGATACACTTGGATTTATGTGGCATATGTGGAAGAAAAATTAGACTTAGCAGTCACATAGGCAATTAGGGGTAAAATAGTTACTGCACATAAAGTGTTTTGATATGCTTTTCATATTAAAATATAGCATCCATCTTAGAAATATAAAAGGTTTAATAAATGTCAGAAACCTGTTCTGGCATATCAGGAAATCAGAAAAAGGAGAAGTGAACAACAAAGACAAGAATGTACCAGGAGAAGATTGATGTCATGCCCCAAATGTATGACTGAGAGATTGGCAGATGACCTGTAGACAACAAGACTAGACAGTTTTAATATACCCAGAGATTTCGAGGGTAATAGCTGAACAATATAGATCTGAGAAGAACAAGAGTATGGTACAACAGACTTTTATTTCATTTAGTCATTTGGGTGTAAACCAATGACCCAATCAGAGTAAATGTATGCGCTAATCAGCACTCTTATGCAAATTCAGTTAGTTGTTTATAAAACTGACCTCTACCCTTATTATTTTGACCACTCTGACCATTTTGTAACAGACTGCTGTCACAGATGCTCCCTCATCAGCATTTGCCAAGGGGAGAATTAAAGACGCAACGGACACATTTTCTCCTGTCTGATTACTGACTCAAAGAGATTTTATCAAACTTACTCTAGTAGAGGATACATTTCTTTTTTTAATTGACTAGGGGGCTTTACTCCCTGCTCGCTTTGCTCACCCACCCCCTTCCCCCCCTGGGCACGCTATGTGCCAGCCACATCTCTGCCTCTCGCGTTGTAAAGAAGGGGGCTGAACGCACGCTAAGAAGATGCGGTTGCTCCTCCAAAACCCCTTCTTAAACGGTGATACAATGGGAAACAAATACATTTATTTTTACCTCCTCTATGCTCGATCAGCTGGCATGCTGCTGCGTGTGCCATGCTGCGTGATCTGCATGTCGCGTAGCGAATCGAACATTTATAAGCCTATACAGCAGCTGTCCTCCTTGTCTTGTGGGATGTTAAAGTGTCTCCAAGAAAATCACGTTTCAACCCAAGGTTTTTTTATATATAATAGAGAAATATGTCAATTTCTACCACACATAGCAAATATAGCTTTTCCTAATAACATATTCATATTTTCAAGGGTTTCAAAAATTAAAATTTGTCATCTTACCTCTATCTTCTTTTTCTTCCTTTTCATTTCTTCCCACTTCTTTGTGTGTTCAATGTCTTATAGGTTTCAGCCTATTTTTTACAGCCAGATTCCTCTTCCTGTCACCAATCCTCCTTTATCCGGGCTTGGGACCAGTTCTAAAATGGAGGCTGGGTTCATATTATTGAATCTGTTATTTTAAAAACATTTGTTTATATTTTTATTATTTTAAAGAGTAGAAAAATAGATATTAGAATAGGCAGTCAACATAACAACATTAAGAACATGCATTTAAAAACATTTAAACATTCTTTAAAAGGCTACTGTTGCATCCAGCAGAATTTACCAAATCCTGGAAGGTGATCTTGCCACTTGCTCTGCCCTTGCAAAGGTAAAACCTCACAAGGTACACAATTACTTCTCTTAAAAAATGCCCTGTGATGTACATGGGACCTCATCCAAGGCAACTGATCCAATGCTTGGGCATATGCCATTCACAAAATACATCAGTGGTGCACCTGGGAGCAGCGGGTGTTTTGGGCCATTCAGTATCAGACATTCTTGCCTGGATGACACAGACTGCTAAGAAGCAGATGTCTACAGGTTGCCCTTCCTAAACCAGAGAAACTTGAAGGCCTGCTCTGCTGCCTTTGTGATAATTCTGATGGCGTTTCCCTTGCAACTGCCTGTGGTTACCTAGGAGATGGAAAGCCTTTCAGAGGGATCTACCAGCGAACCCCCTGCATCCCATTTCAATGGGAAGGCACTGTGCAGGCCACCTCTTCCTTCTGTATTCCTCTGTCAATTCCTAGTACCTTGCTGTTTTCCTCTCAAAGGTCTCCCCATCCATTCTTCCCAGGCTACTGTGAGTTCTAATAAGGCCACCTGCTCCGTTGCTTCTGACAGCAGAATCATGTCTGGCCCGAGTGTGGTACTTGTGACAGTCTTTAGGAATTTAAGATGCCTGCCAAGGTCAGCTCTTGAGTGCCAGTCTGGTGCTCTCCTAAGGAGTCCTACTGTTGTTTTATGACTGTGGACCTGGCTTCTCTCCACCCCGATGAAGCTTACATATGGTGGCACGGGAAATGGCGATGAAGATGGTGCAAAGCCCATGTTAGATATAATAAATGCATCCTTATTGACTGGCAATGTCCCTCATTCTTTTGAAGTGACAATAATTAGACATTTACCTATAAAATCAGATTTAATTCTCAGTGATCTCAAGAATTACCAGTTTGATTTCAAGGTTTAAACTCTTGACAATTTTATAATCTTACAACTTGTATTTTAGGATAAATATATTAATCATCCTATTGTAAAAGAAATGGAATGTTATCTTTAACTAATGTATAAATGATATTTCTCTAACACAGCAAATGCTCTTATGTTTTTTTCATTTAACCATAGTTTTTGAATCTGTGGATTGCAGCATTCAACAATGTCAGCTTGAGAGTATAGTTGGACTTTGAAGCATCAATCGTTCTTGTTTTATTTCATGCTAGTCAAATCCATCCATCCATCCATTTTCCAACCCGCTATATCCTAACTACAGGGTCACGGGGGTCTGCCGGAGCCAATCCTAGCCAACACAGGGCGCAAGGCAGGAAACAGACCCCGGGCAGGGCGCCATACACACCAAACACACAGTAGGGACAATTTAGGATCGCCAATGCACCTAACCTGCATGTCTTTGGACTGTGGGAGGAAACCGAAGCACCCGGAGGAAACCTATGCAAACGCAGGGAGAACATGCAAACTCCACGCAGTGGAGTCTCCTAACTGCGAGGCAGCAGTGCTACCTACTGCGCCACCGTGCCGCCCTGCTAGTCAAATATTTTTTTTAATATGTGCATTGCTCTGAGCACCACACACCTTTATTTCTGCATGAAGTTAATAAAAGCCTATCATTGACTGTGGGAAGACACTGGTCATAGAGGAAATGTTGGGGCACCAACCTGGTTGCCCCTTGTTAATTTTTAGTGTCCAAAAAATAAACAGACACTTAATGGCACCTGTAATAAAGTTATATTAAAAGCAGTGTGAGCTAAAGAATAAATGAGAGGGTTCAGCGTTCTCTTAGACACGTCAGTATTCAGGCAGAAGCACTGTGTCAGGAGCACCTCAGGTTCTGTCGCGTTTCAGCCAACATTTCCCCCTAGCTGGGGTTTAAATTCATATTTTGGGTCAATTTTTTCAAATTTTATGTCTGTTATTTGTATTTATGTTTATTTTATTTATTATGTACGTTTTTCTATTTGTATGTTGGAAAAGGAGAAGGGCCTAAGCAATGTCCTTTGTGTTTTGTGGGTGGCTCCCCAAGGGCTTGGGCCATCTCCAATCACCGCCAGGGACGGCTCTCCACCGGCCTCCCAGAGTTCCTGGAGGTTCATTGAATACACCAGGTGTGGAGGGGTATTGTGAGTTTGCTGTGCTTTGTTATTGTTTTGTGATTTTCTTGATTTTTGAACCCTCGCCTCTGCATTTTAGATTTGGACTGTGTTTATTGTTATTTCTGAACCTCTGCTCTGTTTTCAATCATGATTTTTGGATGCTGCACTGGGACTTTGTTTATTGTGTTATCTATCGCTCTGCCTTTTCAGGCATTTCCTTTGTGTTCTTCGGAGCTTTGGGGCTTACATGGCCCTTTTTTTACTAAAATAAACCTTATTTTATCAACAGTCATTTCAGACCTTTAGGTTCCTAGTCAGGGTTTTTTGACGGTGTTTTTCCCCCACTAGTGGGCAACCTTGGAAGTGTTTTTGGCAGCTGTGCATTTAGAAGTCAAGCAGATCATGACAGGTTTTATAGCGGTGGGACCAGAAGGGACGTAATCAGTTTCCGTCCATGGGCATCTTCTCAACGCTGTGGGAGAAAAAGGAGAAATACTGTCAGCAATGGCTCCCCCTTGAGTCCTGGGGTAGTAATGCATACCTCCAATGAGCCTGGAAATCAATCTTTAGGTGCACGTGTGTGACACGCTTCTCTAAGTTTTTTTCTTGGAAACTTTTCATGAATTAACTTCTGCACCAATCTGCTGTATTTAGCAGTAAAACCAAACCACACTACTTGAGTTGTGTTATAGATTAAATGCTTCAGCATGATGAAGCAGTGGATGATTGAAAATTAAATGTGTTAGCATATGAAAATATAAATGTTAACTTAGCAGGTGGAAATTGTCCAAACAGAATGGCAGTTTAGGCTGATTAAGTAAGGAAATGAACTGGTTTACTGATTCCAGGGGAAATTGTGTTTTCACATTGATTGAACATTTAGGCTTCACATATCCACACTTCAGTGGCATGGTGACCTCCCAGATTTGTCCCTGATACTCCCAGGATGGGTACTACAATTAACTGGATTAAGCAGGTTCATAAACTGGTTTCAAGGATGGATGTTCAAGGTATCCGAGACCTGCGTCTTCCACCATAGAAATATTGTAAAATTAAAGAGGTTTTTTAATATTGAGGAAATTCATTGTTTATTGAGTAGAATTGGAAGCTTGCAGTGCTTTGCTCCTCGGTTGCTCAGGTCCTTTGATTCTTACTCTTACTTCCTATTCTGTCCTATGCCTGAGTGCACTGCGGATCTTATTGGTGACCGGTTTCCCACGGTCCTTTCCCCCTCACCTAGGAAGCTGATGACCTGGATGCACTCCATCTATCGCCCAGTGAGAACAGCATCATGCCATTAGTTGCACTTTTAATAACCATGCGCCAGTGTTTTCCAGTAGAAGGTTTGTATTTTGAACTGCTGCCAACCAGCAACAAAGGGTTTTTCCTGTTGAAACTCCAGAATAGTCAACTCCAAACAGAGCTAATTTTAAAACTCTCCTCCTTACATAGAGGTTTGGGAACATGTGGTGATAGCGTGTTGCCGCATCCACCACATGACAAACCAACTGAATCAGGACCTGAGTGCAGAGGGTGACACCTTGAGGAAGAGAAAACATTATTATTTAACTCACAGATATCAAGGACTGTGTTTTGAGTTGATCATGCTGCAGAGAGCTATATGATTTGTTCCTAATTTATGCAGAAAAGGAGTCGGGCTGTGTGCACAGCATTAAGGGACTAACTTTTATCATTTATAAGAAATGCTGACCTCTGATACTATCAGAAGACCCTGTGAAGAATGTAAGATCTTTATGGACTATAAGAATGTTTAAATTGATTCTAAGTGTGTATAATTAGAAGGGTGTATTCCTTAGGAATGCAAATGGCTGTTTGTTTCAGGTTTTAAGAACATTCCAGTATATTATAAATTAAGATTTAACCTAAGCTATGTATAAACTCAGAATGAACTGCTAGGGTTTTTTTTCTTTTCTAGGATATAAAAGAGAGAACAGGTTTACTTTATATATTCTGCCAAAATCCAAATCAGTTGACTGAGTTGGAAAGAGGCAGTCTCACATTCTCTCTACTCACCAAGAATTAAGAATAAAGAAATTATTTTTACTTTAATTGGGTTTAAGTTCTTCCGTTGTTTTCGACTTCAGCGCTCACAGTTTTTGGCGCCCAGCGTGGGGCAGAGACGGCCTTGAGCAGGATCGTCCAGAGGACCGGTAAAAGGACCGACATCGGGAGGACCAGATCCGGAAAAAGTTAGGACTGGCCTGCCTCGGGCGACTCCTGCATGGGGAATCCTTGACCTCCTCTGATTCTTCCTGAAAGTCGAGTAAACTGGGAACTTCCAGGCGGGAGGAAAAAATTCTTGGTGAGTAGACCGAGGGAGTCCGACCGGGGATAAGAAACCAGGCAGTGAGTGGACCGGAATGTATAGATAAGCTCTCGGAAATAAAACAGTGTAAAGATTATGAATGTTAAGGACATGAGTTAGTACACTCCCTAGGAAATGAAGAAGTCTCTTAGAGGCTTAAAAGTAAAATAAAGGAAGGGAGTGGGAAGAATAGATAAATAACTGAACATTTCGTGATCGGGAAAAAGCACTGTTGCGGGAGGGCGAGACTCTTTGCTCTAACGGTCTGGTTATATTCTGAACTCAACGGGTAACTCAGGGAAACGATCACCTAAACAGCGGTAACCAGCATCCTTCGGGTGAAACTGTCAGTCCGCTAATCAGGTTGATCATCCTGGTGGACCGGAGAACAGGAGGGACCGGGAGTGAAACGACAATTGAGGCTGGTTTAGCAAAAAGTGCGGAAAACTCACTGACCATGGGGAAAACTAATAGCAAACCGGTTACAACTCCTTTGGGAAACAGAAAGCATGAATCAACGTACTTATCTGTGACTGAATAAAAGACTAATTGATTGAACTATTCCTGTCTTCCTCGGGTGTTACTTCCACTGTTTATTTGGCACCTGAACAGTTCCCCTCCTGTCGGAGAACCCGAGTGAAGGTGCAAATTGCAGACAGGAATAAGATCGGTGACCGCTGAGTACAATTGCTTTACCGTCCGGGAGAGGTACTGGGACGTAACGATTAGAGCGCCTCTTGGAATGAGACGGAGTCTTAAATAGACTTATAATTAGAAGGGAGAGGTGGAAATTTAATAAAAAGGGAAAGTACCTCCCGGTCGGGAATTCGCTAAAGGAAGAGATTGCAAAAACTGGGTGTGAATGAGGAGCCTCTGTTCGGATTATTGTTTTCGGAAAACATACCAAGGAAAAAAAAAAAAGCGTCTCTCCAAGACACTACATAGAACAGAAAACAGGGTTAGATTAAAAAAAAAAAATGTAAACGGTGGAATAAACAGAGCAGGGACAGGTGGCCAGTAGAAGGCTCTGGTGATATCAGTGAAATACAGGAAGTTAGGAAGATTTTATATAGAAATGCACGAGGGTGCTGTGGTCGAGAAAATGGAAATATTTAATAGATGGGAATTGATAATTAAAGATAGAGCCCTGAAAGCGATGCAGAACTGCAATGAGGGACTGCAAAACTAAATGAAACTTATAGCAGAAAAAGAAAAAGTTGTTCTTGATAATGCAAGAACTGTCCCAAAAGTCTGGATGAAAGAAGGAAGAATAAGTAAATATAATATAAATAAAAAGAAGAAGAGATTATTCCTTGATTTAGCGTCAGCATGCGTGTCCACTCCCTTTGAGGACAATAGTCCATCACCACCCCTTGGGCAGCTTGAGGAATTAATGAGGGAGAGGAAGAAGATGATCTTGATGATTTTTAAAAAATGAACAGTTTCAGGATGAAGACGCGGGGAAAGGGATACCTAATAAGCCCCGATTCTGACCCCTCAGGGTCAAAAAACATGAATATGAGAGGATGGAATTTCAAGCACCATTAATACAAGTGCCCTTTCCGCAATATAATGTACAACAGCCTGACTCAGATTAAAACTGTCCCACCTTCATGGTGTAAAGAAACTGGGACCTGCAAGAATTAAGAGGTGGTGCAGGAATTGCTGAACCAGTTCATGAAAATGAAGAAACAATTAGATGACATACAGTGGTGTGAAAAACTATTTGCCCCTTCCTGATTTCTTATTCTTTTGCATGTTTGTCACACAAAATGTTTCTGATCATCAAACACATTTAACCATTAGTCAAATATAACACAAGTAAACACAAAATGCAGTTTTTAAATGATGGTTTTATTATTTAGGGAGAAAAAAATCCAAACCTACATGGCCCTGTGTGAAAAAGTAATTGCCCCCTTGTTAAAAAATAATCTAACTGTGGTGTATCACACCTGAGTTCAATTTCCGTAGCCACCCCAGGCCTGATTACTGCCACACCTGTTTCAATCAAGAAATCACTTAAATAGGAGCTGCCTGACACAGAGAAGTAGACCAAAAGCACCTCAAAAGCTAGACATCATGCCAAGATCCAAAGAAATTCAGGAACAAATGAGAACAGAAGTAATTGAGATCTATCAGTCTGGTAAAGGTTATAAAGCCATTTCTAAAGCTTTGGGACTCCAGTGAACCACAGTGAGAGCCATTATCCACAAATGGCAAAAACATGGAACAGTGGTGAACCTTCCCAGGAGTGGCCAGCCGACCAAAATTACCCCAAGAGCGCAGAGACGACTCATCCGAGAGGTCACAAAGACCCCAGGACAACGTCTAAAGAACTGCAGGCCTCACTTGCCTCAATTAAGGTCAGTGTTCACGACTCCACCATAAGAAAGAGACTGGGCAAAACGGCCTGCATGGCAGATTTCCAAGACGCAAACCACTGTTAAGCAAAAAGAACATTAGGGCTCGTCTCAATTTTGCTAAGAAACATCTCAATGATTGCCAAGACTTTTGGGAAAATACCTTGTGGACTGATGAGACAAAAGTTGAACTTTTTGGAAGGCAAATGTCCCGTTACATCTGGCGTAAAAGGAACACAGCATTTCAGAAAAAGAACATCATACCAACAGTAAAATATGGTGGTGGTAGTGTGATGGTCTGGGGTTGTTTTGCTGCTTCAGGACCTGGAAGGCTTGCTGTGATAGATGGAACCATGAATTCTACTGTCTACCAAAAATCCTGAAGGAGAATGTCTGGCCATCTGTTCGTCAACTCAAGCTGAAGCGATCTTGGGTGCTGCAACAGGACAATGACCCAAAACACACCAGCAAATCCACCTCTGAATGGCTGAAGATAAACAAAATGAAGACTTTGGAGTGGCCTAGTCAAAGTCCTGACCTGAATCCAATTGAGATGCTATGGCATGACCTTAAAAAGGCGGTTCATGCTAGAAAACCCTCAAATAAAGCTGAATTACAACAATTCTGCAAAGATGAGTGGGCCAAAATTCCTCCAGAGCGCTGTAAAACACTCATTGCAAGTTATCGCAAACGCTTGATTGCAGTTATTGCTGCTAAGGGTGGCCCAACCAGTTATTAGGTTCAGGGGCAATTACTTTTCACACAGGGCCATGTAGGTTTGGATTTTTTTCTCCTAAATAATAAAACCATCATTTAAAAACTGCATTTTGTGTTTACTTGTGTTATATTTGACTAATGGTTAAATGTGTTTGATGATCAGAAACATTTTGTGTGACAAACATGCAAAAGAATAAGAAATCAGGAAGGGGGCAAATAGTTTTTCACACCACTGTATATAAGCCAAATACTGCAGAATGGATTCAGGTCCTTAGAAGGAAAGCTCATTTCAGGCTGAAATGATGTGAGAGTGCAATGGACAGAGTCTCTGGGACGGCAGGGGGTTGATAGTGGCCAGTTCAGTGTTCAGTGGACAGTTCCGAGCACAAATAAAAGCAAAATATATCAGCCCTCTAATGCCCAGTGAACTTGTTTGGACAAGACTTGATGGTCCGCCTGTGCCTTTGCATTTCAGTTACAAATAAGAGAGTGAAGGTTGCATCAGAACAGCACACCGCCCTTGCACTGACCACCACCATTACATGCTTGTATGCTGCCTTGATTGTTCATGTTTGACTCAAAAACAGCAAAAAATCTCTGCTGTCCTGGGTTCCTCTTGGATTACAGTATTCAAAATCATTTTACTGTATTGCATGATTTTTGGACTGTATTATGATGAAGCTTGACTTGGACTTTTCAGCTGCTGTTTTCAGAAAAAGAGACTATTTGCCTAACGAACTGTTATATCTCAGCAAAACTGGCTGGAGCAGTATTTCTCTTTTTACAACAATTGCTTTTCTTCTGGAGTGGTTTAACCACATATCCTCATTGCTAAATCCTCTCGTTTTCAGTGGCATAATGTGAGACAATTGGTAATAGCATGTCCAGAAGGGGAGGATTGGGAGTATGTGGGACCTAACATTTAATTCTCCTAGACGACCTAGATGTTAAGAAAATAGCAGTAGAACTAGTTGTACCTGTAACCCGATCCGTTCTGTCATTTATCTTTCACTTCTCCACCTAAACCCATGCTGTTTACCCTTAAAATGTTTTAGTTAGATTTGCTCCACTCATCTCTCTGGGTACAAGGGAAATAATATTTTGTCTGAATAGTTCATGTTGAACCCTTGGTCATTTTCCCAAAGTCATCCTTCCGTTTACATTGTGCACAATTTCTAATTTCGTTTGAGGCTGAGACCGGTATTACAATTGTTTATGCTGATTTAGTTAAGCGGGGTGCTATTATTCCGATCCAATACTTTCCTATTCTTCCAGTTAGAAAGCATATGATTCATGACGATTCATTCAGGACCTCCGCGGAGTCAATGCTGCTATACACCCTAGGACTCCTATAGTCTCGAAACCTTCCACTATTCTCTGTACTGTCCCGGCCACTGCTTTTCTGTTACTGATCTTGTGAATGCTTTCTTTTCAATTACTGTACACCCTGAGTCTCAGTTCTGGTTCACATTCACTTTTAAAGGGAAGCATTGGACCTGAGCAGTGATGCTGCTGGGATATATAGAGGCTCTGTGTGCGTGCATGTGAGTGTGTGTGCGTGCGTGCGTGTGGTGTGCGCGTGTTCGTGTGTGTATGGACAAGAACTAGAAAAGATAAAAAGTTGAAAGGTTATTGGCCAAAGGGGGTGTCTGGTGTAATATGTAGATGAGTTGCTTTTATGTTCAGAGGCTCAGGAATAATGCGAAGAAGACACAAAGGCTTTGTTGGTCTTTCTAGCGGAAATCGGGCACAAAGTGTTCCGGAAAAAGTTGCAACGGGTTGAAAGAAAAATGAAATACCTGAGTCATGATTTGACTTCAGGGGAATGTGCACAGTCTGCAAGACGGCAAGTTATGTCTGTTCTTGGAATGTTATGATATTGATATTGCCGGCAATGGGTTAAAAAAGATTTTTTTTTTGCTGAAAAGCACAGCCACTCCAAGAATTAGCGACCTCTTCTAATTTGGTTTTGACTGATAAAATTTCATGGACGGAGCAGGCTGAGAAGGCTTTAACTGATATAAACTAAATTTTTATGTCTGTGCCTGCGTTAAGAGTTCCGGACTACGGTAGTCTCGTCCTTTCACTCTGTTTGTGGACGAGAAAGGGGGGTGTATGACTGCAGTATTAACTCAACAACAAGGAAATAGACAATGGCCGGTCACATACTATTCTAAAAAAAAAAAATAGCAAATAAAACTGGATCCAGTGGCCGCTACAATCCCGGCCTGTTTGAAAGCAGCTGCTGCAATAACAGAGGCCATATTAGCATGCTCAGATGTTGTTCTCATGCATTTATTAACTGTTAAGGTACCACATGCTGTACATTCCATCTTAGTACAGACAAAAACATCTCATTTGACAGGTGCGCTTGCGGTAGTGAAGTGTCAAGCTCGCACAGGGAAGATGAATCCAGTAAGTGAGGGAAAACGCGCAAGCAGACATGTGGGCAAAGAAAACCGCCCAGGATCCTACTTCACCACTAACTTCTTTATTTCTATAACAGAAGGAGGAACAAGAGTCACACGAGGATGCAGTATTATCTCTACGAACTGTAGCAACAGAAAAGGAGATCAAGACGTTGCAGAAAGAGGGATCAGATAAAGCTCTGAAAGCAATTTAGATCCATCCATTAACTAAACATCCTTTTTTTCCCAAAAGCTTTCTTTCTAGGAATTGCAAAGGCTACGCATGGTTTGGCCCACCCTTCCAGAAGACGCAATGATGGCACAGTTGCAACAATACTGTCACGCCCGGGTTTTTCTAACTTTGCTGAACAATTCTGTAGACGATGTGCACAATGCCAAAGGTTTAATGGAGGTAAAGGTACTCAGTTAAGCCCCGCCGTCACTCCTAACCCAATGGGTCCATTTGAGCATCTTCAAATGGACTTCATTGAACTAACGCCGTTCAAAGGATATCGATACTGCCTCGTGATAGTCGATGTGTTCTCCCGATGGGTTTTTTCCTCTAAACATGCAGATGCAAACCTCACAACCTCAACACCTCACTGGAACAGTGTGAGGTTTTTTTTATGGTGGCTGAAGTGCCAATCTTGCCACCAACCCCCAAGTTTTCCAAGTAATTTGGAGGACTTGCTTGCAGGGCTGGATGCAGGTTAACGTTCATCCCAGGATGGAGCAATTGTAAGGCAGTAAATAGTGTAACCCCTGGTTATTTAAGGCCCTATCATATCACACGACGCTTCCAGCGATTTTCAGTCAGACATTTTTTACATAATCATACTGAATCGGGGAGCCATGGCACACTCCTGAGAATACAGTTGTGCAGTCTGACATACCCCGTAGTCTGCGACTCACCCAGACAAAATCAAACAGATTAGATTTGGTCATAAGTCACAATGCTTTATTAATTTTAAATAACATTCCATTCAAATAAACCAAGTTTTACAAAAATAGCTTCAAAACAAATCAACCCCCACCCCATTAAGAAAGAGAGCGAGGCCTGCAGAGTAAAACTTTAAGCTAGTAAAAATAAGTACGTAGGTAAATTAATAAATGAATAAAGATAAATGGAGTAAAAGAGGGGAGAGAACCTGCCTCCTCAATTTAAATACTTATTTTAAAATGTTATTGATTAGATCTTGCCAGGTTTTGAAAACGTTTTGCACAGATCCTCTAAGTGCGAAATAGATTTTTTCCAGCTTCAAATAGTATATAACACCAGTTACCCACTGACTTAGAATAGGAGAGTTAGGATTCTTTCAGCTGAGTAAGATAAGTCTATGTGTAGTAAAGGCAATCATAGTTTGTTTGTCCTTCTCCACTTTAAACCCATCTAGAAGAACCCCAAACACAGCTGTTAGTGGATGAGGAGGGATTGTGACACCAAAGCTGTCTGAAAGGCATTTAAAGATTTTGGTCCAGAATGATGTGAATTTGGTGCTCACCCAAAACATGTGGCCAAGTGAGGCTGGAGCTCGACTGCAATGTTTTGCAGTTTGGATCTTGTCCTGGAAACATTATGGACAATTTTAAATGAGACACATGTGCTCAATATATAATTTTGAGATGAATAATTCTATGCTTTGCGTATATGGAGCTCGAGTGAATTCTGTGCATTGCTACCTTCCACTCCTTTTCTGAGATGTTGAGTGAGAGATCCTTTTCCCACTGTAGATAGATGGATAGATAGATAGATAGATAGATAGATAGATAGATAGATAGATAGATAGATAGATAGATAGATAGATAGATAGATAGATAGATAGATAGATAGATAGATAGATACTTTATTAATCCCAAGGGGAAATTCACATACTCCAGCAGCAGCACACTGATAAAGAACAATATTAAATTAAAGTGATAACAATGAAGGTATAACAGACAGACAATAACTTTGTGTAATATTAATGTTTGCCCCTCAAACCCCGGTGGAATTGAAGAGTCACATAGTGTCAAGGAGGAACGATCTCCTCAGTCTGTCAGTGGAGCAGGACAGTGACAGCAGTCTGTCGCTGAAGCTGCTCCTCTGCCTGGAGATGATCCTGTTCAGTGGATGCAGTGGATTCTCCATGATTGACAGAAGCCTGCTCAGCGCCCATCGCTCTGCCAAAGATGTCAAACTGTCCAGCTCCGTGCCTACAATAGAGCCTGTCTTCCTCACCAGTTTGTCCAGGCGTGAGGTATCCCTCATCTTTATGCTGCCTCCCCAGCACACCACCGCGTATAAGTGGGCGCTCACCACAACCGTCTGATAAAACATCTGCAGCATCTTATTGTAGATGTTGAAGGACGCCAGCCTTCTAAGGAAGTATAGTCAGCTCTGTCCTCTCTTGCATAGAGCATCAGTAAAGGCAGTTCAGTCCATTTACTGTACTCTTGGATCTTTGAAAGGGAGGGACTGTAAAATGGTTTTATATATTATGGAACTGTTGCCCAAGTCCTCAAGACTGATCAATATTTTTCTGGTATAGAGGTAGGTGGGAGGTGAAGAAAATTGGGCAGGTTCTATTTAGTAAAGTTTCTAATTTGAAGATAGTGGAAGAGAGCTGAAAAAAAGAGTGCAGACAGGGTGGAATGGGTGGAGAAAAATGTCAGGAGTAATTTGTGACAGACAGGTATCAGCAAGAGTCAAAGGGAAGGTCTAAGTGAGACCAGCTATGTTATATGGGTTGTAGATGGTGGCACTGACCAGAAAGCAGGAGACAAAGCTAGAGGTGGCAGAGTTAAAGATGCTAAGATTTGCATTGGGTGTGACGAGAATGGATAGGATTAGAAATGGGGACATTAGAGCGTCAGCTCAAGTTGGACGGTTGGGAGTCAAAATCAGAGAGGCGAGATTGCATTGGTTTGGACATGTGCAGTGGATAGAGCTGCCAGGGAAGAGGAAAAGAGGAAGGCCTAAGCGAAGGTTTATGGATGTGGTGAGAGAGGACATGCAGGTGATGGGTGTAACAGAACAAGATTCAGAGGACAGAAAGATATGGAAGAAGATGATCTGCTGTGACAACCCCTAACGGGAACAGCCAAAAGAAGAAGAAAGAAATGTGTTACTGGAAAGTTAAATTTGGAGTGTAATTGTTCATAGGATACAAAGACGTTGTCTATATACAGATCTCTGAGTTATTTAATTCCCAAATGTTTTCCAGACATTGAAAATTGTGTACGTTTGAGGGGGTGGAAAAAGGTGGTTCTCATGCAGAGGTGCCTTAAGTCGCAATGCTGCCTATGTGAGAGTGAGAGTTGAGAACCAATGAGTGCTCAGCCGGAAGTATAAAACATAACGCAGCTGTGAAGAATAAAGGCCACGGGTGTTTGGCACCTTGCTAAGAGAAGAGAGGCTCATCTGTCTAAGGTTATATATTTTACTTACATGATACAATCCCAAAAAAGAAAAAAAAAAGGCAGAGATTGCAACTCTAAAGGTCTTATATAGCACATTATTGGCTGTCAGATAAAGTCTGAGCTGACAATACTTCAAAAATTTAAAACTGTGCTGAAAAGTCATCACAGAGTCAATTTATAGCCCGTGTAATCTGACAGGATTTGTAACTGCAGTCATCAACTCTGAGCACCTCTCCTACCAGAAGTCGTGTAATATGCCACCGGCAGAACACATTAATGTCTGTATTCCAGAGTCTACATTATGATATCAAGACACAGATGTGCTTAAAATTTCTGTCATGAATAAACTCCTGTAGAAGAAAGAGCTTTTAACAAAAGGGCCCCTAAATTCAGGGATGACCTCCTGTCATAATTATTTAAAGAATCGTCATCAGTCTGAGCATTTAAATCACGCCTGAAGGATTGTTATTTCAGTATTATCTACTCATGGTAAACTCAATGGATCTCCTCATGGGCTCTGTCAGTTTATGTAATGACCCGCTGGACCAAGAGGGGTCACTGTCACTAAGTCTGTCTTCTCCTCCTCTCCCCGCAACACTGAGAAACTGCCAAGTGAGGGTACCTGACCCCACCACATCCAGTCCTGGAAGAATAAAGTATCCAGACTCCTGGAAAGATGGTTTCACTAACCTGAGGAACGTGCCGCTAAATGGACCTCCTCAAACTGACTGCCGCAAAGGACCCCTGTTATCTTCAGTGTGTTCTTTTCCTTCGCCCCAAAGCCAGGGCAGTATAACACCACAACAAGCGTCATTTTTGTTTATTTTGCGTTCACCTTAAACGGGACGACCCGGTTGACGCCCCAACTGATAATATGCCAGTCTGCAGTTCCTGCACCCGGCCACACCTGCTACGGAGGCTGTTCATGTTGTTTTGTTGTAATAGTTTTGTTTGGCTGTTACTAAATATGGCAACTTTCTTTCTGTTCACAGTGTTCTGCAGTGGCTATTTTTGGATCAAGATATCCCTTCTGATCTTGAGAGGGGCCTTAGAGTAGATTTTGTGGGTACTCCACTGAAAGCATGAGCATTTGCCTGTGCTGTGGTGAATTATGGAGTTTCCCAATGTGGCGGTGGGTGACAAATGGAAACTAGATGTAAAAATGTGATTTTCTGTTGTCATTTACCGTTGGAATTTTTAAGAACCAATTAGTATAAAAATATACAGTAGATATACACATCTCTATATATACGTCTGTCTGTCCGCGGATTTAGATCGTGTTTTTTTCTATAATCTGCTTGAGCATCCCAGTTGATTTTGCTACTTCTCTCATTTTGTTATGTATTATAGTTTGCTTGCAGGAGCGATATATTCACGCTAATACGAGACAAAGGCTGCGGGCCGAGGGGAGTGGGAAGCATGATAACAGGAGTGGAGAGACGGGCAGGGCCCTCCTCACTGTCCTTTTTCACTAGTACGCAGGTAGAGCCGCGGGGCACGGCTAGTATCGTGTATTTCTAGGTTCATATTGTACAGTCTTTTATATTTACCATTTGTTTTTGTGTACTTGTTGCATGTAAACTTTGCGTTTTAATTTTACTATATCGTATAAGCAGGTTAGAACTTGGATGGATGGATTTGTAATGGGCAGCATGGTGGCACAGAGGAAAAGGGCTTCTGCTTCAAAGGTTCAGAATCCTGGGTTTGAATCTTGGCCCTTAATACTGCCTGTGTGGGGTATGTACTTATTCACTCTATGCCAGTTTAGACTAACCGATTTCTTTGGAATGGAACCTGGACACAGTGAGAGCGTGTGAACTCCATATGTATAGTGTCTGGGCTCAGTTTGGGTCCTGGATCTGTTTATTACACTGTTCATTTACTTGACTTCTCCTGATAATTGAGGTCCATCCAGGAATCTCTTTCCTAAACACACACTGTCCAGTTTCAGAGTCTTAGTGGACCAGTCTGTCTTGGCAGGGGTGTAAGGCAATCCATTACAGGCCACACTCATACATTTAGTCACACACATTTCGATTTCCTGAAGCATCCACAATTCTAGTCTTAGACTCCAGCTGTCTAAGGTCAGGCCGTTCGCAATGCACCCCAGGAATCGCAAATGACCATGAAGGCCTGACATTAGGTCTATAATTGGCAATGACGTGTCTACACCAATGTCTAATTCCAAGATGAGGACAGACAATTTTGGAATGTAAAACAGCAGTGACGCCAAGTCTATCTGTAGGAAGAAAAAGAGAAGAGCAAATATTTTTAATACACTCAATCAAAACATTGTCATGTCATGGTATGTTCCAACACGCTATATACTAACATAGGGTCAAGGGGGCCTGCTGGAGCCAATCCCAGCAAACACAAGGTAGGAAGAAATCCTGGACAGGGCGCCAGCCCACCGCAGGACACACACACACACACAAACACACTAGGGACAATTTAGGATCGCCAATGCAGGTAACATCCATGTTTTAGGACTGTTGGAGAAAACCCATGCAGACACAGGGAGAACATGCAGGTCTCCTTACTGCGCCACCGTGCTGCCCTAACAAAACATTTTCTGTCCTAAATTTTCCTCCTTTATTTATGTGTTGATTTTGGCCCTCTCTAATATCATCACTTAAATCATCCCACAGCATGAGGGCCTTCAAACTAAACTCTTTGCCTCCTACAATAATTTGATTTATCCTGAAAGTGTTAAGACCCTGTAGAATACAGGATTTAATACGTTCTCTAAGGGAGGGTGAGGTCAAGCTATTTATGAATTTACAGTTTAAAAAGTGGGTTTTGAATCTGGTTCTAAAAAATAACTTTATGACAATGTAATGGAGTTATACTCATGAAGATCGCAGTTAATATGTACAAAATTAACCGAGCATTTCAAAAAACCTGAAAATGAATCTTTACGTTAGATGAATCAACTTGATAAAAATCAATGAGCAAACACATCAGGCACATTAAAAAGAACATCATCATTTTGTCTTATTTTAGAAGTTTATGAATAGATATCTTCTTGGCTAAAAATAAAAATGGTCAAGCCATTTTTAAAAACTATGGATGATCTGTGGTGACCCCATACTATACCCACACATACAGCATATCCTAAAGGGGGACAAGTGTAGACGTTCTGGCAGTCCTATTTCCTATTTATGATTTGCTCCTAACCTAAATCTAATATATTTTAAAGAAAGCCTGGCTGCAGCAGGTTCAGGTTCAGTTTCATCTTAAAATACAGTAAGTGAAATGTTCAGGCAACAGCTGCGTGGTGTGACCGAGTCGTACTGTTACTCCTTTTCAGTCCCTAGGCCTATCAAGAATGTGAGAGGGCATGATGTTCATTACTTCTGTGTGTTTCACTCAGACGCGTTGCAGCATTTCTTTTTCTATTGCAGGTCTTCCAATGGAGACATCTAGACTGTTATTGTTTAATTAGACCAGCTCAAGGTGACATACTGTAGCAATGTGGATTGCTATTTTTTAAATGTGCAGTAGCACTGCGTTTTTTTTTTTTTGGAATGAGTTTCATTTCTGTTGTTCAGATTATCATGTGTTATGGATTTCCTTCTCTTGGGTTTTGCTTGTTTTACTATTTTTTTTGTCAGTTTTGTTAATGAAGATTACTTATTTTTTTGTGTTGAATTAGTTTTCATTCAGCATTTTCTTGCTTGACAGTCGGTTTGCAATTTTCCTTTTGTCTTTTTTTGTGTTGATGTCAATGAACAAACATTACAAATCATGTAAAGCATGTACATAAACATACAAAAAAAGCAAACAATTTCAAATTTATTAACTTGAAATAATCCTAATATTTTATGTCTATTAATTTTGTGTCTATTTATGTCTATTCATTTTGAGATTGTGGAGAGCGTCAACAACCTAACTTCTAAAAAAGGATGATGAAGGCCCAGTACAATGGATCCTTCGCGATGAAAGCATCACTAATTAGGTCGATATTTGGAAACACAAGTGGATTAGCCAGCTATATAATGAGAAACATTTTAATTTTACCATATTTCTGCCACTACTGGGATGAATATGATGGTCTTTATCTAAGAAATATGGCCAACGAGAGGACACCGTTCAGTCAATCAAGTTTGTTTGCTTAGCTATTAGCGAAGCTGTCCCATTATCTCATCCTGAGACTTATTAAAGATTGTTAAAGTTTCTGCTTCAATACATGTTCTCAATAGTTTCTTCCAGGTTCCCACAAATCCTTGAGTAAAGAACTACTTCTGGTTTCAATCCCCAAATACACTTCTCTTTAATTTCTTTCATTGGAGTGCCTGACACCTGGCATGTTGGTGATTTTCTAAGAAGATTTCAAGGATTCCTCGCACCCCGAAGGTTTAGGTGGAAGACTTTGTGGCCACCATGGGGCACACCAGCCGCTCAGCCCTGACACAGACAGACTCTAGGCACGGGTCTTTATAACACACACATTTTATTTTCAAGGGGAAACACTTGTCTTTGGTTCCCTCTAAAGCACAGTACTGTAAACAGCACACAGCACTTTCTTTTCTTTTCTCTTCTCTTCTCTTTCACTTTCCTCTCCTTTCCGTCTCCTCTAATGCTTCGTCCCTCTTCCTCCTGACTTGGGCTCCTCAAGTGAAGTGAGGCGGCTCCTTTTATGCTGCTCCTGGGAGTGCTTCAGGTGGCTCATTAGAGCTGGAAGCCCAATGTAGGGATCTGCAACTCCCCCAGCAGGCACTCATGGACCCCAACAGGGCTGACTTGAACCCCAAATCCCATGAAACACTGCAGGAGCTAGAGAAGTACAGGGGGGGCTGCCCTCTAGCGTTCCAGGGGAGACGGCGTCCTGTGCAAATCTGCTCCCCCATCTTTCCGGTATCTCGGCCTCCCGGGCAATGGACACAGCAGTCCATCACAACTTCTATAATAAAAATGTGTTTAAATTTGTATAATGCTCATTCATTACTTGCAACTTGATTCATGCCACTGTGAGTCCACAAAATTTTATTAATTTAAATTATTTATTCTCTATTCCAAAGCTTAAACATTTCAAGCAACCACTATAAAACATACTGTTAAAATCATTTGTGTCTTGTGTAAATATTTATATAACTGTTTTCTACTTTTATCTGAATATCTTGTACCGCTCATTACAATCTGACTACAATTTGTTTAAAGACAAATAAATCCACCTTAAATGATGAGTGTCTGTCTTTGTGTCCGTTTGGTGGCTTCGTCTCTGACATTCTAGTCTTCTCTCTCCACTTACAGGCCTATCTCTAATCTTCCTTTTTTGGATAAGGTGATGGAACACATGGTTGTCACACAACTCCATGCTTTTCTTCTAGACAATACACTCTATGAGCCTTTCGCACACAGCACAGCCCTGAGACAGCTCTTCTCCGTGTAATTAATGATCTACTCCAGTCTGCAGACTGTGGTTCACTTAATATTCTCCTTGTTGAATTAAGTGCAGCATTGACACTGTTAATAATGAGATCCTCCTGTCACGTCTCTCTGCTGTAGGTATCTCTGTCTTAGCCCTTCAATGGCTCACATCATATCTCTCTAATAGGCAACAGTTTGTCACAATCGGCCGATATAAATCCTCCACCTCACCTGCGTCGCGTGGTGTCCCTCAGGGTTCAGTCCTAGGGCCATTACTCTTTCTACTTTATATCCTTCCTTTGGGTCAGATTATTCGCAGACATAACTTAACTTCCACTGTTATGCAGACGATATTCAGTTATATCTTAGTACAGACTCGCCTCCCAGCACACTCACTGACTGCATCACTGGTCTTAAGCTATGGATGGAAAATAACTTTCTCAAAATTAATGCCAATAAAACTGAAGTGTTACTGGAAGGTCCAAAATCCCAACTTTCTAAGGCATCCAACTTCTCGGTTTCTGTTGATGGTACACTTGTCAAACCTGCTCCTGTTGTCAGAAATCTTGGTGTTTTATTTGATTCATCACTTAACTTTGAGCTACACATTAGATCTCTTTCCAAACTTTCATTCTGTCATCTCTGTTACATTGCCTGCCTCTGTCCATTTCTGTCCTGTAATGATGCTCAAACTCTGGTTCATTGTTTCATAATGTCTCGTATTGATTACTGTAACTCCGTCTTCACTGGCCTCCTTGCAAAATCTATACAGAAGCTACAGTATATTCAGAACTCCGCAGCTTCACTGGTTACCAGTTCCATCAAGGATTAAATTCAAGATTCTGCTTCCCACCTTCAAAGCCCTACATAACCTCACTCAGCTCCTAGCTTCTTACACTCCTTGTCACTCCCTCAGGTCCTCGAGCAGTCATCTCCTTAATGTCCCACACACCAGACTCTCCACCCTGGGAGGCAGGTCCTTCAATGCTATGGCCTTCAACTCTGGAACTCTCCTCCTCAGTCTCTCCGAGATTGCTCCTGTTTCTGCACTGTTAAACCTCAACTGAAAACATTCCTCTTCTACGATCTTTTGTCTTCTGTGTAATTTTTTTTTTTACTCTGTATGTAAAGCGACCGACCTTGGGTTTGTGAAAGGCGCTCTATAAATGCAACTTATTATTATTATTATTAATATTCTAAAAGGTGGTGCACAACATACATATTTAATAATAAAATGCATTGCATTTCTCATTCCAACAGATGGCACATCAGAAACATTTACACTCCTTTTACAAATCACATACCAAATGACATAAAACAGAGAAACACACATTGGCTGGTGCACTGCAAACATTAATGCTGAGGTCTACATTAATTACTTGGATTTCATCTTGTCTTAGACAGTTAGCACAGCTAGTCCAACTTAGTAAACGGATAAGTGTGTGTGTCTGTCTGTGTGTCCATCCTGTTGTCTCTGTCATTCTAAGATATGGTGCCTCACAAACATTTTTGGTAATAAAATGCATCACAATTGTTATTTTAACAGGTGGTGCATCACAAACATTAACAATGATTTTATGAACTCCATACCAAAAAGCATATGACAGAGACATATACATTGCATGGTGCACTGCAAACGTTAATGATGAGGTCTACAATGATTACTTAGTTTGAAGGGTAGCAGAGCTAGTCCTTTTAAAGTACAAGTGTCTATGTATCTGTCTGTATGTCTGTCCAGTTGCTATGTCTCTGCCATTTTAATAGCTGGTACATCACAAACATTAATGTTGTTTTACAAATCCCAAACCAAATGGTTTATAATGGAGGCATAAGCATTGCTTGGCGCCCAGCAAAGGTTAATGTTACATTGATTACTTAGATTTAAACCCGTCTTAGACAAATAGCACATCTAGTTAACCTTAACTAAGGGATAAATGTCTGTGTGTCCATCCAGTTGTTATGTCTCTGTCATTGCAAGGTATGGTGCATCACAAACATTTTTAGTAATAAAATGCATTACATTTGTCATTCCAATAGCTGATGCATCATAAACATTAACACTGCTTTTACAAATCCCATACCAAATGGCTTCTACAAAGACACATACATCGCATGATGCACTGCAAATGTTAGCACTGAGGTCTATGTTGATTACTTAGATTGATGGATAATACAGCTAGCCCTCCTCAATAAAAGGATAAGTGTCTGCGTGTCTCTCTGTGTCTTTATCTGGTTGCTGTGTTTTTGTCATTCCAATAGATGGCACATCACAAACGTTAACACTGCTTTTACAAATCCAGTACCAAATGGCATATAGCATTGCATGGTGTACTGCAAATGTTAACACTGATGTTTGTGTTGATTACTTAGAAAGACAGCACAGCTTGTATTTTATATAAATTTGGACAGCTGGCATGGACAGTTACATAGATAGTGTTGGTGTATCCTAGGCAATAAAATTGTAAACATAAAAATAGAAATTGCAGTAAGAGGAGGCCATGGATATACAGTAGATAGATAGATAGATAGATAGATAGATAGATAGATAGATAGATAGATAGATAGATAGATAGATAGATAGATAGATAGATAGATAGATAGATAGATAGATAGATACTTTATTAAAATAGCATGGTGAATGTCCTTTAGGCAAACTATAATTGTGACTGTTACCGTAGTTAGGAAGACATACATAAAGAGCAGGTATCCCATTGGTTCTTGTTCACTAACCTTAACACTTACTGTGGTTTATCCTACTTCTAGGATCAAAGTCCAGGCTTCATGTTCTGCCTGGTACAAGACAACAAGTAATCTAACCATATGAGCTCAACCATCTTTAGCCCAGGCAGTTAGCATTACTGTTATCAGTACTAAACTGAAAGTGCCATATCTTACTGTTTACTTTTGACTTTTATTGCCATTTGTCTCCCAGGAGGACAAGTCTGAACCGAGGTTAAAATCGCACGCAAATGATATACAGCCACAGTTAACTGAAAATTAAATCAAAGTGGCTTGCAATTTTCCTACACAAAGATGAAAGGTTAATGGCTTTCCTCTCACCCCCTTGTGAACCAAGAAGACTCCATCTCCCTGTTGCTGTTCCCAGTGAAGTCGCCTTTGTGTCCCGCCAAATCTGAGCATAAAGGTCAGGGTTCAATCCAGGGCAGGGGATGAGCGGAGGCAGATGATATGATAATAGGGAAAGTGATTTTTACTGTACTATAAATAGATGAAAGTTTTTTAATACAATAATGTGCATCTATAAACTGAATTGTTAAAATGTGCCACATAACTAATACGCTAAAAAAGTGTTTAGCACATAGGAGCACAACATGAACCAGCAAATCTTTAACAAGCTCAATAACTGTTTCCAATCGTGAGCCATCCAAGAGATGGCACACCAGTTGCATTTCTCATATGATGCTGCACACTTGATTACTGACAGCATTTATTGTAGGTAAGAGGTATGTGTCAAAAAATGTCAGCTTTATGTGACTTGTGTGGGTGTGCATGCAGGATTTATCTTTTTAGACCTTGAATTGCATTTTCTCCATGGAACTTCCACAATCAAAACAGGGCTCTTCACGAACAGAGCGTCATCTCGGCCAGTTTTATTCTTAAGAAATTGAATGGTGTACTCTCTGCAAAGCCTCTGTATAAGAGAAAGAACTCAATAAGAAATATCCATTTTCCTAGCCTGCTTATCCAGGGTAGGGTTGTGGGGAAGCTGGAGCCTATATCAGCATGCATCAATACAAATTTCTATACCGGATCAGTCGAGCCCCGGGTTAACAACAACTGCCACCAATACTGTTAGCCAACAGGGTGCTGGCGGAAATTGGGCTACTGTTGGCCAAAGAAGGAGAAGAAGAGGGGGGAGACGTGTCCGGAGGCAGGAGGAGAGGAGGAAAGTAAAGAGAGTGGAGCTGAGGGTAGGAACTTTGAATATTGGCAGTATGACTGGTATTTATGGTAAGTATGATGGAGAGAAGGAAGGTTGATATGTTGTGCGTACAAGAGACTAAATGGAAGGAGAGTAAGGCCAGGTGGATTGGAGGTGGATTCAAATTGTTCTATCATGGTGTGGATGGGAGGAGAAATGGGGTAGGAGTTATTCTGAAGGAACAGTATGTCAAGACTGTTTTGGAGGTGAAAAGAGTGTCAGGCAGAGTAATGATTATGAAGCTGGAAATTGGAGGTGTGATGATGAATGTTGTTAGTGCACCGCAAGTTGGGTCTGCAATGGATGAGAAAGAAGATTTTTGGAGTGAGTTGGAAGAAGTGATGAACAGCGTACCCACGGGACAGAAAGTAGTGATTGGAGCGAATTTCAATGGGCATGTTGGTGAAGGGAACAGTGGAGACGAGGAGGTGATGGGTAAGTATGGTGTCAAGGAGAGGAATGAAGAAGGTCAGAGGATAGTGGATTTTGCCAAAAGGATGGACATGGCTGTGGTGAATACGTATTTTAAGAAGATGGAGGAACATAGGATAACATACAAGAGTGGAGGAAGATACACACAGATAGATTATATCCTATGCAGGAGAGACAATATGAAGGAGATTGAAGACTGCAAAGTGGTGGCAGGGGAAAGTGTAGTTAAGCAGCATAGGATGGTGGTCTGTAGGATGATGTTGAAGATCAAGAAGAGGAAGAGAGTAACGGCACAGCCAAGGATCAAATGGTGGAAGATGAAAAAGGAGACTGATGGTTGAGTTCAGGGAGGAGATGAGACTGGCACTGGGTGGCAGTGAAGAGTTACCAGATAGTTGGGCAACTACAGCAGATGTAGTAAGGGTGACAGCAAGAAGGGTGCTTGGCATGACATCTGGAAAGAGGAAGGAGAAAAAGGAAGCCTGGTGGCGGAATGAGGAAATACAGGACAGTATACAGAGGAAGAGGATGGCAAAGACGAAGTGGGATGGTCAGAGAGATGCAGAAAGTAGACAAGAGTACAAGGAGATAAGGCGCAAGGTGAAGAGAGAGGTGGTGAAGGCTAAAGAAAAGGCATGTGATGAGTTATATGAGAGGTTTAACACTAAGGAGGGAGAAAAGGACCTGTGGGCGAGATAGAGGGACCGAGCTGAGAAAAGTGAGCAGCAGGTAAGGGGGATAAAGGATAAAGATGGAAATGTACTCACAAGCGAAGAGAGTCTGTTGAGCAGTGGAAAGAGTACTTTGAGAGGCTGATGAATGAAGACAACGAGACAGAGAAGAGGTTTAATGGAATCTTGGAAAGTGAGAGGATGCCTGAGGAGTGGAAAAGAAGTGTACTGGTGCTGATATTTAAGAATAACGGGGACGTGCAGGACTGTAGTGACTACAGGGGAATAAAATTGATGAGCCACAGCATGAAGTTATGGGAAAGAGTAGTGGAAGCTAGGTTAAGAAATGAGGTGATAATAAGTGAGCAGCAGTATGGTTTCATGCCAAGAAAGCACCACAGATGCGATATTTGCTCTATGTTGATGGAGAAGTTTAGAGAAGGCCAGAAGGAGTTGCATTGTGTCTTTGTGGACCTGGAGAAAGCATATGACAGGGTGCCTCGAGAAGAGCTGCGGTATTGTATGAGGAAGTTGGGAGTGGCAGAGAAGTACGTAAGAGTTGTACAGGATATGTAGGAGGGAAATGTGACAGTGGAGAGGTCTGCGGAAGGAGTGACGGATGCATTCAAGTTGGAGGTGGGAATACATCAGGGATTGGCTCTGAGCCCTTTCTTATTTGCAATAGTGATGGACAGGTTGACAGACGAGATTAGAGAGGAGTCCCCCTGGACTATGTTGTTTGTTAATGACATTATGATCTGTAGCAATAGTATGGAGCAGGTTGAGGAGACCCTGGAGAGGTGGAGATATGCTCTAGAAAGGAGAGGAATACAGGTAAGCAGGAACAAGACAGAATACTTGTGTGTAAATGAGAGGGAGGTCAGTGGAATGGTGAGGATGCAGGGAGTAGAGTTGGCAAATGTGGATGAGTTTAAATACTTGGGATGAACAGTACAGAGTAATGGGGATTGTGGAAGAGAGGTGAAAAAGAGAGTGCAGACAGGGTGGAATGTGTGGAGTAGAGTGTCAGGAGTAATTTGTGACAGATGGGTATCAGCAAGATTGAAAGGGAAGGTCTACAGGATGGTAATGAGACCAGCTTTGTTATATGGGTTGGAGACAGTGGAACTGACCAGAAAGCAGGAGACAAAGCTGGAGGTGGCAGAGTTAAAGATGCTAAGATTTGCATTGCGTGTGACGAGGTTGGATAGAATTAGAAATGAGTACATTAGAGGGTCAGCTCAAGTTGGATGGTTGGGAGACAAAGTCAGAGAGGTGAGGTTGGTTTGGACATGTGCCGAGGAGAGATGCTGGGTAAGTTAGTAGAGGGATGCTAAGGATAGAGTTGCCAGGGAAGAGGAAAAGAGGAAGGCCTAAGCGAAGGTTTATGTATGTGGTGAGAGAGGACTTGCAGGTGATGGGTGTAACAAAAAAAGATGCAGAGGACAGAAAGATATGGAACAAGATGATCTGCTGTGGCAACCCCTAACGGGAGCAGCCGAAAGAAGAAGATCAGGCACAAGGCAGGAACAACTGAACAGGGTGCCAGTCCATCACACGGCAAACACACACACATCAGGGGCCGATTTAGCACTGCCAACTCTCCCAGCCTCCATGTCTTTGGACTGTGGGAGGACACCCATGCAGACTTGGGAAGAACATGCAGACTCCATGTAGGATATCAATGCCAGTCTCCTTGTTGCAAGGCAGTGCACCACCCAATAAGGAAAATCTGAAATGTAATTCTAGCTTTCCTATTCCTGTTCTTATGTCTTTTTCAGCTAACATTGCATGAGTGTCCATTGCAGATTGTACTGACTGTACATTTGTCATTGCTTGTCCCCATAGATATTTCATCACCTTTTTTATTTAATCCAATTACTAAAGACTGTGTTCTACAAATACCGTATTGCCAGAGTTAGACCTCTTATAACATCTCAAGATGCTGGAAAATGAATACACATTTTTCTTTAGCTGATTGGATTACTCTAATGTCCCCCTAACAGGGCTACCTATGAAAAATATACATTGAGTATTTCAAAAAGTTGTAAGGATCTTAAAACCAAAAACAAGAAAATTTGAGCACATTTCCCCAGTCCTGGTATTCATACACTGGATACCTGTCTTTTTTCGAGCTGACTCCTAACAGGATACAGGATTCCAAACAATCTCGCTTTTTCTAATATGCTGGAATGTGTGTTGCCCTACCTTCAGAATTGTAACCTTCAAAAACCTTACGCTGGTTTGCTTATTTTTCACAGAGCAAAGCATAAAAGAACTGGTGAGGAGACCTTTGGTTCTTATGCACCAAAAATCTGGAATACTTTAATTAAACACTGGGCTATACAAGGTAAGACACAAAAATAACGAGACTGGGTTAGGGGCTTTCCTGCAAAACTGTCTGGAGGTCAGCCAGACACGAATCATACAACTATATCCCCTCCTACATGCCACCTCAAACCGGCTAGGTATAACCTGTGAATAGTCCAGTCAGTATTTGTACACCAATCACTACACGATTTTGACAGTAACCTCTCTTTTGAGAAACAGATTAATTCTGTAGTCAAGAGTTGCCTTTTCCAGCTTTGACTTTTAGGTAAGATCAAGCCTTTTTTATCTTCAAGGGATCTTGAGAAAGCTACTTATGCTTTTATCTTTTCTTGCCTTGATTACTACAACTCGCTGTATTCTGGGATTAGCAAATCCCTGATATGCAGGTTACAGTTGGTCCAGAATGCTGCCGCTCACTTCCTGGTTTGGGCAAGAAAGTCTGATTCTGTTTCTCCAATATTAGCTTCTTTATACTGGCTGCCTGTCAGTTTTTGAATTGATTTTAAAATCTTATTGCTAGTTTTTAAATCTTTACATGGGCTTGCTCCTGCCTGTTTATCTGAATTGTGTGATTTACGCCAACCATCCAGAGTGCTTAGATCTTCTGGTCAGTTGTCTCTAGTTGTCCCTCGTACCAAGTGTAAAACTAAGGGGGACAGGGCTTTTGCTGCTGCTGCTCCTTGCCTGTGGAACTCTTTACCTCATTACATAAAGGAGTCGTCTACAATTAAACTGTTCAAAACAAGATTAAAGACTCATTTCTATTCACTTGCTTTCCATGACCTTCAGTAATACTGATGGTTTCCTCATTGTGATTATGTAATCTTACTTCTATTTATTATTTACAGTATTTTATTTATGTTCATTTATTTTATTTCTATTTATGTTATTTATATTAATTATATGTTTTTTCTTCTTTTATTGTAAAGCACTTTGGCCACAGTATTCCTATGTTGTTTTAAATGTGCTATATAAATAAATTGACATTGACATTGATGAGTTAATGTCAGGGTGAAAAAATCGAACAGCAAAATCAACATCAAATTTCTGGCAAATTTTTTTCTTTTTCCATAAAACAGTAAACATTCCTGTCCTCAATTATACTCCCTATTCACCCGATTTAGCTCCCTGTGAATTTTACTTGTTTCCGGAAATCAAAAGTGACCTGCAGGGAACACATTTTTCTTCGAAACGGTAAGCCTGTTGAAGAGCCTCAAGCAAGAAGAGAGATGTAGATTGGGAGGGTAGTATAGAGAAGGTGACAATGTTTAGAATGCTGTAATTCAGCAATAAATATATTTTTTTATCAATTTGATTATTTTTGTGTCTCGCCTCATATTGAGGAACATTATACCAAACTTGTAAAAGATCACTTCTTTAATTTGGTCTTTCCATAATTCCTTTTATTTGTCCCTTGTAATAGATTAGGTCCCGCAATATCATCTACTTAAAATTCTCCCCAGTCACTAATCACTACTTTTCTCTGTCTTTGTTTTACAGTTTTCCGCAGTGGCACCACCACCAGCTGGTTAAAGTGCTCTGCTGCTGCCTTTGACTCTAGGAAGGAGGCTGGCTGGCTGGTTGTTGGCATTGTATTCAGACTTTAGTCACTATGACTAGTACAGACTTAAAAACTGAGTTTACATAACAGAACTTTAAGTTCTGCTTAACTTCATTAGGGATTCATTTGTTTTCATTGTTGTTTTGTTTTGTTTTTTTTTTTGCTTTTTTGTATTTTTTATAGTTGTAAATCTTCTACTTCTTGTAAAATACTTTTAAGCTACACTTTTTTAATGTATATGTGCTGTATAAAAATACTAGCCACACTACCTGTAATAGAATAATTTAAAAATATTTGCTTTCTCTGCCCTACATGCACCTTTCCTCTGTATCTGCACACGTCTGAACCTCTCTTGACTGGCGCTCCTTCTCTGGATGTGTTCCCATAAACTTTCTTAGACTCAGCTTTTCTCTCCTCCTGTCCGTTTTTACACTTCCCATCTTTGATGGAGACTCTCAGCATGCTGGTGATGCCTTTTCCCCTCCTAATGTGCCTTACATTTGCACTTCCTCTTTCAATTGCCATGTCATTTTTAGATATGCAAACTGAACCTTGTTGGTATAAATAAAAATCTCACACATTTCTTTATGTCAATATTACAAGATTAATCATCTTAAAATGCATTAGTTGCACTGAAATTATTGCAACAGACGTAACCTGAATCAGTTGGATAAATATTTTTGTGGTTGGGACTTCCCTTTTTGTGCTCCTCACAAACCTTCCCTCTTCACCATTCCTTCCTGTATGAACTTTATTACCGTTTTGTGTGCCAATATGCAGTACGTTTACTGGGCAACTGATGTATTTTCAAAAATGACATTCTAATTTATTAAGCTACCGAGTGAATGAGACTTCATCTTCTTTCGTATTATCAATCATCCCATCCACACATCCATGTAATGCGTTGTATAGGACATGTTACTGGATTCCAGCCTCGGACTGCCTGTGTGACCCGGAGCAAATCACCTAAACTGCCTGTCCTTTAATTGTAAAAATGTGTGTAATGAATTGTGCTGTTTCTAAACTTGTAAGTCACCTTAGATAAAGACTTCCCTGTAATATATAGTATCAGAACACTGAACATCCATCTGAATTCTGAACCAGTTTCATGAGCGTATGTTGGCTGCACTGGGGGCAGCCAAGGTAGGAACTAATATTGAACTGATGCCATTCTATTCCAGGGCACCCTCAGTCATGCTGGGCCACCTTTGGGATGTGGAAGAAACATTCATGAAGAAACTAGGAGAATATTCAGCCTCCACATAAAGTGACAGGGCTCTAGTTGTGTCTCCTCCAGTTGTGAGGCAGCAGCCTGCTGTCAGTATGGGAGCGCCATAAAGTGCAGTTAAATAATAATAATTCCTTACATTTGTATAGCACATTTCTCACTACTCAAAGTGCTTTACATAGCGAGGTGGGAGCCTGTGTAGATTCCACCTGAATGATGTGACGGCAGCCATTTTTAGACTAGCACACTCAATACACGTTAGCTATTAGGTGGTGAAGGGATGTAGTACTGGGCAGTTGTACCATGTTAGCCATTATGGATGTAGGAAGAAGTCAAGCAAAATGACACTTTTAATTGGCTAACTAAAATGATTATAATATTCAAGCTTTCGAGGCAACTCAGGCCCCTTCTTCAGGCAAAGTGTCATACAGAAACTGAAATTCCCTCAGTTTGTATAGACATCACGACAGGTACAACATTGGAAAACCTTTAATCGCAGATGTAAAAAAATAATCGACCTGTCCAGGCTAAAATTAATTTAGCAAGAGAGGAAAACAATGTATCGTGAAGATCTTTGGATAAGATAACTGTCTAACAAAGCCTTTTGAAGATTTTGATGAGTTTTTCCATACAGTGTGGTTCTGCAGTCAGGCTGTCTGCGTCAGTCTGAGAGATGCAAACAATCCTCATACCTGGCCATAAAACTCTTGTCTCTATTTAAGCCATGTTGTGATGTGTTCAATTTTAGCATGAGTTTAACTTCCCATTCTTTTCTCTCTTGCTGTGTTTTGAAGTTGCCCATAAGCACTGTGACTTTAAAGTCCTTCTCACAGTGTCCATGGAGGGATGAGAGACATAGGTAGTTATTAAAAGACAAGGGATGATTTGGGGCCAGAAAGACCAGGATGCGGTGGGCAATTTAACCAGGACTTTGGGAAACACCCTACTGCTTTCTCAAGATACCCAGGGATCTTTTATGCCTGCAGAGAGTCAAAACCTCAGTTCGATGTCTCATCTGAAGGATGTCACCATTTTTACAGTACGGTTTCCCTGTCACTGCATTATTGCATTGGGATCCACACACAGACCCTACGGTAAGCGCCCCATGATGGCCTCATGAACACCTCACCCAACAGCAACCCAAGTATTCCTTAGTTTGTCTCCCATCCAGGTATTGGTTGGGCCCAAACATGCTTGACTTCAGGTAGATTCTGATAGGTTCACAATGACATATAAAATAGTCCCTTGTAAATCTGCTACAAAACACACGGATATTTTGCACTGAGAAAAGTCAAAACATTTGATAAAACATCGAATACAGTTCAGTCTCTGAGAGTTCCTAGTTTATACTCTGTGTCTCCAGACAAACTTAAGAATGGAAATGAGCTTGTAATGCACTGAGCTTTACTCCATCAAGATGTGAAATCCAAACAATAAAAAATCATATTTTTTCAACAGCAGCCATTTTTGGGCCAGCATGCCCACCACCCATTAGCTTTTCGGTGATGAGTGATAGCCAATTAGAGACAGAAGATGATTCGAGGACCAGAATGACCAGACTGAGGTGGACAGTTTGGCTAGGACATCAGGACACACGCTACTCTTTATGAAGAAAGTCCAGAGAAAAAGGACCACAGTGAGTCAGAACCTTGATTTCACATCCCATCCGAAGGACAGCGCCATGTTTACAGCACAGTGTCCTAGCCACTGCACTGGGATCCACATTAGGTGCCCTCCAGCAGACTCCCTCTTCCAGCAGCAGCCCAAGCTTTTTCTGGTTGGTCTCCCACCCAAGTGCTGACTGGGCCTAAACACGCTTCGCTTTAGGTAGATGACCTGTTCTGAAGTATATGTGGTATGACTGCTGGCTAAATATCTCCAGGTCTTTTAATTAATTAATTAATATTCTAGATGATTTTGAACCTCTCAAAGCACTTTTCATTATATGTAATCAAAAATGTACTGAATTGGAATTAATTTTCAAAATAAATCCTGCTAATTGTGGCTTTTCATTATGGTCACAGGCTTACAAAATCTGGGGGATTTAAAATATGAAACATTATGTGCTGCAGCCCCACATTCAGGGAACAAGTACATGCTCTTTAGAATTTTGTCCAGGTTCAAATATTAAATTGTTGGTCAGCAAGGATATTGTTACGCATTTGCTTCTGTCCATAAATAATCTGAGAGTTTTATACATTTCAGTATTCATGTTTGTTTTAGGCAGCACAGTGGCACAGTGGTAGCGCTGCTGCCTTGCAGTAAGAAGACCCGGTGTTCGCTTCCCGGGTCCTCCCTGCGTGGAGTTTGCATGTTCTCCCTGTGCCTGTGTGGGGTACTCTGGTTTCCTCCCACAGATATGCAGGTTTGGTGCATTGGCGATCCTAAATTGTCCTTAATGTGTGTGTGTGTGTGTGTGCCCTGTGGTGGGCTGGCACCCTGCCCAAGGTTTGTTCCTGCCCTGGGATTGGCTCCAGCAGACCCCTGTGTTAGGATACAGCGGGTTGGAAAATGACTGACTGGCATTTGTTTTATGCCATTTACACTGTAACAGAAGATGATCAGAGTTTCAAAGCAACATCCAGGTTCAGTTAATTTCTATTCTAAACTGGTCCCAGTGTCCATGTGATTGTGTGTGGGCTGTTCTATGGACTGGCACCTGGCCCAGAACTGGGTCCTGCTCTGTGCCCACTGGAATAAGTCCCAGTCCACTATGGAACTGAATTTTATTCAAATCAAATTTGACAATACTATGTTTATTTTTGTGTCATATCTAAAACTTCATAAGAGCTAAAGCAGAGCTAAGCTACAACCCCAGTTTCTAGAGGTTAAGTAATCTGTGTGTGATAAAGGATGAATCATTGCCTGAAAGCATAAAAATGCAAAATGTATTTATATAAAAATGTCATAAAGTGAAAAGTTTATTTTAGGCTGATGTCCAAACCACCTAATCTACTTTACATGTACAACCTCAAATCACTACACTATGGGACACTATGCAATATGCAAAAAAAAAAAAAAGAGAAAAAAACGCAGTGATTCTTAAATTTACTTTGACTTTTATTTCATTGAACACAATATGAACTCAAGATATTTCATGTTTTGTCTGGTCAGCTTCATTTCATTTGTTATTATACATCCATTTCTTTTTTATTTATTTACATTTTCTATACCATCCCAACTTTTTCTGATTTGAGGTTGTACATGTACATTAGATAAGGTAGTTTGGATATCTGCCTAAAATAAACATATCACTTAATGACATTTTCATATCAAAAAGTTTTTTCCATTTTTATGCATTCAGGCAATGAATCATCCTTTATCACACACAGATTATTAAACGCCAAGAAACTGCAGTTAGTGCACATTGTGTTTGTTTCTGGAGGTTTCACTTCTGTAGCGAGCCTTTTCGCACATTCTGACATTCCTGCTTGGCTTTCATGGTCATTGCTTACATTCTGACAGCCATTTGTGATATATTGTAGCTGCGTGAGATTCCTCTGCAAATAACATCTGCGATGGTGGCAGGGAGTGGCTTACATGAAAACTGGGAGCGGCCACTGGGGAGTCTGCTCTGAGCGAAGGGTGCAGGAACACACACAGATAAGGAGTTTTTGTCCTCTGTTTAGCAAAAATATGTATTCTCTACAAAGTTCCCAAAGGTTGGGCTTGCTGCTGCTGGATTTCGCAGATGAAACAAACATTCACATCTGATGGGTAATAAAATAAAAATGGCCAATATTACTTATGGCAGAGTCGGTTTATTCAATACTTAAGCACTACTGTTTTTTAGCAAAAGCTTTAGTGTTTGACATGTTGAAGACCCAACAAATATTGCATTATGTTACTGGTTTGATTATTAGCATTGAGTAATCTGTGGATCAGACAGCAATTCTGTTTCTGTCCATTTTATAAAGCAGCTTTCTGACTTTTGTGCCCTTACACACCGAATCGTTGGATTTGAGAAAAGGAAAAGCGGCATTTCAAGGGGTGGCGTAGTTGTCTTCATGTGAGAAGAGCTCACCTGTTTAAGTCTTGGTGGATGGCTGATCATTTACTCTTGGTTATACAGCCCCGTTAACTTCTCCTCTCGATGCGTTTTCACCTTCATCTTGTTCTTCCCTCTTCTGTAGCCACTTCACACATCTGGAACACACAAGTGTTGCTGTTTGGCCACCTTTTACATTTACAGCCCTTAATTAAAAACCTCTAATAAGTTATTAACCACTTTACAAGGCCTAGAGATGTAAAATCTTTTGTTCAGCTTTTAGGTGCCCTTGTGTTTTCCGTTTATGTATTGGCTGTCAACAGTTAAGCAGTGGCCTGAAGACGGGGCCTGAGTTGACTCAAAAGCTTGCATATTGTAATCTTTTTTAGTTAAAAGGTGTCATTGTGCTTGACTTCTCACTACTGCAAAAAAACATTTACAAACCTGAAACTTTCTAGAATACATAGTTGGCATAGCATTGGTTAACAGTGCATCTGCCGGACTTCCCAGAAAAATAAAGTCGAGGTGGCCTCCGTCTCACATACTCTCATCTGTTACTCTAACTGCAGCTCCCTCGGATGGAATGTTCTCTCTACTCCCATTTGCTGGCATATGAAACAGTAAACCTGTGCAGTTTGTTTTATTTTTATCTCTTCTTACATTCTGCTTTTCTGTTCCTTATGCTTTGCTCTACAGTGCATTATTCAGACCCCGTCACTTTCTGCACACTTTATTGTGTTATAGATTTAACTTTAAATGGATCAATTTGCAATTTTGCTACATCAATCTACACTCAATAACCCAATAATGACAAAGTGAAAACATGTTTTCAGAAAGGTTTGCAAATGTATTTAAAATCAAATCTCTCATTCATATAAATATTCAGACCTTTA
Source organism: Polypterus senegalus (assembly GCF_016835505.1). Lineage (NCBI taxonomy): Eukaryota > Metazoa > Chordata > Cladistia > Polypteriformes > Polypteridae > Polypterus > Polypterus senegalus. The sequence goes on along the minus strand of NC_053157.1, from coordinate 63,292,366 downwards.
ATTCAGTGCTTTGTAGAAGCCCCTTTGGCAGCAATTACAGTTTCAAGTCTTCATGGGAAAGGCTCCATAAGCTTTGCACACCTGAATATGAGCAGTTTATTCCATTTTTCCTGGCAGAGCCTATCAAGAGCTGTTGAACTGACTGTGAAGCATCTGTAAATGGACATCTTCAGGTCTCTCCACAGACGCGCTATGAGGTTTAAGTCTGATCTTTGGCTGGGCCATCCAAGAACAGTCAGAGACATGTTTCCCAGCCATCCAGCATTGTCTTGGCTGTATGCTTTGGGTCATTGTTATGTCAAAAGGTGAACCAATGCCCGACTTTGAGGTTGCCGGCACTCTGAAGCAGGTTTTCTTTAAGGACCTGCATTTATTCTTCCTTCAGTTCTGACCAGTTTCCCTGTCCCTGAAACTGAGAAGCATCCCACAGCACGATGCTGCCAACACCACGCTTCACCGTAGGGATGGTATTAGGCAGGTGATGACCAGTGCCTCATCATTTCCAGACATGTTACCTGGAATTTTACCAAACGAGTTTAATTTTTGTTTCATATGACCAGACAATCTTTTTCCCAAGTAAAGATGATGCATCCTTCCATGCTGAATGATAGATAGATAGATAGATAGATAGATAGATAGATAGATAGATAGATAGATACTTTATTAATCCCAAGGAGAAATTCACATATGTACACTAAGCCTGCAAGTTGAGTTTGGGGCAACCAGACCTTAAAATAAAGGCTAATCTGGCCTTTTGTTTGCATTTTCCATTGCCTACAAACCTTTTTATGCTTCACTGGCAGGACAACAAACTCGTTTCTCTCCTCATCCAGTCTATTTAATTTGTCATCATGGCCTGCTATAAAAATTTCTCAAGTCTTTAATGTAAATGTTTGCTATTAATATTATTTTTGATGCTTGGGTAACACACTGGTGCAGTGGGCAGTCGAGCCACCTCATGGAGTTTCCATATACAGTAATCCCTATGACTGAATGGATTTTCTTCTGGGTACTTTGCTTTTCCTCTGACATTGCAACAAAGACATGATGGCTACATTGATTGGCCATTTGAAACTGACCCTGTGTGAATGACAGTGTAAACGTATGCCCTGTGATGGACCAGCCACCCCAACCGGACACAAACAGATGTGGGACGCAAGTTCAGCAAACAGGTTTTTTTTTTTTAATTTTATTTTCCTATGGGAAACGCCTTCCATGGTTTCCCACCTGTGTAGCACAGTCACAAGGTCACTAAACCAAACACTTTCTTTTCCTTCCTTGTCTGTCTGTCTGTCTGTCCACCTCCACTCCTCCTGGCAAGCTTTGTCCTCTTCCACCCAACTCTGGCTCCCAGAGTTTGGCTGCTGGCTTCTTTTATAAGGCACCCGTAGGTGGAGTATAATATTATTCCAGAGCGTCTCAGTGGTGTAGAGCTAGAAGTGCTGCTTCACAGCTCAGGTTACAGTTTTGGCCACAATAATCGGTCCAGCATACACTGGCTAACACTTCCCTAGCTCTCAGGGACACTTGCAACTTTAAAATCCATTAAAAGTAATTTAGTTTCTCCTTCCCAATGCATTTTCTACTTCAAAGTATTTTGCCAAGCTTGCTGAAATTCACAACATTTTCTGGGTATTCACTAAACTCAAGGTGAAGTGTATTCAGCAGGGTTGACTCATAACTGGCAGTAATTTTGCTTTGTTTTTTAACTTATTTAATTTTGAAAATTATCATAATTGTTGGGTGGCACAGTGGTAACGCTGCTGCCTCGCAGTTAGGAGACCCAGGTTCGCTTGTTGTCTGCGTGGGTTTCCTCCCAAAGACATGCAGGTTAGGTGGATTGGCAATTCTAAATTGGCCCTTGTGTGTGTTTGTGTGTGTCCTGCGGTGGGTTGGCACCCTGCCCGGGATTGGTTCCTGCCCTGTGTTGGCTGGGATTGGCTCCAGCAGACCCCTGTGTTCAGATTCAGCAAGTTGGAGAATGGATGGATCACAATTGTTTAATCTTGGTTTATCTTAAGATATGCTCTTCTTACTTTTGCAGGTTTCTTCCCTATAAAGGATAATAACAAAAGGCAGAAACCAACAACAGGTAAGAATCTTACAAGGGCAAAAGCAAACAATTTGTGAAGCACAAGCAAGATAGTCAAAACCCTAAAAAATCATTAGCAACATGCAAAGGAACTATCCATCCATCCATTATCCAACAGGGTCACAGGGGTCTGCTGGAGCCAATCCCAGCCAACACAGGGCGCATGGCAGAAAACAAACCCCGGGGCAGGGCACCAGTCCTCTGCAGGCAAAGGAACTACTGTGTCCTACTTTTAAGTTCCAATTAAATATGTGGACCACAAGCTCTGTGAATTGTCTTGGAGGATCTTGGTGATACTTGGCTCACTAATTTCAACAACTGTGTGTCAATTTTAACGCTTATTAGTCAAGATTTAAACTCACTTTGCACAATATTGAAATTTGCACATACTAAACCAGACTGAAGTAATGCTTTTAAGTGCATGTAAGCATAACTTACTAACATAAAACGTGGCAGCGCTGGTGCGTGAGCATTCTCCTGCAGTCATGGCTTTATTGTTCAGAGAAAAGGTTGGGGTCATGACACTTTATCGCTCTTTAAAGATAATGAAAATAAAATGAAGGCTCTCTGAAAAACTATACCAGTTTATAATATGGGGGATTACCGATAAATAGAGATGAAGAAGCCCAAATACTAAATGGTAATTCACATAATTAGTTGTATTTCAGGAGAACGCCATTGTTCAGGCAGTGAATACAAAGTCCTGGGAGACTAGCTTAGTGTTGTTTGTTTGAAGGGCGTTTCCTTAGTCAATCAAATCAAGAAGAACTGGGCACAACAGTGCTGCTAACTCAAAGATCAATATTATAAGTTTATGTTCAGTACCTTTAGAACTGACAGCATTTTTGTGCTGCTGTAATACAAGCGTATTGCTTATTTAATAAATGTGTGTTATAGCAACACTGAAAATTCAGTCTGTAGCTGTTTTGTGTTCTGTCTCATTCCATCAGTCAGTTTTATTAAAATAAAGATGAGATTGGCTTTATCTTTAGTGGAGTGCAAAGTCCGTAAGCATTAGAATCACCCAGAAGAACAGGGTTATAAAGAAACAGGGCAATCACAGTATCTTTTATTTTACACCAAGAATGCTTAAAATCTGCTGACAACTACCCATCCATATACTGTATATTTTGAGTCAAGGGAAGTACCATGAGGTCAAAAGTAGCACGATGCCTGAGCAAACATACCAGAAAAGCCCGCTCCATCACAGGAGAATCCCTGAACAGACAGGAAGCTATTATTGAAAAGAGGATGGCAGCAAAATTGGATGCCATCATGAAAAATCCCCTCCATCCCTTCCAGGAGGCGCAGTCTTGGAGCTCTTTTGGCCTCAGGCTCCTTCCACTACGGTGTGATAACGAGTGCCTATGGAGACTATCAGGCAATTCAATGCTTCCACTCAATGTACTTAAGTTTAGTGTTGTGTATTTATTTAGTAATGTATGGAACGATTGATTGATTGATTGGCTGTATTATCTGTCCTGTGAGTCTGTATCCTTGTTTTTTTTATGTTTCTTCTGATGTATGTATCTGAATTTCACCATGGAATTAATGAATGTTATCTAATCTAATCTAATTTATCTATAGACCGTACAAAAGGCAAGAACAAACCTCAGATGGGATGAAAACCCTTCACAGCTCATTAAGTACTTGGAAAATTTTAATAAATGCATTTTTATCTGAGAAGAAATTCTTCAAAAAATGTCGAAGTACATTGCAAGGTTTACTGATTACATATGAAGACTGGGAAGCAAAGACATTATTAAAACAAAAGCCAAATGTCCCCCAGGGACAAATACAGTTCTATCTATCTATCTATCTATCTATCTATCTATCTATCTATCTATCTATCTATCTATCTATCTATCTATCTATCTATCTATCTATCTATCTACTGTCTTTATCTAACAAGGCTTTCATTCTGGGGTTAAAAAAGTTTATTATAAATCCAGAGAGTCTTTAAAATGAGAGAAGCTTCTTAAAGCTTAATGGAACAACTGTAGAGCAATTCAAAATCTCCTTTTTGATTGAAAGTCTCTCCTTGTGTTGTTTCTTCCAGTACTCTCAGTTCCGCTGAATGCAAAGTGGCCATTCATCAAAGGGTGGTGGCTGCTCTTTTGGCTGAAGCCACATGTGAACTGAAGTCCTTTCTTCCAGTAGCTCTTTGTAATTATCAATCTCCTCTGGACTTCATGGGTTGCGTCCTCTCACTGGATGTCATTTTAACTTTGATTTGAGGCATCCACAAATTGAGGGGTATTGAATTGAGTTCTGATTCATATTCCTATATATGTGGTCATTGAATGTCTTTTTATAAAAAAATAAACAAGGTTTAATTACCACAGCATTTCAACAATATTTATTTTCAATTTTCAGTAAGGACTATAAAAATGTGGACCTTTGTATTAAATTGGCCTTGTATTTATATGGAATACAAATACCTATCTTTAACATGACATATCTCTCTATTATGAAAGGAAATCCTGGGATGAGACTTTCTCTGAGATAATTTCAAGTCCCACGAGACAAGACTTTTTGCCAAGAGATTTTGACAAGTCCCGCCCTCCTCTCAAATATTTACAACCACACCCATGGTCCTCTCACTTGTCATTCGTGTGAATGCTATTGTCACACACAGTTCCTGCACTCTCAGCTCCAAGTGGGGTCAGAATTAAAAGACAAAGAGTAGAAGACGAAGTAGAAAGTCGTAAAGAGGTTCAAAAATGTTGACGCGATACACATGCAGAACAGGTTAGACATTATGAAAGTACTAAAATTCAAAAGTCTCAAAAAACTCATAATATAGATCGCATTCGTGCTAACAAACGGAAATTATTACTCGGTGAAATAACAGAACAGCGAAAAGAGATCGAATATATGGACATAGGTGATATGACAGAAGTATGTCGATATTGTTTGGCTTTAAACTTTAAGTCGGAGACTTGTAGATCTTCTAATTCGTGTTGCCATCAGGGAAAAGTAGTGTTTCTTCCCAATGAAGAGGCCTATCTGCGAGAATTAAAAGATTTGTTGTTTAGTGAAAGTGAAATCCACATACGTGAGTGGCAGAGATACAAAGGCACGTAGCACAGGCCAGGGGGTTGGCAAGCGAAGCGAGCAGGGGTCGAAACCCCCTAGTAAAACAAATAAACAACTCTAATAAAAAATAAAAGTATGCCTACCACATTCCATATTAAGTAAAAGCAAACAGAACCATCTGAATAAAACTAAAAAGTACCTATATGAAAAAGTAGAAACAAAGCTTTGGCTATCCTCTTGCTCTTGATTTGCTACATTTTTCTACTTCAAATCTATCTTTTTTTAGACTGTTTTGAACAAATAATTATCTTTAATGTCTGTTCTGCTTTCTTCCAATTTTTTATCCCACCCAAACCTCTACTTCTCATTGACAGAAGTGGGCCTTCAATTGCCTTGTTAGCAACAGCGTTCAAGCACTCCTTTACAGTGGTCCCATCATTAAATGTTTTTTTAGGTTGCCCCAAAATCTCCACTACTTTAAGTGAACATTCATTTGCATGCTGCTGGGCAGTAAATGAATGTGGGAGGACCCTGGTGGATCTGTCATAGTGGGCTCTCAGTTCAGTCATTTTACATGCCCTCATTTCGGACTGCCGCGGATATGTTTATGCAAACAATCATAGTCACGCTTCACATTGCTAATTTATACTAAGCCATGGTTTTGGAACACATGAGACAAACTGGTTTTAAACTACCTGCAGGAAGAACAAACATATATTGGTCTGTCCATTTTGAAAGTTCCGTTTTCTGTGTCTACTTTTCTTTTTTTAGAACAATCCATGCTCCCTGTCGTTCTTTCATTTCTGTTATTTTCTTCTGAGGCATCTGCAAGTTTTACCCATGCACTGTAACAATCACATTCATATTTGCTCTCCGTTAAGTGACACATATAGATGTGCCCACCTCAAGAAGAAAAAAGAAAACAAATATATGCTGCATGAATATTATCAGTCATTCTCATTCATTTATCAGAAATATGCCATGGTTCAGAAAGTGCTGTCACTTAGTCCAGGTCTGGACCGCAGCCTGCCATTTAGTGATGCCTACCTTAGGCACTTCTCTGTAACCATAGCCCAGGTGTCACAAAGAGGTGGGGTGAGCTGTGACAGTATTTTGTTGCCAAAAATGATGAAAAAAGGTTTGGGGAATTTGTGTGTTGCCACAGGTTTCAGTGCTTTGTTAACTGTTATAAAATGTTACAAATCCAATAATCAGTTATGCAACCTGTTTAATCTCATTTTGGCTCAGGGGAAGCAAAGTCTACACTGGCAAAATCGAGTCACAAGACAGGAATCAACCCTGGGATGGCGCAGAGTCACACAGATGTTCACACTCACTCATAATAGGTCCAGTTTAAAGTTGCCAGTTAGCATAATCAGCACGTCATTAGGTTGTGGGTGCAAAATCTGAGAAAGACCCACAAAGACACATCAAGAATATTCAAGTTCCTCACAGAGAGTCTGGGATTTGAACTCAGGCTTCTACAGCTGTGCTAACACCACCATGCTGCTACCAACAGAGGTGTATGAGTCTGTTTCATACTGTTACCATATTGCACTGTGTTAATTAACCACTAGAGCATAACTCATTTTTAAATTCCAGTTGTTTGAAATGAATCCTTTAACTGGAGGATTTTATAAATTTTACCAATTACATGTTGGGTCATTTATTTTTTCATAAATGTAAGGTTGAATCAATTGTTAGTAAGATGAGAGATAAATCTTTTAAAAGATGCAAAGGACCTCCCTAAACTTGTTTTACTTAACACACAAAGGATTTTCTCATTTTCTCTGCCTGCCTACAGTTCTCTTTTTTTACTTAAGAACCTAACTGGAAGCATCAGCCGAGGAGCAGCTACAGCAATACACCTAACCCCTCTGAAACTGAGCAGGAATTATTGAGCTGAACCCCTGCTCTACTGGATTACGTACATGCTTTGAGAAGGTGATGGCTCTTTTCAGTTGTTTTCTGCTGTTGACGCCAAACCACAGCTATTGAACTTGCTGGTACAAACCTTGCTTTTTTTAACTTCCACAAGTTAACACATTATTATCCATCCATCCATTATCCAACCCACTATATCCTAACACAGGGTCACGGGGGTCTGCTGGAGCCAATCCCAGCCAACACAGGGTGCAAGGCAGAAAACAAACCCCGGGCAGGGTGCCAGCCCACCACAGGGCACACATACACACCAAGCAAACACTAGGGACAATTTAGGATCACCAATGCACCCAACCTGCATGTCTTTGGACTGTGGGAGGAAACTGGAGCACTGGAAACTAAGGAGAACATGCAAACTTCACGCAGGGAGGACCCGGGAAGCGAACCCAGGTCTCCTAACTGCAAGGCAGCAGCACTACCCACTGCGCCACCGTGCCGCCTAGAGATAGGTATACTATATTAAATGGTTTTGCATCATATTTTGCTTCTTGATTAGGGTCCAACATTCCTGAGAAATATTTTGACTCTCTGCGCATCTGTTAATCGAAAAAGCTAGTTTCAAAAATGAATTTGTAACTGTTTTTTTGACTATTTGCTATACAGTTACTAAAAGAATGATATAACAAAATTGGAATTTTTATGGTGCTTAGAATACAGCAAAAGGAAGAGCCTAATACAGTAAATGCAGACTATAGTATAATACCAAGAAGGCAGCATTGCAATCTCTATATGATCATTTTTTTCACTTGCATATATAAATATTTAGGTTTAGTTCCATTATTTTCTTAAACCAGAACCTGTGTTTCTTTGTGCTGGTCCCAAGCCCCGATAAATGGGGAGGGTTACGTCAGGAAGGGCATCCAGTGTAAAATTTTGCCAAATCAATATGCGGACAGATGATTCACTGTGGTAACCCCTAATGGGAGCAGCCGAAAGAAGAAGAAGATTATTATTATTTAATAATATAGCGCTTTTCTAACCAACTCAAATGCCTTTACATAGAAAGAAGGGAACCACCACCAAAGTGTAACATCCAGCACATTACCTCCACACCACACGTTAGACCACACATTGGACTTTCTTGAATCCATTTAATTTAATTCAGATTGGTGATGGTCCAAAAAAGAAGTGGTTTAAACTGTTTTAAGCACCATGGAATCCACAGTTTCTCACTATATATATATGTATATATATGGAAGAGAACGTCTGTGATACGGTTTGCATATTTGCAGCTGGAGATCCACAAAGGAAGAAAATGAATCACGTATCATAAAGTAGTTTTTATTCCTGAGCTTTCAACCCCTGCCAGGGGTCTTCATCAGAGGATAATGCTTAGATTTACAAGATTCAAAGGCAATATATAGCAAAAAAAAAAAATTACATGGGCTAAGTCAGTGTGGTCGGGGGGTGGGGGGGTATTGGGTGTCAAGTCTTGTTTATTATGAATAAGTTCTTCTTAAGTTTGCATATGCTGGATTTATGTCCAAGTGTCTGTTGATGGTGTTCTCATTTGATAACCAGGATTCAGCCAGCTCTCTGGCACTTGTCGTACTGGCCTTGAATTTTACTTGTACATTGTCTCAGTTAAATGAATGTCCTGTTGATTTAGTGTGCATACAGATCAATGATAGTGGGTCCTTTTTTCTGACAGCGTTGCGGTGTTCCTGTATACGTGTTGCGATTCTTTTTGAAGTTTGTCCAATGTATACCGCTGAGCACGAACTGCATGGAATGCTGTACCCTGCGTTTCGTGTTTCTGCTGTTGGTTTCTTGTTTTTAGCATTAAAGAGGACCGTGCGGTGTCTGAAGGTACAGCGCGCATCCCGGCCAAGTCAGGTGTCAGAATAGCACACAAACCCACAAACAATCTGTGCACGGTTCTCTTTAATGCCAGTACGAAAAGTGCCAGAGAGCTGGCCAAATCCTAGTTATCAAATGAGAACGCCATCAACAGACACTTGGACATAAATCCAGCATATGCAAACTTAAGAAGAACATATTCATAATAAACAAGAATTGACACCCAATACCCAGACCACACTGACTTAGCCCATGTGATTTTTATTTTTTGCTATATATTGTCTTTGATTCTTGTAAGTCTAAGCATTATCCCCTGATGAAGACCCCTGGCAGGGGTTGAAAGCTCAGGAATAAAAAACTACTTTTGATACATGATTCATTTTCTCCCTTTGTATATATGTATATAAAATCAAAGGGTTTCAATTGATTGTAATATAACTGCACCTAATCTGGAACATGCAATTTCTGGTGAGTCCAGGGCTGTCTCTAGCGTACATTGTGCCTCTAGGCAGAGTTGGTTGCAAGTGTCCAACGAAAAGCGAGTCCACCTTTTAGATCAGTGCAGTTGGATCCATAACTAAAATCAATGAACAGGATTCCCCTGAAAGATCAGCACCCTCATAATCCAATCGCATTTGAGGGCCCAAAATCATTCCATGACAGTTGTTGAGCACAATCAGTGACTTGATGATTGCACTCCTTTTCCAGCCCTGCTAAAAAAGTTCTCCATTTACATTCACTAAAAAATGATGACGTGAATTCATCGGGTAATATTGAGCTGTTTGCTTGTATTATCACTGATAGGGTAAAAAGGAAAAATGGGTAAATGTTAGAGATAATTATTATACTTCCATTTCATTGCATTTTTGGCGATAACATGTTAGTCAGTTAGTTTAAGAGATTAAATATAATTTACATGGTTACAGTTGATGGGACTGCAAAGTCACCATTATTCTAATCTACCTTGCTAGGCTAGTGGGTTATATTTGATTTCAATCCAGTGTGATATAATTTTTCACTTGTGAAATAGATTAAATGTTTTAACAGAAATGTAAAATGCCAAAAATAAATAAATAAATAGTTCCTAGAGTTTTATGAAATGGCATACCTCAAACGCATAACTTTCTTGGAGATCTATTCAGCAATGATGATTCCACTATAAGCAGTCATGGTAACTGTATGCTGACCAGTTCGTAGATGTCCTGGGTTGTAAAGAATCTGAACCCAGCCTGTGGATTCTGTTCATATTTATAAGTTCACATCTGTATGATTAATTAATATTTATTGATGACCCTGTTGCCAGTTCACCGGTTGTCCTTCCTTGGACCACCTTTACTTGGTGCTAACCACTGTGTACTATGAGCACCCCACAAGACCTGCTGTTTTTGAGATGCTCTGACCCAGTCATCTAGCCATTATTACAGTAGTCTGGCTCTTGTCATAGTTGCTCAGATCCTTAAGCTTGCCCATCTTTCTTGCTTCAAACACATCACCTTCAGGACTGTTCACTTGCTGCCTAATATATCCCAACCTTTGACAGATGCCACTGTAGCAAGATATAAGCAATGTCATTCACTTCACCTGGTAATGATTTTAATATGGTGGCTGATTAGTGAACATTCTGGGATGAACTACTTGAATTTTTTTATGCCAAAAACGGCACTTAAGACATTTCAAAATAAGTCACACTGGTTAAGACTGAGGCAGTTCTAGAGACCAACACAGGCCACAAAATATCGCTAAGGTGCAACAAATCACTTATGGGCTGTTGCTGTTCTATCACAATAAAACTGTACAGGAAGCCCAGAACAACTCCTCTGCATTGAAGTGCTGAGGTGATCATACATAGACAGGTCATAAAAGTTAATTAGAGATAAGACTATCACTTATCCCCATAATAATATAGAAATTACAACACTTGGCATGACAGTTTAAAGGGGATACACAAGGAGTCCAGAGAATTCAGAGTTAGGAGACAGTAAACAGCAGGATCTAATGTAAACAGACAGCAAGGAAGACACACGTGTTGTGGCGGTAAGACAGCCACTGGAGTTTATTTTGGGAAATGCTTCTTACTTTTTTGAAGGTCTGTTCAGCAACGCCCAAACTAGGCAGCTAGGCATATATTGTTTAATTTACATTAGTCATTTACTCACTGTATTATCACCCAAACAGTTCTACAAGAAAAATACACTTTATAGATTGTTTGGATTTCACGACTTGAAGGAGTAAAGCTCAGTACATTACAAGCTCATCAGTATTCTTAAGTTTGTCAGGAGACACAGAGTATAAACTTGGAACTCTCAGAGACTAAACTATATTCAATGTTTTATCAAATGTTTTGGTTTTTCTCATTGCAAAATATCCAAGTGTTTTGTACAAGAATGTAGCAGATTTATAAGGGACTATTTTATATGTCATTGTGAACCTATCAGAATCTACCTGAAGTAAAAAGCATGCTTGGGCCCAACCAATACCTGGATGGGAGACCATCTAAGGAATACTTGGGTTGCTGTTGGGTGAGGTGTTCATGAGGCCATCATGGGGTGCTTACCCTAGAGTATGTGTGTGGATCCCAATGCAATAATGCAGTGACAGGGACACTGTGTTGTAAAAATGGTGACGTCCTTCAGATGAGACATAGAACTGAGTTTTTGACTCTCTGCAGGCATAAAAGATCCATGGGTATCTTTAGAAAGCAGTAGGTTGTTTTCCGATGTTCTGGTTAAATTGCCCACCACAATCTGGTCTTTCTGGCCCCTAATCATCTCCTGACTTTTAATGGCTAACTACTGTATCTCCCACACCCCTTCACCCCCTAATAGATAATGTGTATCGAGCAAACTGGTGCAAGAGTGGCTGCCGTCACATCATTCAGGTGGATGTTACACATTGGTGGTGGTTGAAGTGGCTCCCCACTCACTATATAAAAGCACTTTGGGTAATGTGAAAAGCTCTTTATAAATGCTATTACAAAAAAAAGTGCAGGGTGGTATCCTATTCTGGCCCAGTTAAAACCTTATTACTGCAGCAATTGGTCTGATGTCCAGCTGTAGGACAATGTATAAAATTGGGGGACTGGCTTTACATTCTCTGGGGCCATCACTCTACATTTATACCAACTATGGGCTATGACAATTAATATTTTTTTCACCCTTCAATTTATTTTATCTGTTGTTTCCCACCTCTCAGCATCACAACAAGATGATGCTGGCAGAGAACAAAAGAAGACATCATGGCCTCAGGTAGCTACAGATTTAAATGTTGCTGTCATAGCTGAGGTGGCCGTGAGGTTATACCATTTAGCAGACTCTGGTCATTTTCACAAATCTCCTAATTCCAGATGTGCTTTAACATGAACATTCAGCAGTCAATTACGGATTACCTGTACACACTCATGAACTTGAAGTCAAGTGAGGAGGATGAGACTACTCGAGATCATTTTGCTCAGTGTATAAATGTTTGAAGGGGAGGGAAGCACTAAGTAAGGTGTATGCAGAGTAAACAAGTGAGTAAACTCAGTGTAAAGCAAGATCCTCTTGGTACAAAGTCATGTAAAAGTGTAATGTTTGTTTAAAATGTTGTGCAGAGAAAGAAAGTACAACCTCCTGTCCTTTACAAGCCCATCCAGTTTGACCTTCTACAGGCAAAGAAGCAGTACTGTCTGTCAAAGCACCACATGAAATGTGGGTTTATAGTAAGACATAAGTGTGAGCACAATTTAAAAACTGGACTTTTTTACTCTGGTAGAAATACTGTACAGTGAAAGGATATTTCAAAACTAGAGAAGACTTATTATGTTTTTCCCTATAAGTCAGATTTCAAGGTTGGTCACAGATTGTGCAAATTAGTATTACTTTTAAACAATTCCTGATAGATTTTTCCTCCAGGAAGAAAAAGTGAAAAAACTGCACCACACCTAGCATAAGCCACAAGCGGTTGCTTGACAAATATCCAAAGAGCAGCTACCTCTCGGGTAGGGAGGTATATCTGTTATATTTGGCAGGGAAGGAGGACACTCCTACTGCATGAGGTATTTCCAAATATTATGTGACATGAAAATGAAACGGATACATGAGGTTGTCATTCACACACACATTTGTATCTGTTTAATAAAAAGTCATCTATTCACCCATCCATTATTGAGCTCACTTAATCCAGATATGCCTTTTGTAGGCTGGAGCCTGTCTTTGGAGCATCCAAGCATAGTCAGCAGCCATACCACCTGCACATTAGAACAGGTAATCCGCCTGAAGGTAATCAGACAGCACTGAGATGGAAGAACATCTAGGAGAAAGCTTGTGTTGCTGCTGCCAGAGGTGTTGGTGAGAGCATCAGGAGGTGGTCTGTGTGTGGATCCCAATGCCCAGTGCAGTGATGGGAAAACTGTGCTGAAAAAATAGCACCATCCTTCAGATGAGAAGTAAAACCAAAGTCCTGACTCTATGTAGTCATAAAAAGATCCCTGGGTAAATTTCATAAGGAGTAGGGTCATGGCTAAACAGCCCACCATGGCCTGGTAATTCTGTCACCCTAATCATCCCTTTTCCCCAGGGGCAGACTGGCCATTAGGGCATTTGGGCAATGCCTGGTGGGCTGCTGACTCTGGTCTGGTCATGGGCCGGCCGTTTCATGAAATAAACTTTATGTACTGGTTACTGTTTGACATTAAAATTAATTTTCTAAGCTATTAAACTACTAAATATCTGTCCAGTACTGCGATTTATATAGTCCTATATAATGTACCTTAAAATGTCATCAAGTTGTTTTAGTTGTCAGTACACAACATTGCAGCGAAAAATATGGTCAATATGGTTTTGATACCGCTACATTTCGGTTAGCATATACATTATTGCAATTTATTTTATTTCATATCTAGTATTTTAATTCTTCAGTACTAATAATTAGTTTAGATTATGCATTATGCATTTTATTATTCTCTGGTCATCGGCGTGGGCGATAATTAGTGGTTTTCAGCTGCGATTATTTTTCATATTAGGATGGAACATTTATAGTTTTTCGTTAAGTTAATGGAACATTTCAATCATGTGAAGTTTTCGTTATAGCCTCGGTTATAATTTATTCCATTGTAAATGAGCAGCTACTAGCCTACTAGGGTACTGGCACTTGGAGATGACATTTACATTTGACATGTACTCTAATAACATGTAAGCCGTGTTACTAAATTTTTATTTTTCATTAAATTTTATTTCTAAGCATGTGTCTAAACAAGCGAGCCGCGTACTCATCACAAATTTAAAAAAAAATACAATGAATAATGGGCTGAGTGGGTCGACCTCGTCACCTCACTCATTGAAGGATGCCTAGGCCGGTTTTGAGACCCAGTCCGCTCCTGCTTTTCCCTTACTGGTGAACAATCTCTTTCATCATTTCACCGTCTAATAACTAACGTGTGGTGAGTGTACTTTGGTGCAAAATGACTCCCGTTACATTATCCAAGGTGGATGCTGCACATTGGTTGTGGTTGAAGTGAAGTAGCCCCTCACCACCGCCCATGTAAATCACTAAAGACTCTGTACAAATATAATATTTTCTTATTCATCAGGTACAAGGCAGGATGCAGCACTGGATGGACACTTCATCACATGGAACACTTACACACATAATTTTGTTCAATTATTTTCAGTCAATTTGAAAAGTAGTCACTTGAACATTAAGGTAAAGATTAGTGATGGGACCCATATGTGAACAAAATACTCACAGGGAATCTGTCTATTATAAAAAAAAATCTTGGGAGGGATACTAGGGAGACGAGACATGATCTTCTCGGAAGACAATCTGACGTCCCACGACAGAAACTTTAACGTCATGCGAGACAAGGCAGTGAGACATTTAAAACAACTTCATGGACATCTAGCCTAGCAGTTGTTGGAGTGCATTTGGCAGACACACTTCATGTGCTCCCAGCTCTTAAAACAACGACCTGCGACAAGCAGAACATACAGCTCGCCAGCAGCAGCAGCAAGACAACATGATCCGACGGCATTTCCTTCCAACTGCTTCTCCTTAGCATGCAATCAGCCACCCCCATTCACAACGCAATCGGCAGAGACGCGAAGCGGAAAAAGGACAGCTGCTGGACAAGCTTTTAAATGATTGACACGCAACATGACAAGCAGAACATGGAGCTTGCCAGCAGCAGCAGCAAGCCAGCAGATGATCCGACTGCTTCTCCTTAGAGTATGTTTAGCCCATCCCCTGCCCTCAACAACATGAGCGGCAGAGGCACGTAGTCACAATAGGACATCTGTTGTACAGGCTTTTAAATAATAGACGGGCAGCACGACAGCAGCAGCAAGCCAGCAGATGATCCAACCGCTTCTCCTTAGCGTGCATTCAGCTACCCCTTCCCCCAACAACGCAAGCAGCAGAGACATGAAGTGGCAAAAGCACAGCTGCTGTACAGGCTTTTAAATGATTGACACGCAACATGACAAGCAGAACATGGAGCTTGCCAGCAGCAGCAGCAAGCCAGCAGATGATCCGACTGCTTCTCCTTAGAGTACGTTTAGCCCATCCCCTGCCCTCCACAACATGAGCGGCAGAGGCATGAAGTCACAATAGGACATCTGTTGTACAGGCATTTAAATAATAGACGGGCAGCACGACAGCAGCAGCAAGCCAGCAGATGATCCAACCGCTTCTCCTTAGCGTGCATTCAGCTACCCCTTCCCCCAACAACGCAAGCAGCAGAGACATGAAGTGGCAAAAGCACAGCTGCTGTACAGGCTTTTAAATGATTGACGCACAGCGTGGCAAACAGAACACGCAGCTCGCAACCAGCAGCAGCAAGACAACATGATCCAACGGCATCTTCTTAGCGTGCGTTTAGCTGCCCCCCCCATTACAACGTGAGCAGCTTTATACTTCCTGCGAGAAAGAGATTTAACCACACCCAGGGCCGGAAATAAGGGACTAGTATAGTTTTTACAAAAGTTTTAAAGTAAAAGTGAAAATAATGCATATGTAACAATTCCCAAGAAAATAACAATCTCTTTAAATTGCATATCCAATAATATGGGTGGGCGAGCGAAACGAGCAGGGGGCACAGCCCCCTAGTTATTTATAAAAAATCAAGCAGTAAACTGGACAATGGGAAGTTATGCAGGTTATGCATAATCTTATTTTGAGGCTGCTGGAAGGCAAAAGCAGATCTAAGGAGGGGTGGCAGTCCAGTCACAGGGGTTCAAACCACCTTTAAGAATACAGGGAGAGGGGTAGAGCTCAAGGCAGGCAGTATAAGGAGGTATTTAAGGCTTAGAATTCAAACCCTAAGTTTGTGGGCTCTAATCCTGCTACTGACCATAAACAAGTCTCTACATCTGTCTGTGCTCAAAGTGGAAAAGCAAAAAAAAATGTAACTACTTGTATCCCTCGCATGTCATAAGTCACTTTGGATAAAGGCCTCACCTAAACAATTAGTAAGTGATAATACTCGAAAAAAGCACCAAAGACACGTGGAGAACATGAAACTTGACACTGACCAACCCAAAGCTCCTGGACTGATATGAGAGACTACAGAACTCTGTGCCGTCTCTTTTGTTTAGTGCTCAGTGCCAGATAATACAGACGACACAGATGACAGCATCGCTTGTCTGCACTTGAGACGCATTATCAGAATTGCTTGTGTTTATTTTGGGTCTTCTTACCTACTCATCACATACACAGTCCCTCACGATGAGTCCCTTTTCCCCCCTGAAAATGTCTGAAGCTGTCCAAAGCTCTTTTTGAATTTTTCACAAATGGCTTGTGCAGGTTGAAGGGCTGCAAATTTTGTGCTGTCACCTAGCCATGAAAACTACTAAGCTTGTTTTTCTCCACTTTAAAATGTTGCTGTGGATCATTTGTTAACTTTGTACTGTTGCGATAATTACTCGAGTGCATTATTTCTGTAATGATCTTTGTAAACTGTATTGTTTAAAAGCATCTGTTAAATAAAAAATAATGACAAGGAAGCACTTATTGAAAATAACAGCACATTCAGTCGCTTCATTAGTAAAACATGTAAAGTGCCCACATTTATACAAGAGAGAAACTGGCAATGGCTTCTGTACTGGCCTCAGGTAGCACATAGATGCACAATGCTGAACAGCATGAGGCACGACAGGTGCTCAGAGGAACATCCGAGCCAGAAAACAGAGGAAAACATTCAGGAGCAGACTGAATCACTGCCAAGGCAAAAGGCAGAGTCTAAATAACTAGAAATGACATTAAAACTGATAATCAGAGTCACAAAAAGGCTGCAGAACATTCTGTCACTAACTTGACTTCATTTTCACCTAACTGGGACTATGAAGTTTGTTTGTTTTTAAGGAGAACTGGGATTTCATAAATAGGTGCATGATAACCTCACGTCACCTGTTAAGCAAAAGGCATAGCAACTGCTGCCAAGCAAAAATGGTGGCATAAAAAGGTGGCAACCATATAAAAACAAAACCCAGAAGGGTGTTACCTGAATAACAGTTAAATAAAGAATCAAGAAGAAATAAACATACAAATATTCTGAAAATAAAATCTCTTCACAAGCTCCTGTCAAAACAATAAATTCATCACACATGACTAAGCACCAAAAATTGATCCTTATCATGTTTGCATAATCACAAGTGATTTTGCCTGAGTTTTTAGGTACATTACAGGTAGCCCAGAGTGCGCGTCTCCCCTGATTATGTTACTTTGTGCATGCACAGAATCCAAAACCTTACATTTGCAAAGTCGTGTATTTGCAGAATTATAATTCCCAGAAAGCTGTAGTTTTCACACTGTTTTTTATTTTAAACAAACATGAGCAATTCCATAACATGTCATGTTTCTTAGGTGCTCTGCAAACAAAATGAATCCTGAGCAGGGTCGCAGGGTGGCAAAGCTCAGCCCAGCATTCATAAGGTGCAAGGCAGGAATAAACCCTGGGCAAGGCAAGAGTCTACTGCAGGGTGAAGGCACACACATACACACACACACACACCATAGTTCATTTAATATGCCCAATCCACGTAACCTGCATGTCTTTGGACTGTGGGAGGACACCTGAACACATGGAGGAAATCCATGAGGACATGAGGAGAACATAAAAACTGGGAGGACCTGGGACATAAACCCCAGCTTTCTTTTTGTGAGACAGCAGTGCTACCTACCACTGCACCACTGTGCTGCCCTCAAGCAAAGGTAAAATATAAAAGGTATAAAGGTACACAAATATATACAGTATATGTGACTGGTGGACAGATTGTGTGGATGCCAGGAAAGGGAGGGCCCCAGTTGGACTGCCCAGTTTAATCTGCAGGCATCTGACCCCAGAAATACACAAACTAAAAGAAAGTCCCTCAATACTTGAGCTAACAACGTTAATGTTAGCCAGTTACGCTTAATCAAGACACAAAAGAAAATGGTTCTTGTCAGCAGGAGCTCTGTCCCCACTGGCAGGGCTCCAGAATGAGGTGCCATTTTCCAGGGATTGCCCATTTTCACTGTGTCCCGACTGGAAGGGGCGGAGCCAACCTTGAGGCAGAAAGCGGGCGCTAAGTATCTGCAGGTAAAAAAGAAGACAGTGATGTGACAGCATCCCCTCTCATTGCAAGGTGTTACTGCTTACTTCAACAGAGCCAGGAAGGTGATCCCTGGGCTCTAACTATCTGTCTAATAGCATGCATACTGTAGCATTTCCTTCATCAAAAGATATCAAATCATCATTTATAACATATAACATTTCTGTACTGTGACTGGTGTAAAAACCAAACTGGAACTTCTCAAGTTAATTCCAATGTAGTGTTGGACTGTATTAAACACACCATACAAATATGATCTCCACAGGCAGAGAACCAATCTAACGCCATATCTATCAATCTAATTTCTATAGTGCAATTCCCATCAATCTCCCTAACATACTGTATATAGTGCCTTTCTTATCTGTCAATCTATTATATAATGTCTTTCATTTCCATCATTTCTACCACAACCAGATTCATTTTATTTAAAACTACAAGCCTGTTATTAGATGGCAGCCTGTTACCACCAGAATAGTAAGAGAAGTGTAGCCTGGAGGCTGAAACGGCTCTGAATGACTGCTTCCAAACAACAGATTGGGAAATGATGTGCGGGTCAAATGAGGACATTTTTGAGGGAATCTGTCGCTGCATCACAGACGATATTAATTTCTGTGTAAACACAGTGGCACCCACATAAACAACAAATCCTAGATTACTAAGGAGCTAAAAGATCTTCTGAATGAGAAAATGACAGCATTCAAATCTGGTGAGGAAGAGACTCTGAACAACATACAGAGTGTGCTAAAGAAAAAGCTGAGAGAAGGAAAGAAAGTTTAAATAGAAAACAATTGGAATAACATAGAAGATATCTGAAATGAACTGGATATAATTACTGTATGATCTGGCGCTCGTGTCATGGAAGGGGTAATGGACAAAGCTAACGCCCTGAACTCATTTTTAATAGATTTTTGTCTCCACTGCCGCCTACTTCCAATGACCTGTGTCCCACACCATCTCTACTACATCAACAACTCCTGCCACCTCTTCTCACTGGAACCAGGGCTGCCATATCAGAAGTTTTTTTCTTCTTTTAAATTTTCTTCCTTGTTCAGACCAAAGAATGTTCATTTATGTATTTATTTATAAGCTTCTGTAAAAAACAAAAATGTCCCCATTGCTTTGTATAGTGCCTTTCACATACACATATATATTTGTGTCTTTTGATGGTAGTTTTAATTAACAACAATGGTGCAGTAGAGTGGAAACACGTTGATTAGCAAATGCAAGTAGGAATTTTACTGTGCAATGTACACATGGTGGGCTGGGTTATAATAATAATACATTTTATTTATATCGCGCTTTATATTTAACAATCTCAAAGTGCTACGAAATAAGAATAAATTAACAAACAAGAAATCTATAGAAATAATTTAACAAAATGCCTTTCTAAAAAGATAAGTTTTAAGGGTTAAGATCATGGAACCTGTACACGAGACAATAAAAACTCTATGAATAATATCTATCTATCTATCTATCTATCTCTTATATAGTGCCTTTCAAATCTATCTATCTATCTATCTATCTATCTATCTATCTATCTATCTATCTATCTACATGAGAAGTATTCAAAAAACTTTTGAACCTAACCTATCAGAAACATCAGCAAACAAAACAAGTTTCAAATTTCAACATAATTCCTGTGACCATTAATACATTTGTTACAACATTCACAAAGCTTTTCTATTCCAAGAAAAAATATCTTGTGAAACCAGACTTTCAGTTGACTCCCGATCTTCATTATTGACTGAACGTGAAGACAGCTCTTCAGGCTAGGGGACAGCTGGTAGTCAGATGGGGAAACATCGGGAGAAAATCCAGCTTCTCTATGAATCCATAGTTTAATGAAGCAGCCTTTGCCACTTGTACAGTGCAGGAGGGGGCCATGATAGGAAACAGTCAGCAGATTTCCTTGCCACTTTTCCTTTGGTAGGTAATGAGTAGGTGAGAATGAATCACCAAAGATGCATTTGTTTCTTTTTTTTATATCTTTGTGTATGGGAACATTTTTTAGGTAAGGACTGGGAGAAAGCAAGCAGAAGCCGGAAATAAAAGTCAGTCCTATCTTTCAGAAAAAACTGGAATGTAATAAAAAAAATCAGTAGTCAGGACTGAGGGCAAGAGATCAGAAAAACTGGGAAGACGAAAAAACTTTTTCATCAAAACCAAACCGCAATCAAAAATTCAAAGTCAAAAGGGCAAGAGCAAGGATTTGTTAACTGGGAAAAATCAAAAGCAGCAGTCTTTCACATAGTGATTCAAGTCATAAAACTCAAATAAAACATGGCTGTTCAAGCCAATATTTAAACCTAATGAGTTCAGCATCATAAGAAAAGACAAAATGGAGCCAAACACAAAATGTAAATACATGGTAAACTTTATTAAGGTGCAAAAAACACAAAAACACAAAAACAAGCCTCACATTTGGTATCTCTGTGTGCTAAAACCCTTTGACTAAAATATAATATATAACCTACAATAGTCAGGAACTCTGCTAGAATTTGTTGAATACATTTTTGAAAATCAGAGATTATAACATCATGTTGATGTGGTTCTGAAACAAGAAACATACACTATGCTAGCAACTTACGAGGCTAGGAGCTAGTAATCCCAGGGTGCAGGGTCCGTTGTTTGGCCACTTTTAAAATCAGTACTATTAAATATCTTGGTGCAGAAAGAATTGTCTGCAACGAAACATCAGAAAAACCAAAGTACTGATTATTGACTTTCGCCGCACCAGAGAGTCTCTACACCTGGGCCTCATGCATAACGCCGTGCAAAGAATTCACACTAAAACATGGCATGAGGACAAAGTTTGCCAACTTCCACATTCTTCCGCTACATAAATCCAGGTCAGCTTTAAAAGTAACGCATGTGCATGTGCCTGCCGCCACTCCCCAAACTCCTCCCAGAATTACGCCTCTTTGAAAATGGAAATCAGTATAAATAGCCCTTAAGCTCAGCATTCTGTGAAAAGGCAATGGCAAAAGTATGGGGAAAAATAGAAGAATTTCAGCGAATACAAAGTGGAGGCAAGGAAAAACTATTTGTTGGTTTAAACAGTGGTATAAACAACAAAAGGAAGTTGATCGAGTGACATAGTGTCGGAGAAACTTGAAAGCTCAAGTTCACAGAGTTGCATAGTGCCCGAAATAAAAAAGAAGTTTTCAGATATCAAAGTCGCCGTGAAATGGCGAGTTGTAGCCCACCATCTGAGTGTCATATGAAAGCTTATAAGGGTACAAGTAAAAGAAAAAAATAGGGACACAGTGAGAAAAAAGCTTGAAATGTCAACTTTAATCTTGAAATTTCCACTTTAATCACATACTTTATTTTGTCATTAAAGTAGAACATCATAAACGTCATCTTTAAATAGTTTCTCAAATACCACTGTAACTATAGTAGCACGTTAAATGTTTTGTTTTGTATGTGTTCTTCTATGTGGTCTATGTGTGTGAATCACTACGTGCTTCTTAAAAGGGCTTTATCTTCTTCCGACTGGACACAGAATACATTACATTCGTGAAATTACAGCTCTCTGAATAATTAAAATACTGAGATGTATACTTGATATCATTTTCATGATGACAGGAGTTAAAGCACGTTATTAAACATGGGAACATGGTGGCACAGTGATAGTGACGAGCTGGCGCCCTGTCCAGAGACTGCCTCATGCAAGATGCTTGCTGCGCAGTGCGCGACCTTCGATTAAATTATTTCTTGCAGCAGTACTGTCTCAGCAACAATCCCTGAACTAGCTAGAGCTGCGCCACCGTGTCCTCACATGTTTAATTATTAACAATATAGATTATTTAAATGATGTTAACATTTTATCTGTATAATGTGTCACACTGCGTGCGCATGGGAGGCAGCTAAAGGGCTTGAGTGAAGGCAGTTGGAGGCATGCCGGGTGTGGCAGAGTGCACTGACTCTTTTCTCCCTTGCCTGTAGACCATCCCGGGGATTTCACCTGGATCTCCTGACATCACTTCGGGACTGAGCCAATGGAACTCGGCCACACCAGCTCCAGTCCCTCTGATGTCACCTCCGACTCTGAGCCAATGGTGGAAGACCACGTGCCAGATCCATACGACCTCACTTCCTGTCTCCCCTTTAAAACCTGCCCCTTTCCTTTGTTTCCTCAGTCTTGTTTTGGACTCGGTTGATGCACTTCAGTGCTCTGTATTTTACAAGAAAAACGACTTTGCAGCCAGGATACCACAATATACGGGTGGCTGCCCCAACTCTTTATCTGTCCATGTCTCGTTCTTGTGACAGTGGCGTAGTCGGCAGGATGGAGAAGTCCCAGAGGAGAAGGGGACAGGACCTGCAATATACCCAGGTGGGAGCGTACCGGGGCCGAGTCTTCAGGCGGGAGGGTGCCCCGGTCGGCGTGACCCGGTGCGGGCTCCGCTCCCAGCACTCATAACTAGGCCATCTGGAGAGGCCAGGGAGTGTGCGGGTGGGGCTCACAGAATTGGGCTGCCCTGGAGGGAGGCAAAGGGACTCAGTATGCTCTCTGGGGAGAGTGCCTGCCTCCCTCGAAACCAAAGCCCCATTTACCACCTAGGGGTGCCCCAGACTGGCAGGTGAATAAAATAAAAAAATGGAGGTTGGACCCTGAGCGGCCGACCAACAGACAAGCCTGGTCCTTATGGGCAATGGTAGGGCATTGGCTACGGCCATTTGAAAACACGCCCTACCAAATAATAGAGCAGGTAGCTTGCTATCTGCTCCTGGAAGCGCTTCCCCGTGGCTTCACCCAGCCGGTTTGGGGCGGCAGTTTAAGAACATGTCTGAGCTCATAGAGCTTATGGAGACGCAGAGGCGGCCTCACACTCTGGGGAGCAGAACCGTCCTCATGTCAAACCCAGCGAGTGCGTTCCAAGACCTAGCCCCTCCCTGTACAATCCGAGCTCAGCGGCGTCAGCGGTGCGGGCGCAAACCGCTTGGGGCAAGGAGGAATGCAGGTGGAGGCGAGGAGGGTTGGTGTGCTCTGCTAATCCGTTGGCGGTCCCACATACTGGCGTGGTGATCGCCAGCGGACACAAGACCACAGGTTTGTTCGACTCCGGCAGCAACATTTCCATTGTTGCCCGCCGCTTTGTGCAACCGCAACAGTGGCTAAAATTTAAGACCGGTATAACCTGTGTCCACGGAGACATCCGCTGGTACAGGTCCGCCGCTTGTGTCATCAGTTACGGAGGGTCAGTTCGTAAACTCACCGTAGCGGTCCTACCTGATCCTCCACACCCGGTGATACTAGGGCGGGACTGGTCTAAAATCAAAAGCGGTGAGACACATACCACTCCCGGGGTTAATTTGGGCCTCGTTATGGGACGGAGATAACCCGTCTCAAGCTGCCTCCACGCCGTGTAATCAGCCGGCAGAGAGCGAAGCAGTCGCCCTGACTGGCGTGGCAACTCCGGGCGTCGCGGGCTAACACGTCATCCACCAACGCGCGGCGGGCGGGAGAAACCACGCCCATTGAGGTCGGCGCTGACCCTCTCTCCGTGTTGCGGTTCCAATTTAAAAGCGCCGGCTTCTTTTAGAAGGGAGCAATGGAATGATGACTCCCTGAAGTTTGTAAAAAATGCAGTGGTCCTTGTCAATGGCCAGCGCACTAATCAGTCGATGCCACAGGGCCCCTACTTTGTGCTAGATAATGACCTCCTTTACCGTGTAGCAATGCATGACGGGCAGGAGGCGAGGCTGCTGCTGGTGCCGCGTACCTTCCGGCGGCAGGTCTGCGAGCTAGCACACGCCCACCTCCTAGGTGGCCACCTGGGCACCGAAAAAACTCTGGAGCGGATCAAGCTCCGTTTCTACTGGCCAGGAATTAATGAGGAGGTTCGCCGCTTTGGCGCTTCCTGCCGGAGTGTCAACTGCGACAAATTCCTAGGAGGGACCGTGCTCCTCTCGTTCCTATTCCACTGATTGACGTTCCCTTCCACAGAATCGGGGTCGACCTGGTGGGACCCTGGAGCCCTCAGCCCGAGGACACAAGTACATTTTAGTCCTCGTGGATTACGCTACACGATACCCCGAAGCTGTTCCGTTGCGCTCAGCTACCTCTAAAGCCATCGCGACGGGAATTACTAGGGGTATTCGCGCGCGTGGGGATCCCCAAAGAAGTCTTGACAGACCAGGGGACCCCCTTCACCTCGGAAACGTTCAAGGAGACTGCCAGATTACTGAAAATAAAGCATTTAAAGACCTCGTGTATCATCCTCAAACCGACGGATTAGTAGAGAGGTTTAATCAAACTCTCAAGCAAATGCTGCGTAAGGTGGTCAGCGAGGATGGAAGGAACTGGGATCAGCTCCTCCCCCTCGTCCTTTTTGCCTATCGGAAGTCCCACAAGCCTCCACGGGGTTCTCCCCTTTGAACTACTGTACAGGCGACAACCTCGGGGCATATTAGATATTTTGAAAGAAGGCTGGGAAGAAGAGGCTCTTCCCTCCACAAACATACTGGAGTATATCGCGCAGTTCTGCGATAGATTTGGAAAGATTCGCCTGTCCTTAAAAGTCACATGGAGGAGCTCAAGCAGCACAGGCCGGTACTACAACGCGGCACGTCTCTTGGGAGTTCCGCCCGGGAGATCGGGTCATGGTCCTAGTGCCTACCTCCCACTCTAAATTGCTTGCCCACTGGCAGGGCCCCTACGAAGTTAAGGAGAGGAAGGGACTGGTCGACTATTTGGTGAGTCAACCCAATCGTCGGCCAAAGGAGCGGGTTTATCATGTGAACCTGCTGAAACCGTGGAAGGACAGGGACCCGATCCCTCCTCCGGCCAGCCCGCTCACTCTTCGCTCACACACACGACCTTAACTTCGCACGGACTTAAGTCCCAGACAGCGGCAGGAGCTGGAAACAGTTATCCGGACCGTCGGGAGGTAGTCAGTGAGAACCCGGAAGGACCTCTCTGATTGAGCACAACATCGTGACAGAGCCCGGGGTTGTTGTCCGAGAACGCCCGTATCGTCTTCCCGAGGCAAAAAAGGCTGAAGTGGAGCTTGAGATCAAGCGCATGCTGGAGCTAGGTGTGATTGAGGAAAGTTATAGTCCCTGGTCCAGCCCCATTGTGCTCGTCGGTAAGCCTGACGGAAGTTGGAGGTTCTGCAATGACTTCCGTCGGCAATCAAGTCTCCCAATTTGATGCTTATCCAATGCCACGCGTGGGCGACCTCCTCGAGAGGCTTGGACAGGCTCAATACCTGACCACACTTGACATGACGAAAGGGTACTGGCAGGTTCCTTTAACGGACTCCGAAGGTAAAACGCGTTTAGTACCCCTAGCGGACACTGGCAGTATCGTGTCCTTCCATTTGGGTTACACGGGCTCCAGCAACCTTTCAGCGTCTGGTGGACAAAGTGCTTCGCCTCATAACTCATACAGTGCTGCCTACCTGGATGGCGTGGTCATCTATTCCAGCACATGGAAGGAACACCTACAGCATGTCCAAGCGGTATTACGGACACTTGGTGAGGCCGGGCTCCGGATTAATCCCAGGAAATGCTTCTTGGATTAAGCGAGGCCAAATATTTAGGCTACCTGGTGGGTCGGGTACCGTAAGGCCACAGTGCTCCAAAATTGATGCCATTCTGAAATGGCCCGTCCATGAACCAAGCGGCAGGTCCAAGCCTTTCGGCTTAGCGGGTACTACCGCCGGTTTGTACCCGGTTTTGGAGAGAGCGGCGCCTTGACTGATTTAACAAAGAAGAGGGCCCCGAACATTGTGGCATGGACTGAAAAAACAGGCGCTGCATTTGGTGACTTAAAGCAGGCCCTTACGTCCACACCTGTTTTGATGGCACCTAACTTTTCTTTGCCTTTCATCCTCCAGACGGACGCTTCGGACACAGGCCTGGGCGCCGTGCTGAGCCAAAGCGTCGATGGTGTGGAGCACCCCATCATGTTCCTGAGCGGAAACTGTTGGACGGGAGACCAGGTATGCTGCGGTGGAGAGGGAGGCTCTGGCGATTAAATGGGCGATTACTCAGCTGAGGTACTACCTGTTGGGCGGAATTCACCCTTGTCACGGACCATGCACCCTACAGTGGATGGCCCTCCACAAGGAGTCGAATCCGCGGGTCACCCGGTGGTTTCTTGACCTGCAGCCGTACAAGTTTTCGCTCGTTCATCGTCGGGGCGCGCTCCACGCCAACGCTGATGCCCTTTCTCGGGTTCACGACCTCTCGGTTAGGGTCGCCCGACCCGTCGGGTCTGGGCTAAGGGGGGGGCCTTGTCACACACGCGCGCATGGGAGGCAGCTAAAGGGCTTGAGTGAAGGCAGTTGGAGGCATGCCGGGTGTGGCAGAGTGCACTGACTCTTTTCTCCTTGCCTGTAGACCATCCCGGGGATTTCACCTGGATCTCCTGACATCACTTCGGGACTGAGCCAATGGAACTCGGCCACACCAGCTCCAGTCCCTCTGATGTCACCTCCGCTCTGAGCCAATGGTGGAAGACCACGTGCCAGATCCATACGACCTCACTTCCTGTCTCCCCCTTTAAAACCTGCCCCCTTTCCTTTGTTTCCTCAGTCTTGTTTTGGACTCGGTTGCATGCACTTCAGTGCTCTGTATATTTACAAGAAAACGACTATGCAGCCAGGAGACCACAATATACGGGTGGCTGCCCCAACTCTTTATCTGTCCATGTCTCGTTCTTGTGACAAATGTAATAAACATATTTTGGCACACTTCATCTTAAAAATGATATCGTCATCATATGTAAATACGCGTTTTATAAAGTGGTGCAGGTTGTGTAATATTATAACTGAATGGCAAGTTTACACTGAGGTAATTGTACTAATAAGTAGAAACAATTCTACAAGGAGCACTTGATGGACTGAGTGCGTTTATAGTTCTTGGGATGAAACTGTTTCTGAACCACGATGTCCCTACAGGAAAGGCTCTGAAGTGTTTGCTGTTTGAGAGCAGTTCAATAGACAGCATGGCTGAGGCAGCGTGTGCTTGAAGCTGTATTGTATATAGATAATTCTCTTTCCAATCAGATTGCACACTCAGATACAGTGGGTTAAATAGTCTGAGTGGTGCATTGAGAGGAACAACGCTAAAGCAGCTATGGTATTTGGAAAAGTTTGGCCATTCCATGGACCATTATATTGTTACAGGTTAATTACAATCAGATGCCTTAAACTAATAAACAATATGCGGTTAATTTCAGTGTACATGATAAAGCCGCGTCAGGAATGTGGATCTAAAAAAGAAAGGGAAACCACACTGGAACAAAAGCACTGCTTTGATGCTGGGTGTTGCCAGTTTGCAAAACCGAGCTGAGAACTTGCGTACGCCAAGCATTTATCTAGCATGAAAATGTGCGCGGTTTTACACCAAGTTTAGGTTTTATACATCATGATTTGAGGAGAAACGGGAGTACGCCACATTTTTGTACATACTCACCGTTTATACATGAGGCCCCAGGTCACTATTTAGAGAGTGAATGTGCAGGTAAAGCACTCTTACAAGTATGGTCACTACAGTATTTGGATGTAATAATCTTCATGTGATAAAAGGCTGACTCGCATAAATAAGTGCAGCCGAATAATGCAGTCAAAGAGCTTTTGAATTCAGCTGAGTGAAAAATGACGGCTGTCCGATTAACTGCGATTTTAGTTCCCTCTCCTTTCTCTTTCTCAGATCGCTTTTCGGAATGAAGCCAGTTTCATAGTTTTTATGAACAGTTCGAAAGTGCCTTACCACATTTTCCTTCTTTGAAATAGCAATGATAGATTGACAGATCAGACAAACGCACTTCGATTGTGACATTGTGAGAGAAAAAAATCCTCTTCCAATTCCACATCCAGCTCATACCCTCCCCAAACAATTTTTTTTAAATCCCTTCTTTAGTCGATATAAATTGGAAGGCTAACTAGATCATAGCTGGAGTTTTGCAGTAGCTAGCGATTTGATCGTGCGTGCGGGATGACCAGTGTCTTAGAAGACAAGAGATCTCAGACTAGCCGCCCTGTACGTCAATAAAATGGCAAATGCCATAGGGAGGATATATGATAGACTGACATTTAAAAAAAAATTTTTTTGGAATGCAATGTGATCTACCTGCACTATCTTTGCGATCTACCAGTCGATCACGATCGATGCATTGGGCACCCCTGATCTATCTATCTATCTATCTATCTATCTATCTATCTATCTATCTATCTATCTATCTATCTATCTATCTATCTATCTATCTGTCTGTCTGTCTAATAATTTTATGTAAGTACTCTTGTACTGCTTTGCTATTGACCATAGTTAACTCACCTAGGAGTGTGGGGTTGCTGTAAAATGAATTCCCACCATGGTATTGATGATTTAGAAGATGAAGTGTCTAGAGTGGTTTGTGGTTGCTGCCTTCTGTTTTCTGCTCTCCTTTCATGTTACATGTTACATGGTTCATGTTATAAATTTCACCCATCTATATAATCCCAAACAGTGACTCTAGATTAAGTTTGCAGTTTTGTTGCTTATTAATGATTCAAACTTTCATTAACTTTGCCTGCTGATGCTTATTCTGATTGTGGGTTACAGCTAGACAGACAGATAAAGAATATAGCCAGTTCTTTTTAAAAAAAGCACTGTAAAATGATTCATAGTGGCAGACATCCTAAATCCCCTCTTGGGTCAGTGGTGGTTTACTAAGTGTTTTGACATGGTGGAGCAATACTACACAGTGCTGAAGGTCACTGAGCCACAGAAGTGTTGACTTTGGATAGTTTGCTCTTTAGCCTTCTAAATTGCCTAACACTTAGAAAAGCAATTAAAAACAGGATATTGCTTTTGCTGATGCTTTAGACCAAACTGCAGGTAATGCAAATAAAATCTGCTGTGTATTACATATGATTCATCTAGAAAGTGTTACTTGTTTTGAATCAAATGTCCAGCGCTTAAAAATAAATGCTGCATAATTCAATTATCTTGGCAGTGTTAGTGTGTGCCTGTCCATTTCAGAGTCCAATCTGGCCCTCCTGTTGCTACTGCCAAGATACTCTGGCATTCAGTCAGTTCAGATCAGACAAACAGAGATGGGTTATGTTCATTATATGCAAGAGAGCATTACAAAACCTGCAGACATTAAAACATGTGAGAAGGCACAGAAACAAAAATGTATAACAATAAGATCTGGATATTTTTCAGTGTTCCAGATATTACTTTAACATTAGGGCAGACAGGCATTAAAAAACACGATCCACATGAAATATTCCCAGCTAATGTTTCCACTCCTAACTGAGACAGCAAGGAACAACTCACTATAAGAAAATCTTCCAGCAATTACACACCAATACCCACCCTGCATGAACCAAGAGAAAGTGGTTAAAAGTAGAAGGAGCACAATAAGCCCAAATAAATAAGGAACTGATTTTATTTAGTTGACATAGCGGTGCAGTGACTAGCCATACTTCTTCAGCCTTTACATCCCAGCTTGATCATTGTGAGTGGCACGTTATCGCCAAGTCGAAATGGTTTTTGTTTAGGCTTCTTTGCAAAATCTTTGAGACACACAGATAAGATTGATTTACAACTATAATCTAATATACTCAACACTGTTTTCATATTACATGTTCACATAGGGTCCCATCGCCTGCATTCAGCATGATTATCTAAATAAATAATTAAATAATTGTCTTACACCTAATACTGTTGGCACACGCACTTTGACCTGCCTGAAGCCCACAATTGAAATTAGCTGGCTCTTACCATAAATGGATAAAGAGATAGAGTAAATGTCTAACTTTATTCTGTACTTGATCTCCATAGATTCTCTGAAAGAATGAGCTTTATTTGTTATGCATCTTATTCTTGCAGGCAGGCCCAAACTGAATAAATGGAAATATGAGAATTATCAGCTCTGTCAATAAACACATTCTGGAATGTTCAGTCTAGAAGTTGAGATGGATTTAGTAGCAGAACCCAGCAATGTTTCTGTTTTGGTATGAAACTCATCAGAAAAGCGGGAGTAAAAGAAGAGTGCAAGGAATATGAGCTTTTAGTAGAAGAGAATGATTACTATAGTGGAGCCACAAATGTAATTAACCTCACAGAGCTATACTCTAATACTGGGTAGGACCACCTTCTCCTCTCTAAACAGTCTTGCTATGGATTCCAGAAAATTTTGGAGACATTCCTTTGAGATTCTGGTCCATGTTGACATGGACACGCAATTTCCAAAGATTTGTCAGCTACACGTTAATGCTGTTAATCTCCCGTTCTACCACATGTGGACACCCGTGTCACGTAGAGCCTCCCTAATCCGAGACAGACAGGCAGAGACATGAGTTCAGCACAGCACGCGTTTATTTACAGCTGGGGAAGCGCTCCTTCCTCGCTCCCCTAAGCACAGCAGAGCACACACAGCACAATTCACACTCCTTTCTTTCCTTCCAATTCCCAGTTCTTTTGCCTCCACTCCTCCCTCACAAGCTTCATCCTTCTTACTCCCGACTCTGCTTTTCTGAATGGAGTGAGGCGGTTCCTTTAATGTTGGCCCTGGGAGTGTCCCAGGTAGCTCATTAATCAAACCTTGAATCACTCCCAGGTGTGGTGAAAGCCCAGAGTAGAGCTAGGGAGCTCCCCCTGGCGGCCCCCATGGAACCCAACTTAGCTGTGCCCTGCAGGAATTCATGGTGCCATAGATGCCCAGAACGGCTGCCCTCTAACGTCCTGGGGGAGATATTGCCTTGCAGATGCCCTCTTCCCCAGTCCTTCCATCCAACTGGTGTCCTGGCCGGGTAATGGCTATGGCTGTGGGTGTTCTATTGGATTGGGATGAACACTGACGATCACTGAACTTATTGTCATGTTAATGAAATCAGTTTGAGATATGTTTTGCTTTGTGACATGGTGGATTATCATGCTGGAAGTATCCATTAGAAGATGGATAAATTGTGGCCATCAAGGCATGCAAATGGCTAGCAACATACACAGATAGGCCTGAGGCATTCAAATGATGACTGATTATTATTACCATACACAAAATGTACCAAGAAAACATTCTCCACACCATTACGCTGCCCACCACCACCACCAGTCTAGACTCCTGACACAAGACAGGTTAGGTGCAGGGATTTATACTAATGGTGCCAAATTCTGACCCTATCTTCTGTGTACCTCAGCAGAAACTGAGGTTCATCAGACCAGGTTGCATTTTTCTAGTCTTCAACTGTTCAGTTTTGGAGCAGCCCTAGCTTTCTGTTCTTGGCTGACAGGAGTGGACCCCAATGTGGTCTTCTGCTGTTGTAGCTAATCCACATCAAGGTGGGATTTTTTGTGCATTCTGAGATGCCTTTCTAATGACAATAGATAGATAGATGATGAGGAGGATTTTTCTAATGAGGACAGTTGACTCATCATTAGATATAGGAGTCTTTTCAGAGTGTCTAAAGACTGCAGTTGTTACACCTGGCTCAAGAAAAGTAATCTAGACTCCACTGTGTTTGACAGCTTCAGACTTATTTCTAACCTGCCTTTCTTATGTAAAATAATCAGGTTTTAGAACCAATTATAGTGCAGGAACTGCACTGATTACAGTAATAAATGAAGACATAAGCCACATATATATTCTTGTTCTCCTAGACCTGAGTGCAGCATTTGACACCATAGACCACAGTATCCTTATAAACTGCCTTAGACAATGGGTTAGTCTCTCTGGTCCTAAATAATCTTAAATTCTTTCTTAGTTGTGATAATTTCTTTCAATCTACATTCTTCTATTTGGCCAGATTATATTGAAATACAAGATGTCCTACCAAAGTTTTGCAGATGACATGCAGCTTTTTTTACTTAAAGCGCCTGAGGACGCTGAAGCTCTTGGTTTTCTGAATCAATGTCTGTCTTGTATTTCTGAATGGATGAGTAGTAACTTTCTCAAACTAAATAAGGACTTGATCTCTTAGCATTTAAAATCAAGACAGAAGTAAAGAAATTAGGTGATTCATGGAGTTTGACCTAAACTCTAAATCATACATTAAACAGGTTGCTAGGACTGCATATTTTCACTTAAAGGATTATTGCACAAGTTAGACAATGCAAGATATTAAGAAATTAATTCAAAAAATTTTTTGGTGAGCTAGATTACTGTAATGCACACCTAACTGGTCCACCAAAGAAAGACATCAATCGGCTGCACTTAATTCAGAAAACAGTAGCAAGAACCTTAACCAGAAAAATAAAATCTGAGCACATCTCATCCATTTTAGCATCATTACACTCCTATTAACCCACTCTTTCAATTTGCCTTTTACATAGAGTGGAATATGGCCAGCCAATCATCCCGGCCAATACCCCTAGGACGCCAGGTGGAGCTCTCCCTGCAGCATGGAAGTGCCCCAATTGCCAGCAGTGAATCATGGACAGTGGAGTTTTCCTTTACAGCCCTGCTGGATACTTTGGGGGCCAACAGAGGACACTGCAGGGAGGCCCAGAGACTCTTACATGCCCTATAACCCGGAAGTACGTTTTAGTCACAGCGACAGGAGGAATGACGTACTTCCGGGATGAAGAAGAGGACTTTTGATCTGACCCAGAAGTGATAGGAAGTCACGTGGACTGAGGGATCGAAAACACTTCTGGGTCAGGGAATATAAAAGACTGTGGGAGATCCCATACGATGAGCTGAGCTGGGTTGCAGGGTGGCAACGCGTCTGGGAGTAGAGGATTATTAATTATTGAATTGTATTGTTATTGTATGAGTATTGTGGAGAGGAGGGTGCTTTGTGCACATTATTGTAATAAAAAAGTCGATTATTGGACTTTTACCTGGTGTCTGGCGTCTGATCTGAGGGTTCAAGGGGATGACGGCGCCCCCTATCTGTCACAATAGCTACATTTTAGTTGTACTCCTTATAGGTCACAAATACAGTATGTAGAATTGCCATATTCTTCAGGGATTTTTAATCTTTGCTAATCTCCACTTTTCTCTGCTTTCATTTCCATTTTTTCTGTGGTGGTATTTTGTGCATTATATTTTTATGGTCAATGATTATGTTTGTGTTGGTGATTGCTGGGATTGCATTGGGAACTTCTTGCTTGTGGATTTGTTGAGCTAAAAGCTTATTAGCTTTCTCTCCATGTTCATAGTAATGATATCTTTATTTAAAAATGAGTTGTTCAGTTTTTTTAGTTGTCAAGAGGTTGAGTTGTGAATGTAGTGCCTGCCTTTTCCTATGAAGAGCCTCACTTGGACAGCTGGCATGTTCTTGATCTATTCTAGTAATTTTGTTAGTTAGCATTGATATCTGCTTGGTTTCCAATTTATTTCTGTATGATACGATATAATCTGTCCTCTTAAGAAGACCTTCAGGGTTTCCCAGAGTATTCCTGCAGAGACCTCTGAGAATATATTTGTTTCTAGAAAAAAAAAACTGATTTGTTTTGATATAAAATCTGTAAAGTTCTCGTCTGCTAATAAAAGTGGGTTAAGACGCCATCTGTGAGATGAGTATGTCGGGCATGATTTTAGCTCCAAGATCAGAGTAGCATGGTCGGAAATAACAATAGTGTCGTACTTGCAGGATTTAATCGTAGGCAAGAAATGGTTATCTACAAAGAATAATCAATTCTTGAGTAGCAATGATGCACTGGTGAGTAGAAGGAATATGCTCTTGAATTTGGGGTTAGAAATCTCCTGGGGTCTGATAAATTGTAGTCAGTTACAAATTAATAATAATAATAATAATAATTCTTTGCATTTATATGGCGCTTTTCTCATTGCTCGAAGCACTCAGCAATTGCAGGTTAAGGGGATTGCTCAAGGGCCCAAAAGAGCAGAGTTCCTTTTGGCATTTATGGGATTCAAACCGGCAACCTTCTGATTGCCAGTGCAGATCCCTAGCCTCAAAGCCACCATTCCCCCTTTGTGTAACTTTGTGTAAAATTGTGTAATTGTCTTTGCATTGTTAGATGTCATCACCCCTGTGACAGGAGACCTATCTAGGCCTGGATTTAAAACATAATCAAAATCCCCAGCCATTATAATTTATTAGTGTTCACATTGGGAATGGATGCAAATACATTTTGGATGAATTCCCTATCATCCACATTGGGTGCATAAACATTTATCAAAATCACTTCACAATTAAATAAATTACCCATAACAATCATGTATCTCCCTTCAGGATCAGATACAACATCTGATACTACAAATGAGACTGTTGTATGTATAAGAATTCCCACATCTCTAGTTTTTTTCGCAAAGCTGGAATGGAACATTTGGCCAGTCCAGTCTTTTTGCAGCCGGAACTGATCCTTGCTTAATAAGTGGGTCTCCTGTAAAAATACTATTTTAGCATTTTGACTTGTTAGGTGAGAGAGTACTTTCTTTCGTTTTAATTCGTGATTCAGGCCTTTAACATTCCAGCTCACAAAATTAACTGTCCCAATTTTTGATGTCATTTTGTAGTCAACCAAACATGAGACAGCTTTGACCTTAATTTCCAATTTTCCCAGGGGTTATTGCCATGCAGTCCATTGTTACATTGGTAATTATAATTATAAGGATTAACAGGATAAATTAGAGATAGCTTGCTCTATTTCTCCCCCTCCCTAGTCCAAACACCTCCACCCCACTTTGACTCCCAACGTGAGGCTGAACCCCACTTCACAAAGTCCCAGCCCTATGACATACCTAGAGACAGAGCACGTCCAAAACAAGACAAGCTCCCAGCAGTGGTGTATGTGAATTAAAATTGAGATATCTATTGCCAATACAGTCTAACAAAGAAAAAAAAAGAAAAGAAAAGAAAATCTTAGTAAACCCAGCGAATGGCGTTAAATAATGGTCCTGGATAAGCATAGTAAACCCTAGTGCAATAATAACAACAATAAACCAATGATATGATGTTTAACAGTCTCCTTTAGAATAATAATAATAAAAAAGGGTTACTAATTGAATTTCTTCCACACATACATACATAAACGTGTAAAATTGTAATCAAAACAAAAACAGATAGTGACCGAGAAGGGAAAAGGATGTATAATTACGGTACCAGTTGTCATTGCAAGCGGATCAGACAGCCGGTGATATCTTCTTTACGATGCCTTGCCAGGGTGCGACTCACAGTCGTATTTCAGGAAAGTGTTGGGATCAGCTTTCTTAACTCTTTATCTGCTTCCTCCCTACTGGTATATTTGTAATGTTTGCCTTGAATCTCCACTTTCAGTTTGGCAGGATACAAGAGGCTTTTCGTAAATGCTGTTTAATATTATAAAAAGAGGCATGCTTAGCAGCTGTTGAGGTTGAGAAATCAGGGAAAACACGAATGAGGTTATTTTCAAATATAATCTTTTGTTTCTGTCCTAGAAGTGACATTACATTTAATTTAAATTGTAACTTATCCAAGCGCACAATAAAAGTCCTAGGTTTAGAGTTGTTCGATCCCCATATGCGATAAGCTGCAGCTATCTCGGGGTCTGATTTAAAGTCCTCTTCAATTATTTTGGAGAATAGTTCAGCTACGAATTTCATTGGGCTTGGACTTTTGTGATTCTCCTTCAATTCTAATATTATTCCTTCTGTATCCATTTCCAGAGCAGCAAGTCTCTCTCCGAGTTTTTTGTATTCGGAATTGGCAGCTGTTGCTTTTCCATCAGCGGTGGATACTAGATTTTCGGCTGTTTCAATTCAAGTCGTGAATGTCTGCTTAACATCCTCCAGCTGATCGGCAAGAGTGCTCAGTTTAGACGCATTTTCCA
This sequence comes from Polypterus senegalus, assembly GCF_016835505.1. NCBI lineage: Eukaryota > Metazoa > Chordata > Cladistia > Polypteriformes > Polypteridae > Polypterus > Polypterus senegalus. Next base: position 63,256,213 of record NC_053157.1, on the reverse strand, counting down.
GAATGTGCTCCTGAATTTTTTCCAGCATACATTTAAAGGCCGCTTCAAAGTGATTATATACACGTTTCTCCAAGTCTTTATTATCCTGCCGCAGCTTCTCGCTTGTCTTGAGCATACTATTTATTTATTTCTTTGTATTATTCTTTATTTCTTGCTTGAGCTCAGCGATTATCACCTTCAGTTCGGACAGATCATTTCTGCTTGTCTGGCACTAACAATCATTGCTACTTTATCCCCATTCTGATGTTTGATATGAACATTAAGTAAAGCTCCTGACCTGTACATGTGTGATTTTATACTTTGTGCCGCTGCAACAGATTGGCCATTGTGATAAATGAATGGATAAGCAGGTGTACAGGTGTTCCTAATAATTAGCTCAGTGAGTGTATATGTAAATATGTGGAGTATCGTCTAGGACTGCTAAAAGGAGATATTTTGTGGGGAGATTGTAGTAACTGAAAAATACCAGTACCATCAGATGTCAGTCAGGTGGTGCCATGCAGAATTCTCCCAAAAAATGTGTAACGGCATGTGCTATATTCCATTCTTTTATTGATTTTTTTGCCTGATACTTTAAGTCTGCAGTTGCCAGCTGCTTTAAATTTTATCCACTATCACAATCACTGTCTTTTTATGTCGCTCAAGAACCTTTACCAGTTTTAACTGTACTTTTCCAATTCTGTTTTTAGTATACATACTGCACCTTCCTCCTCACAGTTACCTTAATGACATCTCCCTTTTTCCATACTATAATTATAGTATGCGACTCTTCAATTCCACCCGGGGGAGTAAATGCTAACATTAATTTTATTTTTTTTATTTTTATTACTATTTAATTTAATATTGTTTCTTTGTATCAGTATACTGCTGTTGGGATTAATAAAGTATCTATCTATCTATCTATCTAATTTATGTATAAGCTATCTATCTATCTATCTATCTAATTTATGTATAAGCTTATAACAATGTTTTGTTATAACAGTCTGATTATAGCAGTGAGTGTCTTACATTTGTTGGTTCAATTCACATTTGTATTTAGAGATTGAGCTTTAATTTTTTCAGATTTTTGTTTATAATAGTCAGTCAGTGTCCAACCTGCTATATCTTAACTACAGGGTCATGGGGGTCTGCTGGAGCCAATCCGAGCCAACACAGAGCGCAAGGCAGGAACAAATTCTGGGCAGGGTTCCAACCCACCGCAGGACACACACACCCACCAAGCACACACTAGGGACAATTTAGGATCGCCAATGCACCTAACCTGCATGTCTTTGGACAGTGGGAGGAAACCCACGTAGACACGGGGAGAACATGCAAACTCCACGCAGGGCAGACCAGGGAAGCAAACCCAGGTCTCCTTACTGCGAGGCAGCAGTGCTACCACTGCGCCACCAATGCCGCCCCCTCTGAGAGGATGTGTAGCAGTTTTATCTTCATTTTTACTTTTGCTACAACTTTCAGGGGTACAGAGTGTGTCCTTGACAGTGAGCTTACCCTTTTAGTTATCTTGTTGATTTGATGGCCACTGTTGAAATGTTATATAGTCAGTCAGTCAGTCATTGTCCAACCTGCTATATCCTAACTACAGGGTCATGGGGGTCTGCTGGAGCCAATCCGAGCCAGCACAGGGCAAGGCAGGGCACCAGCCCACTGCAGGGCACACACACACCCACCCACCCACACACACACACACGGGACAATTTAGGATCGCCAATGAACCTAACCTGCATGTCTTTGAACTGTGGGAGGAAACTGGAGCACCTGGAGGAAACATATTATATAATGTTTTCTATATTAATATTAATGAATGTTGTCATTATTGTAGTACTTGATTTGCATAGCTTCATGTTGGGTCCCTTTCTTAAACAACTACTTTCACACCACTGCTATAGTTTCATGTCACCAATGTCAGGTTCTCTCTTCTCAGTGATCTTCTTGCAAACCTTTGAGAAATAAATGAAAAAGGTTGTTGAGAAATAGCGAAAGTAGGAGTGAAACAGTATGAAGTACAGTATGCAGCTCTAGTCACTAACATAAAAAGACATAGCAGGATGCAAATCTGTGCAAGAAAGAACATGACCTGCTGTGATGCCCTAGGGGAGTTCAACCTCTTTAGCCTTGAATAAAATTGGCTATGCAGGGGCCTAATCTAGATTTTCAAAATTAGAAAATGCAATGATGAAGTCAATGTTATGATTTTTAAATGTTTGGTCTTTTTGGATGTATGTTTTAAGATCCTTTTCTAAGGATTATTTCCCATTATGTGTTGTTTGAGGTTTTGCATTTATTTTACTCATTGTTTTTAGTTACTGAAGATGTTGCTGTTTTCTTTCTCCCAAGGAAGCCATCATTTTGGGCGATAGTGATATCAGTTGTTACAGAGTGTGATCCTAGAATTCACACATTTGACATCAACAGCACGACATTGTAAAAATTATCTGCAAAGTAATCTTAGCCAGTGGCAGTGTGAGATTCCTAATTTATTGCTCTTACATCTTGAACACTTTTTACAGTGTCAGTACAACCTTTTTGTTTGACTGAGGTGTTGTGGCCGGAGGATGACCAGCGACATTCCCCTAAAACAAATGTTACATTACACAACTTCTAGTCGTAGGTTATGTCGGACATGCTGACCACAGTTGCTGATGGTGTCGTAAGACCATGTCAGTTTAAATGACTGAAAATTGCTACCCATATCATATTTATCGACTGATTCTCAGTCTTATATCTCACTCTTACTTGACCCTTTTCGTGACAGCCAATAATGAGCTACCTGATGGAGCTGGTGTTAGACTTCAGCCACAGTCTCGACCCTTTTTTCTCTTTTCCAACTGTTTTAGTCACACAAGACGTTAGAAAGATGAGACGCTCTTCTCTTTCTTATTCCTTATTCCTTTTTTGCTACATTCGATTCATTGTACTTCCAGATGAGCACTCATTGGTTGTCAGTTGTCATGCACATATGAGAAACGACAGACTCAAACCTGTTTGATTTCGTCAGAGCGAGTCGTGGACTAGGTGTACTGACTCGTTGGTTAAGTCACATTTGGTGACCAGCTTCATTGGAGCGCAGCACTGACTGCTAAGATCATTAAAATGAAGGTAATACTGAAAATTGCTGGAAAAGTTGTGTAATGTGACGTGGTTTTTAATGCTAAATATGTTTCTGTCACCATTCAAATCTGTAGAAGTGGGAAGGGAAAATGCAGTAAAGTATTTGCATTGGCAATTTATGTTTAGCTACACTGAATTGTGATACTCTCGTTCACTAAAAAAGTAAATACAATGTACCTGATTCCTGATTCAGATTTCCTCCAGGTGGGAAAATACAGCACATGAGCATTACAACCAGTTTATTTGCGTAGTCCAGGATGGATGAAATTATGGTAACAGTTTACAGTGAAATATGAGTCACGTTCTGGGCAAACAAAGAGTGCAATGACTGCTAAAAGAGCTGGAGTTATGGACTAATTATGAACAGCCTCGAGACTGGGAAACAGTAAAACAAGGGAGCTCTGCTTTCGGATACAGCAAAGCCTGTCATTACTTCACTGAATGAATAATTTATTTAAGAGCAGGTCCAGCACTGGTGGGTCAGGAAAACAAATGGCCTCTTGAAAACAAACATTGGATGTAAAATGCTTTTAAAAACTCCAAAGTTGCTCATTGTCAAATAATCTTTGCCATCTTTCTGGTGTATAGAGAATCATTTTTTTCCAAAGTCTGTGCATTCCTGGCCCCCAGAAAAACAACTAACATACCACATGCTGTAACATGTTAGCTGCCAAATTAAAATGACTGTTGGGTCCATATAATTATTATTATGTCCATATATTTCTGGCATGGATGTAATGTTCTGAAGTCACAAAAAACACTCCTGTACTGTCTGCTAATTGCCATGATAGTTAGAGCCAGAAATGAAGAATGTTGAAAACTTTGATTCTCTTAACACTAACTTACAAATTACAAAATACTTCAAAAATCTCCCTAGGAGATTTCAGCCTAATATTTTACTAGAAACAGCAGGAGGCTCTGGAATGACTCAGTCTACACATTCACCATTTGAACACGGCAGGCCAAAGCATAAAGCTAAATAGCATGAACGGCAAGTGGGAAGAGCGAAACAAAGCAGAACTGTGATGGGAGATGAAGAATAAAATCAGTAATTCATAAAACACATTCCTCTTTAATTTGTGCAAAGATTGCTATTAAAATTGTATACCAAAAATATCCAGGACAAGACAGAATTATGAATGACTCTGCATCATATGCTCTGGGAATGGTTTAAACCAAGGTTCCTTTTTACTTGCTGTAACACTTGTAGAATTAGAACATTTTTAAAGTACTACGATTTTTTCCATCTTAAATTATTAACTAGTGTAGACTCTGGCCCGGACACAGGCAGACGGACATCATATTTTCACCACACACCGTTTATTTACAATAATATTTACAATGTAGCGTGCACTCACAACCCCAGTGCCTCCAGCACCGATTCCCCCAATGTCCAGGCCACACAGTTCCACTGCCTTTCTCCTGGCCGCCTCCAGTCCTCCCTCCCCTTTTATAGGAACCCGGATGGGCTCCAGCTGCTTCCCGGCAATCAGTCCTAGCCACACCCCAGTGTGGCGGAAGTGCCGGCTGCGCACCCGGAAGCCGTCCGGGTGTCCCCTGTCGTCTTCCCCAGGGTTCCTCAGGCACCTGGGCGCCGCCTGGCGGTGGCCACGGGCCCCTACAGGGTTGGGCTTCCAAGCCCTCTACCCGTGGCCCCCAACATAACCAGGACGGACACCCCCTCGCGGTCTGGAGGAGGCACAAGCCCTCCTCTGGTCCTCCTGGGCGTCCCGGCCGGGGACCACACTAGTAAACTCCTAATATACAAGACTAAAGGTGATATTTCTTTACCCTGCCCCCCCATATTGTATTTTGGGGATTTTAGCAATGTATTGTGGGTAGATGGTGTGTGTGTTTCTGTGGCTTTACATTTTTCCTATGTATATGTAAATCTTTTTTTAACAATATTTTTTCATGTAAGAACAGTAGTGTGGTTTGTTATTGACTAAAAAGTAAGAAAGCCTAAATTATCTACTGTATACTTTTAATGTGCAAAGTTTATCAAAAGAAGTACAGAAATAACTCACAAATTACATATGACAGATGAAAAAAAAGAGGAAAATTACAAACGTTCACGAGTCAAGCTGAAAGTTGAGTCAGCTTATATTATGATCTGGTTTTATAATTCATTTTTCTAAGTTTATTTTCATTTCTTTTCAATCTTTCCTTTTATTGTTAAGGGTTTTGATATCTACTGAGTTTATTTCTGCGATTAGTTTTTTGGGATTCTTCCCAAGCAATTCCATAGCAATTCAAATTTTTCAAATGGGATCACCATCTTTTTTAATAGACTTTTCCAACAGAGGTTTTAGTGTGAATTTTAGTTTTTCATTTATCTGGGCTTAGATCGGCTCCAAAATGGAGGCTGGATTGGATTATGTTCTATTTAGGGGCCTAAAATAATTGTCTTCCTGTTGACGCCATTTTGTTTTCTCAAGGATGCCACCATAATGTGCAGTGTTGTTGTAGTGGTTGCTATGGTGTTGCTATGAGAGAAATCTGGGGTTCATAGTGGGTCATGATTGGAAAGTTCAAGTCCATACAGGACTGGATGGCAGACTTTTTCTTGTTGGTGTGCACTTCATTTTATTTTCTGGCTTAATAGAATCCTTGCTTTGATTTTAGTTTACGACTCTCAGTTTTGGAGAAACATAGGGTGGAATTTTATGCTTGTGTTATTTTCCTTGTGTTTTGTGGTTGGTTTCCCAAGTGGCAGGGTCACCTGCCTGTCACTGCAACTGAGTGCTGTCAGCCCTGTTAGGCCAGAGGCAACCCGTAGTCCCCTGTAGCTCACTTCTCCTTGGAGCTTATTTTTGGTTCTTTATGTAAAAAGAGCAGCAAGTCCCTCTGTGAATTCTAGTATACTGTGTGAGCTAATAAATATTTTGTTCAAGCAAATATAATATTAGATAGTGATTCAGAAGGTAATTTATTTATAAGAACAGCGGTGCTTTGAGGTTTACCTAACCAACCAACCCGTGTCTTTAGATCTTACTCAGAATGTGAAATTTATATGGCGGAGCATGTATCAAAGCAGCCTGGCAAGGGTGACTGTGTTTAGACTTAGAGCCTGTAAGACAATCCCCGACAGGAAGGCCATAAAGTGCCTAAAGAAAGTAACTACGGGATAACTTGTACTTGAGCACTTTCATTGGTAACTGGAAGGACTAGGAAGGACAGGAAAATGAATTGTATTGGTCTGAAGTATAGCTGTTTATAATTTGTGTTGAATAGGAGGCCATTCTGTACCATGATGGCCCATTGGTTCATGTTTTGTGGTGAGAATGGTATAAAGTTGGTCTCCTTCCCTTTATATCTCGCTCTCCCCATCTGGCCATGAAGAGAAAACCATGATGAAGACAGCCCTATTTCGGCAGCCATGTTGTTTCAATACTCCATTCAAAGGCCAAGTGGTAGCAAAGCAAGCTAGACAAGATGCAACTGAGAGCTGCCTGTGGATTCAAGATACACTGTTACTTAGGCTGTAATGGTATGGTTTACCAATATTCACATTGTATTCTGCTTCTTTAATATTTTGGGTATATTATCAATAAATGTATAACTTAATTCAAGCCTGTTCCTTTGTTTAATTCTCTTAGCTTACAGATACAGAAGGGAAGGGAGAGAAAGTGCTGAACTGAAGCAGTGGTAAGTGTAAGGGATTTAAGACTTTCTATGAGGTTTACACAATAAAGAATATAAAGGGGGAAATAGTGTCACCACAGACCCTACACATCAAAACACCCTCTGTGTTAATAGCTGGAGTTTTTGACGGGATTTCCCTCTCTAGTAGGCATTTTTGAAAATATTTTGGACTAATATGCTTCATAACATAAACGAAAACATACAAGTACAAATGTAACCTAAGGCTAAAATCTAAAAATGATGGCAGGCCAATCAACTTTACCAACCTAAAATATTTTGGATGTCACATTTGGAATGTGTATTAGATGCACTTTATTAATCCCCAAGAGAGAATTCAAATACATACCGGAGCAAAAACATAAAATACACAGATACACAAATATTTGATATCTCTCTCTGTAACCTCAGTGCTGAGTTTTATTTATGTATCACTTCTATCCCACCCAGTTTCCTGCTGTCTCCCCATAGTTTCATTATAATTCCTTTGTGTTTCTGGCAGCTGTTTGCATACCACCACTGTTATGTGTACCAGGCTGAGAACTACTGCTCTACACTCAGATAGCCTTGGATATACCATCTACTGGTCTACCATCTATTGCAATGGGCAATGATCAATTGCTGTCAAATACAATGGATGAACTGTTTGCGCTTATAGGAGGCCATGGAGCATACAAGTAAAATGACATTTTGTACTTTACAGAGAGCTGGTTTAAACCTGATATACCTGCCACTGTTTTAATGTTGGACGTATTTCATCTTATTTAAGCAGTTAGAGGCCCAGTGTGGTGTGGAAAAAATACAGGGAGAGACTGGTCATCTGCGTGAATGGTGGAAAAGCAAGCATATTACAGTTGAAACTACTGTTTGTAATTCAGACTGTCTGAATATGTCTGCGTTATTTGCCCAGAGACATAAATTACATCATCCTGATTAATGTTTAAAATCTTTCCTCCACAAATGGGAACTTCACAATGGAAATGATTCATTCTGTCACCAATACTTTAATGATGGCTTAATCCGACACTGCATTTATAATATGTGATGACTTTGGAACAAACAATAACACACTTTTATCAGTTTGTGACCAGATACACTTGAGGAAATAACAAGTTGGACCTGCTTTATTCAAATATTAAAGATGCCTTTAAGTGTAGCCCACTTGATCCTTTAGACACATTTGACCACAACCAGATTCACCTTATTCCCAGCTACAAGCCTGTTATTAGTTGGCCACCAGAATAGTGAGGAAGTGAAGTCTGGACGCTGAAACGATTCTGCACATATAGGGTATATTGATAAAGGGGATGAGACAGAGTAGACGAGTCAGTTGTTTCTTGCTGCAAAGAGAATTGTCTACATCTTATCATTACCAAGGAACTGGTTATTGACTTTCACTGCATCAAATTGCCTTTATGTCCAGTCACTATTCAAGGTGATCCACTCCTGCAAGTACTTGGGGGTCCACATTATTGATAGGTTGGACTGGTCTCGGAACACAAAGGAACTATAAGAAAGGGCAGAGCAGGCTCTTTTTCCTTAGGAGACTGCGTTTCTTTAATGTGGGAAGTGACAGCCTTCATATCTTCTATAACTTGGTGAAGGCCAATACAGATTTCTAGGCTGTGGTGTGCTGGGCTGGTAACATCATTTCAACAGTGGCCATCAAATCAACAAGATAACTAAAAGGGCAAGCTCACTGTCAAGGACACACTCTGTACCCCTGGAAGTTGTAGCAAAAGTAAAAATGAAGATAAAACTGCTACACATCCTCTCAGAGGGGGCGACATTGGTGGCGCGGTGGTAGCACTGCTGCCTCGCAGTAAGGAGACCCGGGTTCGCTTCCCTGCGTGGACCTTGCATGTTCCCCCCGTGTCTGCGTGGGTTTCCTCCCACAGTCCAAAGACATGCAGGTTAGGTGCATTGGCGATCCTAAATTGTCCCTAGTGTGTCCTGTGGTGGGTTGGAACCCTGCCCAGAATTTGTTCTTGCCTTGCGCCCTGTGTTGGCTCTGATTGGCTCCAACAGACCCCCGTGACTCTGTGTTAGGATATAGCGGGTTGGATAATGAATGACTGACTGACATCCTCTCAGAAATGCGTCTGCATAATGTCACACTGTGACAGTGATAGCCAAGTCAGAGCTTTTCTTTAATTTGAATTTTCTTCCTTTATAGCCATTCCTGTGTGTGTTCAGACCAATGTGTGTGTATATTTATTTATTGCTTACTTTTCTACCTATTTATGTATGTATTTATTTAAAGAGCTTCTGTAAAAAGCCAAATTTCCCCTTGGGGACAAATAAAGTTCTACCTAATCTAATCTAAAATCACTCCTAGACTCTTGACAGAAATATTTGGAGTAATGCCAAATGGTATTACTATATAAAGAATATCTGTTGTGGTATTCTAGAAGACTTGACTTGCTTATCTGACTCCTAAAAAACCTGTCATAAAGTAATAGTAAAAGATTCTATTACCTTAAACTGAAAAAAATGAAATTCTCTCTCCGAGAAACTGTTAAAGAATTTTTTAGTCTGGCAAGAATTCACTCAATGCTGCTGTAAGAATACCTTGATGGTATCTTGTTGAGGAAACACATTAGGCTTTTTTGTCACGTGGCTCTCTCTGATGTGGGCAGAGGTAGGAAGTTATGTGTGTGTAGGGTTTTTTTTTTTAACTTTATTGAGTTATTTATTTATTTCATGGAACACAATGACTGCACTGAATACTTGTTTCTTTGACAGACATGTGTGTCACTGGGTATGTTTTGCTCCCTAAAATAAAAGAAATTGACAAATTGTTTTGGATAAACTTTTGGGATAAATTATGTGCCTTGCCTATGCATTATGACCAAAACTATGAACTGTCAACAGAAAGCCAAACACATCTTCACTGTCTTTCCCAAAAAGATGTCGTGAAAAGTCAAGCAAAATGACACCTTTTATTTGCTAACTAAAAAGACTACAATATGCAAGCTTTCAAGGCAACTCAGGCCCCTTCTTCAGGTAAGATGTAATCGAGAATTCAGTAAGTGTCATATTTGCTCCTAGACAAAGAAGAGGTAAGGACTACCCATCTGAAAAGCAACCTTAATTAGTGGCAATGTGAGATTTCTAATTTACTGGTTTTATATGTAGAATAAATAATTTTACAATGTCAGTACAACATTGTTCTTCAAATGTGGTGTTGAGGATGACCAGTGACATTCCCCTAAAGCTGATGTGTACATGGTTGTACTTGGTACATTCAGTGACAAGCAAGGTGACAGCTTTCACCAGGGCATTACAACAATGAATAAGTGGTATCAGAACAATGATGTCTGACTATTGTTGGACGCTGAAATGGGAAGCATAAGATGCTGAGTACAAATGAAAGTCAGCAGCAGAACAATTAAGCTCAAGTGAACTAATGCAACGTGTCAGCATTATTAACTGATTAAATACACTACATTCAATAAAAGTTCATTTCATTCTTCTCCAAATATCTAAATGATCCAGTCAACCAGAAAATATATTTGTATCCAGCTTGAAGCCATCTATTATAAATCTCCAAAAAACTTTCAGGAAGGAAAATGGAAGTGCTGCCGGAAGTGGGTCAACGAGCACCTGGGGCACTTCCAGGTGACATATATAAAGGACCAGCAGACACTACTCCATGAGCCAGAGTCAGGAGGAGAGGAGTGCAGTAGAAAAAGTATTGTGGTGATTGTGCTAGTGTGCTTTGGGACTATGTTGTGCCTGGGGGAACAGGGAAGGCGTTGCCAACAAGCGAAGAAAAATAAAAACTTGTGTCTCTAGGTCATTCTTATTACTATATATATATATATATATATAGTGGACTTGAACCCGGACACAGGCAGACGGACATCGTTGTTTCTCACCACACACTCTTTATTTACAATATATTTACAACTAGTAGAATACCAGCCAGCAGCGGAGAAGTAGTGTGTTAAAGAAGTTATGAAAAAGAAAAGGAAACATTTTAAAAATAACGTAAGATGATTGTTAATGTAATTGTTTTGTCACTGATATGAGTGTTGCTGTCATATATATACACACACACACACACACACATATATATATACATATACATATCTATACTAATAAAAGGCAAAGCCCTCACTCACTCACTCACTCATCACTAATTCTCCAACTTCCCGTGTAGGTAGAAGGCTGAAATTTGGCAGGCTCATTCCTTACAGCTTACTTACAAAAGTTGGGCAGGTTTCATTTCGAAATTCTACGCCTAATGGTCATAACTGGAAGGTATTTTTCTCCATTAACTGTAATGGAGTTGAGTTGGAATGACGTGGGGGGGCGGAGTTTCGTGTGACATCATCACGCCTCCCACGTAATCACGTGAACTGATTGTCAACGCAGTGCATAGAAACCAGGAAGACCTCCAAAAGCGCTTAAGAAAACATGCATTATATAATTGAGAAGGCAGCTTAAAAACAATAAGAAGCGAGCGAAAGTGACATATACTACCATATTCATGAGTGTTGCTGCCTGGAAAGAAAGCAAGGTGTAAACCTAAACTTTAAATTACGTTCATAGACAGGCTACCGCTGGCATTTCAAATGCCCACAGGTAATGCGGGATACAAGTTTAATGAGAGGACGCAGGATATAAACGAGAGTTTTGATCACTTTGTAACTAAGTTAAAATTGTAGGTGAAGGGGTGTGCTTATGCAAATTCTGAGAGACTGTGTTTGTGGGGGATTGACAGTTAAGGCGGGTGGGGAGTCACGCCATCATCTCCCTCCCATTCATCTAATTTGGCTCTGAGCTGAGCTCATGGCTAATGCCGCTTTCAAGCAACTTCGTCAGACTGCCACCAAATACTCACAGAAAAATCCACAAGTTAATACACACGCTGTCTCTCGAGTTTCTCCACACTGAATCCTCCAGGCACTACTTACAAAAGGTCACATTGACAATCGTGTTACGCTATTTTTAAAATCTTTCCTTTTCTTAGCACAAGCACAGCTGAGAAGCTTCATGCATGTGCTCCATAACGCTAAAAATAATGCATTTAATCACACTTTGCATTACAAGCAAAGGGAGCTTTTGTCAATGCATGATTTCCTGGTACACCAATTACATTGATCAGCGCATCCCGATTCATTTTACCCTCGCACCACCTTAGTTTGAGAAGAAGTATGAAAAATATGAGGTTAACACAGAAAACAGATCACCAATTCAAGCTTTATGAATAATCGGTTCGCCATCAATAATTGTTTTGGTAAAGCCATCCTCCTTCCATTTTATAATTTTTCCGACATTAGCCATGATTAAATGAACGGTAAATAAAGTAAGAGCAAAGCGAGCGTGACTTATTTAGGCAGGCATATATATGACAGCAACACTCATGACAATGTCAATCATGTTACGCTATTATTAAAATGTTTCCTTTTCTTTTCATTACTTCTTTAACACACTACTTCTCCGCTGTAGGCTGGGTATTTTGATATATATATATGAATGACCTCCAAAGAGCGCTGAGACTTTTGATATCATGAACGTGTCTGCAAAACTGTGGTCTCCTGCCCAGCAAAAGTCGAGCAGCCAGCGCTGCGTGCATAGCTGTGCCGCCTTTGAGACGCTGACTGCGCTTCTGCCTTAAGTCAAAGTGAGCACTTTTAATTTTTTCATCCTCCCCGCGCTATAGCCCAGACAAGTGCAAACACGGACCCCTTTTCTACACCACGGAAAAATAATATTAAGGCGATTCACACTTTCTTTTGCACGATACGCATTATGAGGTCCTCACCACGGATTATGAAGACACGCACACGAGTGGAGGACTGACAGTGCCATCACAGCCAATTAATGGCGGGACGCCTCACCAGTCTACACAAGACCCACCGCGACTGTCCCCAAAAGGCGATCATAACGCCAGCTTAACACATCTCTATATTATATAAAAGAAAAAGGCAACTTTCCTTTCTTTACACCTTTTTCCTTTTATCCCAAACCAAAGCCTTTCTCTTAACACTGCAGAGGACACAAAACTAATTTTCTTTAAATGCCAGTAAGGCACATTACCAGAGGCACAAATTTGAACGCTCACATAGAAAATGTAATTTCTATACCACAGCCGTCGTGTAGCTTTCAAAAGGGATCTACTACCAGAGATGATCCATATACATTTTAGCTGCTGTTAGTTACTTACCTGTTGTGTTACACAGTCTTTAAAATGTAGTTTACCTGAAACCACTCCAGTAGTGCTCAATGTACCTGTACTTCTTAAAACGTTAATGTTTTACTGTTTAATAACTTATAGACTTGTACCGAGGCCCCTGCCTAACCAGGACGGACGCCCCACTCTGTCTGGAGGAGGCACTCGCCTCCTCTTGTCCTCCATATGCCCCGGCCGGGCTCCAGCCCTAGCCGCGACCGTCGGGATAAACCGGCATCGGGCGCCGCCTGGCGGTAACCACGGGCCCCTACAGGGTAGGGCTTCCATGCCCTCGACCCGTGGCTCCCAACAAAACCAGGACGGACGCCGCGGTGTGGACCACAATATACACACACATATCTCCTTTGGGGTGCGAGGAGCTGTTGCTGGGGGTGCCAGAATCCACTGAGGAAGAAAAATTTAAAACATTATTTGTACAAAATCTTAATTTATCTATCCATTCCTAAATAATTAAATGGGCAGGCTATTTCGTATCAGTGCAATATGCTGCTTGTTAAAACGGATGACTCCTAATCTTACGTGCACTTAGTGCTGCGTGGGTATTATGAACTATCGTATTTGTTCAAGTTCTATTTAAATTTTAAATATAAGTAATTTTTATTTGGTCGACAGAAATATGTTTAGTAGGAATGAAAGTTAAATTTAATCATCATTGCATAAATTTTTCTTCACCATAGAAATTTAAAGACTAAATCCAACTTCCATTCCTACCAAAGATATTTCTGGCTTACTAAATAGAACCTACTGTAGTATATCCAAATTTGAGCTACTGAGCTGTCGCCTAACTGCCTGCATCACCTCGCCGCTCTTACTTTTTTCTGTTCATTTAATTTTGGCTAGTCGTGGAAATATTATAACATGGAAGGAGGATTACACCGAGTATGGCTTTACCAAAACAATCATTGATGTCGAATAAAGTATCTATGATTCCTAAAGCTTAAATTGGTGATCTGGTTTTCTGCGTTAACCTCATATTTTTTCATACTTCTTCCCAAACAGGGGTTGCAAGAGTAAAATGAATCATTAAGCGCTGATATATATATATTGAATATATTGAAATAGTTTTACTATCAAATAATGCAAACAGTACGCGGCACGTGCTTCGCCCTAATTCTGGGCTCATCAGGCAGTACACACGCACTGCACCCACTCTCGAATCAAACCTAAGACGCAGCGCTAAAGGTGAAGCCTCTCATGTTGCACTATGGTGTGTGGGTCGTTTATTTGACAGTATTGTAGATCGGGGTGTATATATATATAACTTTTGAGAATGCAACGTATAGTTTTGTCCAGGAGGAAAGCAATGTTGCCTCAAATCAATGGCAACCTTTGTAGGATCTGTCCCTGAGACTTATTGTCATCGCGAAGCAGAGCCTTACTGGAAATTTGAGGCATTTCAATTCAAATGGGAGATCAGAGGGTATAACGGTGATGCCAGCAATACATTCAGAGTGTGGCGCTCTGCTTTTTCTGTGTAGCTGCCTTCACACAGCCTCTCCGCTGCTTTATAAACGAACGCCATAGAAAGCCATCACCTTGTAAATTGTGTAATGCGCTTTTGAACAGGTTTGATGCATGGAAGTGATCATTGTACTGTGTTCAGTAAGTTCTCGTGAGTTGCTATCTTGTGTGATGTTGCGATGTCACGGCTTAATTTAATGTTATCTAAGACCCGGTACTTAAAAGTTTCTGGCTGCACCGTTGTAATATGACGAAGCTGCGCGAGCTCACTCTTGAGAATGCAAGTATAGTTGTCCAGGAGAAAAGCAATCTTGCCTGAAATCAATGGCATCGTTTTGGAGGGTCTGTCCTTGAGACTTATTACTTGTCATCGCGCAGCTGAGCCTTACAGGAAATTGGAGGTATCTGAATTGAAATGGGAGATTAGAGAGTATAAAGGGGGCGCGAGGAATACATTGAGTGTGGAGAAACTCTAGAGACAGCGTGTGTATTAACTTGTGGATTTTTCTGTGAGTATTTGGTGGGAGTGTGATGAAGTTGCTTCGAAGACGCCGTTAGATGACGTGACTCCCCATCCGCGTTAACTGTCAATCCCCACAAACACAGTCTCGAATTTGCATTAGCACAGCCCTTCACCTGCAATTTTAACTTAGTTACAAAGTGATCAAAACTCTCGCTTATATCCCGCCCTCTCATTAAACTTGTATCCCGTGATTACCCGTGGGCATGAGAAACACCAGCGCACCCTGTCTAGTAACTTAATTTAAAGTTTAGGTTTACACCTTTCTTTCCAAGTAGCAGCACTCATTAATATGGTAGTATATGTCACTCGCCGCTTCTTATTGTTTCGCTGCCTTCTCAATTATATAATGCATGTTTTATAATGCATGTTTTCTTTAGCGCTTTGGAGCTCTTCCTGGTTTTCTACGTAGTGCTGACAGTCAGTTCACGTGATTATGTGGGAGGCGTGATGATGTCACACGAAACTCCGCCCCCCACAGAACTGGCTGAACTCCATTACAGTAAATGGAGAAAAATACCTTCCAGTTATGACCATTACGCGTAGAATTTCGAAATGAAACCTGCCCAACTTTTGTAAGGAAGCTGTAAGGAATGAGCCTGCCAAATTTCAGCCTTCCACCCACACGGGAAGTTGGAGAGTTAATGATGAGTCAGTCAGTCAATCAGTCAGTCAGTCAGTCAGTCAGTGAGTCAGTGAGGGCTTTGCCTTTATTAGTATAGATTTAACGTGCACTCCCCAGTGCCTCCTGCACCGATTCCCCAATGTCCAGGCCTCACAGTCCTTATGCCTTCCTGGCCGCCTCCGCCTCTCTTCAGCTGTCCTCTTCCACCCGACATCCACCAATGACTGGAGGGAGGTGGCCCCTAAATGGGAACCTGGATGGGCACCAGCTGCTTCCCGGCATTCGCTTATAGCCACACCCCAGTGTGGCGGAAGTGCCGGCTGTGCACCCGAAGCCGTCCGGGAGTCCCCTGTCGTCTTCCCCAGCACTTCCTGGTGTGGCGGAAGTGCTAGGCTCCCGGGATATTAGGCACTGGGGCACCGCCTGGCGGTGGCCACGGGTCCCTACAGGGCTGGGCTTCTAAGCTCTGTACCCGAGGCCCCCAACATAACCAGGACGGACGCCTCCCCCTCACGTATATATATATAGTGTAAATATGAATTTATTGTAAATGTTAATCACGTGTCACTTAAAATCCTTGTGTACTAGTGAAAATCTGATTAGGTACCTGATCAGCTAATATTCAGCTACAGTGATTCATGGGACAAAAAGTTACATTTTGTTACTGTGTTTTTATTTAATCTATATATAAAAAGCTAATGTCTGTCTATCAGTCATGTATCTGTCAGTACTTGCAACCTAATGGTGCTGGAAACTTCATCTTGGCTTTAATCAAAAGCTGATGACATGATATGCCTCTGAAATTAAAAAACCTTTAGGTGGCAGCAACCTGGTGGGCAGAAAAATTTATTGTAATTAAAGCACAATCCCCACAAGCACGTCTATTGGTAATGCCCCAGGACATGGTACATACGTGTTCATAATTCATAATCAAGAGTAAGTAAGCAAAAAGATTACTATTCCTTATGTCTGCCCTTTTGAATTGTCACACAACCGTCACCCCATATTCAAATGATCTGTATTTGACATTCTACGAACAACATGCTTTTTTTCCATTTTTGTTTTGGATATACTGTAGAGCACTTGAGTTTACTTGTTTTTACTTTTTAAAATGTGTTTCATTAGGATTTATATCATTGGTGTACCTCCTTTTTAAATTTATTTTGTTCATTGAGCATCAAACCTGATTAAATATAAATAAAGGAAGGCAAAGTGACCTGTGAGTTTGTGTTTATGGCAAAGTGATTGAAAAACCAAGAGATAATCACCATAATGACAGGAACAAGAAGAAAAGCAGTGACATTCACTGAGGGTCAAGTATATCAAGGGTCAAGGCAATTAAGTGACAAAGAATGAGAAAGAATAAGAAGACAGCATGTTAAAGCATGGAGAAAAGCAAGACTTGTAATCCTGAGTATAGACCAATTAAGCAACAGGCAAGCATGATGGCTCATAAGCATGGACGACAATCTCCAAATGAGAAACAGACAGAAAAACACAACAAACATAGAGAATATTTTAATGTATTTGTATTTTTTTCAATAAAACAGTTATTTCAATTTTAAAATGTTTTTAATTTGTACAGTATATTATTATTTGTATATTATTTTAGGATCATAGGTCTGAATATTTCACTAGTATAATAAATACATTTAATTATAAAAATATTTTAACTTTAGGTGATTTTAGGCTTTAGACCTTTTTTGAAAGATTCAGGCCTTCCTGAGTCTGTTAGAACTCAGGGCCATTTTAACGCATGGGTACGTTGGGTAGTTGCCTTGGGGCCCCACACTAATCTAGTTGGGCATGCAGGGGTCCCAGTGCACTGCTTTGTCTGGAGAACAATGATGCAGTTAAGACAGCCTTGGTAACAATATTATGTAAAAACGTTCATAGAACCTCTATAATACCAAGAACAGGTTATGGCCCAGTAGAGCAAAGCCCATTTGGCAGGACCCATATTGCAAAACATCTGCTTAATATTCAACACATAACCTCAGATACAGAAAAGCCATCAAATAGCAAACTGACAAAAACAAAACTGCATACAAAATTACAACCCAGTAAAATGGACGACCTCAGACGAGGTAGACCAATAGATATCTAAATCACAGGAATAAGGCTATATATAAAATTGCAATCCAGTAAACACCAAGATACAAATCTGATTAGATGTGGCTGGACTGCGGAGAGGTAACTCATAGAAATTGCTTTGAGAAAATAGGGCTTCTCAAAATTGGTGGCAATCATAAGGGAAAAAAACAACAAGAGAGTAGGAAAGCCAGCAAAAGTGGATGAAAGAAGAAAAAATCAAAAGACAAGAAAAAGAAATGGGTCTTAAATATTCACAAACACACCTCATTTGCCTAAGCTATTAACATGATCTGTGATTGACTGACTCTTTTTTTTAAATGATATGATTGGTCACCATTGGGAATAATCTAAAGTGATCTGTGATTAGCCAGCACTGAACAGACAACCTCAGACGAGAAAATCCATCAGATATCAAACTGACAGAAACAAAGCCACACATAAAATCACAACCCAGTAAAAACTAAAATGCAAATGGTTAAGTGTGGCCAGATTGTTTGGGGGGGAATGGGGTAACTCATAGAAACATGCTTCTCGCAAATGGGTCTTTTCCAGGTTGGTGGCACTTATAGGGGAAAAAAACAGCAAGTGGGCCGAAAAGCCAGAAAAATAGCCGAAAGAAGAAAAAAAAGAAAGACAAGAGATAGAAATGGTCGTAAATATTCAATAAATGCAACACCTCATTTGCATAAGCTGTTCAAAGTGATCTGTGATTGGGTGGTTCCATTTAAAGTGCTATATGAGTGGTCATCTGAAAGGATCTGAACCTGGCCAGTACTGGCAGTGATTTCCCTATGTGACAACCTAGATAGCTACCTTTTCCTTACTTAATGGAGAGTGGGAACATCTTTATGGAGTACCACTACTGGAAACTCTACAATACTATGAACAGGCCATTGGTCCAGTGGAGCGAACCCAACATACCAGGACCAGCAGTCCCAAACACCTATGTAAAATTGAACAGACAACTTCAGACGAGGAAGTCCATCAGATATCAAACTGATGGGTATCAGACCACATAAAAAAATCACACCCCAGTAAACACCAAGATGTAAAGTTGGTTAGTTGTGGCCGGACTACTTAACTCTCACAAATGTGACTTTTCCAGGTTGCTGGCACTCATAGGGGTAAAAAACAGCAAGTGGGTCGGAAAGTGTTTGAAAGAATAAAAAAAAGACAAGAGAAAGGAGAAAGAAATGGGTCTTAAAAATTCAGCAAATGCAACATCTCATTTGCATAAGCTATTTGAACGTGATCCTTGATTGGCTGGTTCATTTTTAAAAAGTTATATGATTGGTTTTCGAACATGATCTTTAACTGGCCAGTACTATTATTGATGTTCCTGTCTGACAGCCTTCCTAGCTAACTTTTCCTTACTGCTTGTATAGTGGGGATGTCTTTATTTAGAAGCACTCCTGGAAGATCTGCAATACCAGGATCAGGCCTCAGTCCCATGGAGCAAACCCCACATAACAGAACCAGCATTCCAAAAAATCTGCTTAATACTGAGAGGACAACCTCAGATGAGGAAATCCTTCAGATGGTAAACTGACCACATATAAAATACTAGTAAAATACCCGCGCTTCGCAGCGGAGAAGTAGTGTGTTAAAGAAGTTATGAAAATGAAAAGGAAACATTTTGAAAACAACGTAACATGATTGTGAAAGTAATTGTCTTGTGTATTTGGCCATAGCGTCACAAAGTTATTTTCGTCTAGCTGCATCAGAAAATGTACCACGACGTCTGACACGCCTCCTTTTACTGTTTTCTCACAGCTTGGATTGCTGATGTCATAATGGGTTTGAGTCTACATATATATATACATATATACATATATATACACATACATATCTTCATATATATATACATATCTACATATACATATATATATATATATATATACACACATACCTATCTACATCATATATATCACACACATACATACATACACACACATACATACATACATACATACATACATACACACAGGTATATATATGTGTATATATATATATATATGTGTGTGTACAGCTTTGGTCACTGAGTGCAAGGGAAAAATAATAAAATGTAGTCTATAAGTTATTAAACAGTAAAACATTAACATTTTAAGAAGTACAGGTACATTGAGCACTACTGGAGTGGTTTCGGTAAGCTACATTTTAAAGCCGTGTAACACAACAGGTAAGTAACTAACAGCAGCTAAAATATATATGGATCATCTCGGTAGTAGATCCCTTTTGAAAGGCGCTACACGACGGCTGTGGTATAGAAATTACATTTTCTATGTGAACGTCCAAATTTCTGCCTCTGGTAATGTGCCTTACCGGCATTACCAGCAATTAAAGAAAATTAGTTTTGTGTCCTCTGCAGTGTTAAGAGAGAAAGTCTTTGGTTGGGGATAAACGAAAAAAGGTGTAAAGAAAGGAAACTTGCCTTTTTCTTTAATATAGTGCAGAGAGAGGTCTTCGCTGACAATATGAGCGTCACGGTGGGTCTTGTGTAGACTGGTGAGACGTCCCTGCCATTAATCGGCTGTGATGGGACTGTCGGTCCTCCACTCCTGTGTGTGTCTTAATAATCCGACCTGACGACCTCATAATCGTATACGTGTAAAAGAAAGTGCGAAGTGCCTTAATATTAGTTTGCCTCAGTCTAGAAATGGGATCCCGTGTTTACAGTTGTCTGGGCTGTATCTCATGGGAAGGGGAAAAAATGTAAAGTGTTTACTTTCACTTAAGGCAGAAGCGCAGTCAGCGCCTCAAAGGCCAGCACAGCTATGCACGCGCCGCGCGCCGCTACCCTACTTTGTAGTATTTTGAAGTGCAGGAAACGCCACTTTTTGCAGACACGTTCACGTGATCAAAAGTCTCTGTGCTCTTTAGAGGTCTTGCTTTCTCTGCGCTGCGCTCATAGTCAGTTCACGTGAGCCGCTCAGAGTACATGCATCGAAGCTTCTGAGCTGTGTCTGTGCTATCTCGTGCGATCTCGCAATGTCCACGGCGTTATTTAATGTTAGCTAAGACCCGGCACTTAAAAGTTTCTCGCTACAGCAATTTTAACTCCGTTTCAAAGTGATCCAAAGTCTCGCTTATACCTTGTGTCTTCTCATTAAACTTGTATCTCACTGAATAAAGCATTTGGCGCACTTTGGGGGCTCTTCCTTATTTTCTACGTACTGCAGTCACAGTTAGTTCACGGATTACGGTCATCGAGCTAACGCCCATTACAGTATATGGAGAAAAATTGGTACCAGTTATGACCATTATGCGTAGAATTTTGAAATGAAACCTTCCCAACTTTTGTAAGTAACCTGTAAGGAATGAGCCTGCCAAATTTCAGCCTTCTACCTACACGGGAAGTCGGAGAATTAGTGATTAGTGAGTGAGTCAGTCAGTGATGGCTTTGCCTTTTATTAGTATAGATATACGGTAAACAGCAAAATGCAAAGTTGTTTTTTTGTGGCTGGACTGTGGGGATGGGGGTAACTTCTCGTGAATGTGCCTTTTCCCGGTTGGTGGAGGTCATCGGAGAAAAAAAGAGTAAGCAGGTTGTAAATAAAGCAACAGCGGTCGAAAGAAGAAAAAAAAAAGACAAGAGAAAGAAATGGGTCTCAAATATTCATTAATGTCAAAACCTTATTTGTGGATATCCTTATTTAGAACCATTCCCGGAAGAATGCAACACCAGGATCAAGCCATGGCACACTGGCTCAAACCCCACATAATAATACCAGCATTCCCAAACAACTGCTTAATATTGAGCAGACATCCTCAGACAAGGAAGTCCATCAGATATCAAACTGACACGAATAAGGCTGCATACAAAATTGCAACCCAGTAAACACCAAGATCCAATATTATTTAGATATAGCAGGACTGCAGGGGGTAACTTGTAGAAAATCTCTTCTCGCAAATGGGACTTTTCCCGGTGGGTGGCACTAACAGGGGAAAAAAAGAGCAAGTGGGTTGGAAAGCCAGCATAAGTGGTTGAAAGAAGAAAAAAAAGAAAGAGAAGAGAAAGAAACGGGTCTCAAATATTCACTAAAAGTAAGACCTCATTTGCATAAGCTATTTTGGGTTTCATTGAGTAAATATTTATTTTCATTACTTCATTTATAATTCTTCGTATAATAGTATAACATCCACTTCAAGCACTGCTTCGCATATACATTCACATCTGTCTACGCTAAAGAGGGATTATATACAAGTGACATAAAACACTAAAAGAAATACAGTACTGTACTTGAGTGATTGGCATAAACAAATGAAAATCATGAACATCTACTAATGATACTAATATATACTTAAATTTCACACTGTTTCTACTGATAAACTTTCAATTCAAATGAATACTCTTTCCTGTAAAAGTGTGCTTTGTGATGATCATCAACAAATACTAAGTCACTAGGAAAAGCAGTTAAAAGCAGGAATTGATGTCATATTTTCCTAATGGATAATTGTGTATAGCGAGTTCAAGAGTAAATAACTCCCGTGACCTAATAGTATTATTATCACTTAATATCTGACTGATGCTTTTATCCAAGCTGCTTACAACATCTGAGATACAATTGCTTACATTTCTTTTTATTTTCCAATGGGAGCATAGGGAGTTGAAGTGACCTGGTTATGGTCACACAGTGTCAAATATTAATCTAATCAGCCTAAAAATGGTCTAATACACACTATTAACAAAAGCACTATAACTGATGCCCACTGTGTTATGAAATTTCTTGGGTGACGCCAAGTAACACAGTTAGTTTTGAAAATTTTGGAATGGGGATGTGGTCTTTTGGACAGTAAAATAACCAAGTTTTATAAAGGCACTTGTTAGCTTCTCTTTGTGTGTCAGACTTAACTCACGGCCTCCCTCATAGTTCAGAGCTGCTCAGGTTAGCTATTCACAAAACTCACCAAGGTGTATTTGAAGTTTTTTAAGGTGGAGAAAATGAAAATCCTGATTGTCCTCCTTCAGTTAAAATAAAGTCCACCTTAAAGCCTCCAGCCATAGCAAACACAACTCTTTGTATTACTGAACTAAGAAAAACTGCTTCATTAACTTTCACATGTCCCTCAATACTGCGGTGGGCTGGCACCCTGCTCAGGTTTGTTTCCTGCCTTGCGCCCTGTGTTGGCTGGGATTGGCTCCAGCAGACCCCTGTGACCCTGTAGTTAGGATAAGCAGGCTGGATAATGGATAATGGATGGATGGATGGATGGATGTCCCTCAATATTAGATTTTACAGTTTCTTGCCCGTGTGTTGCTAGGAAATCAACTGGTAAAAATGAATTTTGACCTTATCCCTGTATATGCAGTGCACTGCCAGCTTCTACAAAATTAAGAGTAGCAGCATGCTAAATTGTCATTGTCATTATCGTTATTGACATTTGTTTTTGTTCTGCTGAGCACAAGGACTTTCAGATTTTCTTTATCTCTGGTATAATAAGCTTCATCTCAAAGTCCAAAACCTTCACTGTTACATGATCAGAACATAAAAACTGTGCATGTGCCTTGCTGCCCGGGACATAGCACCACCTAGTGCACAGTTATTTACTGATGAAGCTCTAAAGTTGAGTCTGAAATCATGAAAAGTTTGTTTAGTGCTGCTGTTGGGATGACCTTTAGAAGACATGTCCTAGGTCCTAAAAAACTATGGAAACTTGCCTGATTTGTAAATGATTGCCAGAAGTGGAAATACCACTTAAAAGGCATAGCATAAGCAATAGGCCCATCAGTGTCAGAGAAAGAGAGGGGACCCTGCACTTTTCTGGAATTTAGAATACACAGACAGGAGCCACTAAGCAGATATGTGCAAGAACCTGCGTAGTAAGAACAGATACACACCAAATAGCAAAAAGGGTGGGAAGCCTGTAAAAGACCCAGGATCCATACCAGGACCTTCACTAGCCTGCCTAAAGAGAGGCTTCACCCTATACACTCTCCCTAGTTAATCAATGAACCATCGAAGAACATTCAGTGATAAGAAAGGCCTTCAGCAATGCTATCAGGATGACCCCTGCAGCTTGGGGGGTTCACCCAAAAAACACAAGAAATGAAAGAAAACAAAATCCATACACAATACAAGAAGCTAAATAATAAATTAACACACTTGTTCTTATTCTTCTGCAGCTATTTCATATGGAGTAACTTTTTTTCATTAGTCTCCTCTAATAGAGGGTTCTTAACAAAATGTACATTATAACAAACAATCTGAAGAAAAGATTATTTTTTAAGAAACAACATAGCAACAGGGACAACAGTGGGTTCAGAAAGTATTCAGACCCCAAACAAAGCCCAGACCTAAACCCCACAGGACATTTGTGGGAAGACCTGAAGATGTCAGTTTACAGACGCTTGCCATTCAATTTAATGGAGCAGAAAGAATTCAATAAAATTTGTAAACCTTCCTGAAAATGTGTTTTCTTTTTGTCATTATGTGTTATTTAGTACAGATTGGCGAGAAAAAAATGGCGCTTTTTTATTAAAATTAAATCTACAACACAATAAAGTGCAAAGAAAGTGAAGGGGTCTGAATACTTTCTCAATTCAATGTGCTCAACCCCGGGGAAACACAACACCAAGAATTAGGGCGATATAGGCAGGTGCAAGAGCAGGAGATGATTTGTTGAGACAAATGCAATACAAAGGTCAGTACCAGAAGGAAGAGGAATTCTAGAGCCTCACAAATATTCAGGCACAAACTCAAAAGGAGTAACCTGTAAACTAAAACGTATCACAACTTATGTTTAGAACCTAAAATTAAGTGAAGTTCACTTTTCTCTGTGCGATCACGACCGTGTTTATATTGGTGATTTGGATCAAAAACTAAGCACCACTACTAATAAATCAATTTATTTTTAACTTCGATACTCAGCACATAATCCACAGAATTTAAACAAGACTCAATACAAATAAACTTCAGCAGAGCCACCAGGATCCAGCAGTAACAGCACAGCACACAATGTCCATTTAAATGCACTTCCATAATGTCCCACCTTACTAAGTGGCCTAACATAACATTTTAATCCAATGTGGGGTGATGACAGGCTAGAGCCTGTTCTGGTAGCACTGGGTACAATGCAGGAAAAAGCTGTGGGCAGTGACCACAAAAGAATGTGAGTCAAATAACTGGATACCCACCCATCTTTGACTGGAGGAAAATCCACACAAGTCCTGGGAGGCCATGCAAAAACCACATGGATAACAGCTTGGTGTGGGATGTGCACCCAGGACACTGCCATGCCAGAGTAACTACCATTTTATGCACATGAAAATACAAACAACACCACTGTAACTGGAGAGATGGCCCACACCACAATAAAGTTGTGAACACCAGATAAGGTTGGATGTTCAAATGGCTTATTATGAAGCCAAAAAGACAACCAGATAACAGAATTAAAGAAACACACTGTCAGATAACATGCTGGATTCAAAAATACCAAAAGAGCTAACTGAATCAAACATCTAAGCCAAAACAAAATAGCGTAGCTGTCCTACTTTTGGTTGCCCAAAACAAATGTAATGATTTTATCACGAGGTGAAATACATAGGAAACAGGAATATTTGAAAAATTAAAATGTCTGCTTCAGTTTAAATGTTTACATTGTAATAGAAATTTGGCATTTTACACTCTGATAGAAAAGATAACATTATCTTTGCAATTAATGACCGTGAAATAGTTTCAAACTACTAAACATACTTGAAATGTTTCATTTTTGACTTCATGGGAGCGTCCACCAGTAAATATACAAATATCAAAAATATTATATCTATTGACAGAAAACTCAAAATAATACAAAATGACACTTCACGTTGCCCATATTATGGATCTCCCATTTTTTTCAAAGTTATGTGGAAAGGAGTAACTTTGACCCCTCATATACAATCAGGGGTGAATCCCTGGGGTCACTTGATGTGGTATGCACAACTTCAAGTCCTTCTCATCATTTGTGCTGAAGACACCACTTGGTTGACTCTTTATCATAAGGGGGTAATCTCCTGCACAAAATATGGTCCAAAAATAGGGGGGGGAACAATAAAAAGCTTGACATCTAGACATGCTGAATGGTAAATCGCGTATGGAGATTTTCTTGTGTTTTTAAAGCAAACATAATGAATTCTTATGAACACAAAACCAGAAATTACAGTGAAAATCATTCATACCAAAGGCTCTTCAGAATAACTTGTCACTCCTGACTAATTTTAATTTTCATGGTAAATTTTGTCTTTGATGGAATGCACAGATAACTAAGATGGTGGTACTCAGCTGTTTGAAAGCTGGAGTATAATAGCACAGAGCATTATGTGATAATTACATTGTGTAAGTAGCAACAGAACCAACAAAAGCAAACAACCATAGCTGCAGCCATCAACAAACTTCAGAAATTATGGTCAAAAAGGCCCTGTGGTGATGCCACCATCAAATGCTGACAATGTCATGATTGGTGCACTTCATGAATTTTTTGCAGCTTTTCTTGGGGGGTTAACATCTTGGTGGCTAATCAGATGTTTTGAAGTATAGGGATTTGATGCTGACATTTGTTTTGTTCTATTTCAGCGCCTGAGAAAGCCGTAAATTTTTAACATCTTTCCATGGCATTATCTTGAATGTTGATAGTCGCTACCATTTTGAGATTTTTGCTTTGGCCATTGCTGAGGTAACTTCCCAGAATTCCCAGTGAATGATGTTTCGTGAGACATCATCGAGATGATTCTATAAATGGTCACATTTATGTACTGCTTAAGCATCTCCATTTGAATTTACATAACATTTCTTGTTATAGTTTCTTCTAACAGCATTTGAACATTTCTTTTTCGGTCCATCGATTTTGAGTTTTGGTTAGCGTTTCTGGCTTGGCGAAAGACTGGTAACATCTCCACTGCTTGTATGTTTCACCTCACTTCATCTCCAGACCCTAAATTAAAATTCTCTCTGCTTTGGCCACAGAACACATGCATGTATTGAAAGGATGTGTCCCAGTTATACACACAATTCATATCATCTAAGCAATTTTATTGTTCCAAGAGGAAAATTTGGTCTGTCAGCAGATTTTACAGTAAGCATACAATGTAACAATAAAAACACATCACAAAGAACACAGGCATCCAACATAGACTTAGTACAAGTAACTAAATGTAGCAGTGAGCAAGATACTTATGGAGAAACATTAGATCAAACATATTGCATATACTAAAGATTGATGCAAATGCTAACTGTTTGCCTCCTTATTTAAGTCTGTAGATGTAAAGTTGAACTTGTTTAGAAGATTAATAGTAGTTGGTATAAAGGAGAATTTGAACTGGGTGTTTTTTATCCTTGAAGCTGTGACCTGATTGCATCAACTGAAATTGAGAATGGAGTGTCTGAGTCCTGTCTGACAGAACACACTCGGCTTTACGTAATGTTTGCTTAATAAACTGGTCTGTGACATTTAACTGTTGAGACCTTGTTATTTTACTGACCCATTTTACAATCTGACTAATTCTGTTGATGTAGCTGACATTAAGATTTCCAAACCATTCCAGAACAATGTAAGCAAAGACAGACTCCATAAGATTTAGAAAAAGTAACATAATCGTAGGACTCTAAAAAGACTCAACTTCCTTAACACTAGAATTACCAGAGCTTACGAAAAAACTCGTAGATCCATCCCACCTTAAATTGCTTCGCACTTCTCCGTCAGCATCTTTTGTTCTGTAAATGTGTGGATAAGCAGCATACAGCAAGCAGCCTGCTATCAGAGTATAGAGTGAGAAGTCAAGTAAAATGACACCTCTTATAAATACTATATCGTTATTTGGAACACTTGCAGTTCATGTGTGTTCCGTGTCTACAACAATCTATGTAAACACATCGCTGAAACAGAAACGTTTTTAATGTTTTAGTAATAATTGACAAAATGTAGACATGATGTGTATAATGTGTGAAGCCTGCATTCCAAATATCAAACAAACACTTTCACAAAAGGTACAAATATAACATAACAAATGCGCTTTTATTCAAAAATATAACTGCAGATGTAGAAAGTAAATAAATAAATAAATAAAGGTAAATAACATTCGATCTGGCTTTTATGTAAGTAACATATAAATGTTAATGCACCATCCTTACATACACCGCCCTTTGTATGTAAGAGCCAGATCGAATGTTATTTACCTATTCACCTTTATTTATTTAATTACTTACTTGCTACATCGTAAAGTCACAAGTAGAGTGCAGAGCTTCCCATGTACATATACAAAGTACAGCGACGGCAAAAGTGCATTCTTGATCCGATGTAGAACCATCGTCATGATTTGAGTTTACCTCTGTTATAGCATGTCTATGTGAAAACAGCAGTGTCAAATGCGCTGGGTTTGGGATCGTGAGCGCGGCTGAGAGAATAAAACTGAAAAAAAAAAAAAACAAAGCTAACCTTTACAAGTATCATAAATTACACCGGCTGTTACAGACTGGAATCAAATGTATATTTTTATTCTAAAATAGTAAGAATACGAGCACCTCACTTCTCAAAACGGGCTCATCTGGGATCGAACCCGTGAAGTTTTGATTACCTGGCAACAGCTGATACCGTTGCGCCACCGAAGCAATTGTGCCAAATGTGTGTCAATGTCACATCCTAACACGGGTTCTTTTTCTGCAGTTATATTTTTGAATAAAAGCTCATTTGTTGTGTTATATTTGTACCTTTTGTGAAAGTGTTTCTTTGATATTTGGAAATCAGGTTTCACACATTATACACTTCATGTCTACATTTTGTCAATTATTACTAAAACATGAAAAACGTTTCTGTTTTAACGATGTGTCTACATAGATCGTTGTAGATAAGTGTTCCAAATAATGATATAGTATTTATAAATGGTGTCATTTTACTTGACTTCTCACTCTATACAACTCTAAGCAACTGACACACAGGTAAACAGACTTGAGCTGAGAAAACTGTGTAGCGGTGGGGGATGTGATAGCAGACAGCTTGCTGTTTGCTGCTTATCAACATATTTAAAGGACAAAAGATGCTGACGGAGAGGTGTGAAGCGATTTAAGGTGGGATAGATCTACAAGTTTTTTCGTAGGCTCTAGTAATTTTAGTGTTAAGCAAGAGAGGCACTGCTGTTCCTTTTTTCACATGGCTTCAGCATTTTCCAGAAAAGTCAGTTTTGTGACTATGATTGTCCCCAGGTATTTATGACTGTCACCCGTCTCCACTGCCTGGTTTTTGATGATTGTTACTTGTAGGTGAATGGCATCTCTTCTGAAATCAATTACAAGCTTCTTAGTTTTTTGTAAGGCTTAGCTGTAGAAAAGACTCATTGCACCAGTTTAACAAAATCATCTCCCACTGGACCTCGACTGGTTTCATTCTCATTCAGTAGGCTTACAATCACAGAATTATCAGAAAATGCTAAGATGAAGCTGTGATAACCATTAGTGCAGAGGAAGTACAAAAGATGTGAAAAAACACGCACTTGAGGGGAACCTGTGGAGGAAGGTAGCATGTCACCCAGACAACCATTGACTTTCACTCTTTGAGTCCTGCCTGCTAAAAAGTAAATCAGCCACCCTACTAAATTGAAGTCCAAATTAAAATTGTTTGTAAGTTTTTTCTACAAGATGGTGTTAAAGCTGTCTTAATGCACTCCAAGTGGTTATATAACAGATGAAGCAAAGTGACAATGGTGTCCTCTGTCCCCCTATTAGACTGGTTGACAGACTGAAAAGGATCTAACAAACCAAGTTGTTTTCTGTTAGCTTCCACTTTATAATTTTTTCAAATGGTTTCTTAACTAATGAGGTGAGAGACACTGGTCTGAAGTCATTTAAGGTATTAGGTTTTTTTAAGCTACTGAACTTGTTGTAGCCTATTTTCACAGCTTTGAATCCCCCTGCTCTTCTAATGACAACCCAAAACCTGCCAATCCTCAGTGAGCTCACCCTTGAATGGGCAACCAGCAGCTTGCTTCCCTAGCCAGGGATCTTGTACTCCCACCTGTCAGCTAGGAGATGTTGCAGCCTCATGCCAGCACCCCTTTCTTAAAAGAAAGTCTGGCACTTAATGTGCATCCTGCCCTCGAGAGTCCTGGGGGAGCTTTCCATCTTTTCACCAAGGCTGCAACTCTTACTCTTATACTGGTGACCCTGTTGAAAAAGTGTGAAATTCTGAGTTTGGAAATATGAGACTAGCCAGATGTTTTCAAGTTTGAAATCCCTACACCCTTTCAACTCTCCTTCAAGGGGAAAGCCAGCACTAATCCAACTGTGTTTAAAGGACATTTCTTAAGCGTGAAAGGCTGCTAATGCTTGCCTGTGCTGGAGTGATGTTGCTTGTAAGAGACCCGTTCTTTTCCCTGTCACATGCAGACATTTTTATTTTTACTCTGTTACAGAGGTTAAGGAAAATGTTAACCAAGTATCTGCAAAAATGAAGTCTGTGTCAAAAGTTAACAAAAAGAGCTTTGACTTCCAGACAAGGATCCATTTATGGTCTAAAGTGACTGAGGCGTTGCAGAGAATTTACAGCCTTCATTGGCGTGCTAAGCTGTGACAGACCCCCGGCATCCAAGGCTGCTTTTTATGATTGCATTACAGTCTGTACACTCTGAATGAGAGTTTGGCTTTGGAAATACATTTACACGGGCATGGTGGGTATTAATATAAGCATGTAGCTAAGTATGTCTCAATTGCAAAACATGAACTATTATTATTTTGTTTTTTGAATCCCATTTCAGTACAATGATTTGGTGGCTTTTGTGGTTTAACAGTTGCTATAAAGTCTAGTGATTCATTTAAGTATAAGACCCCTGTGCCCTTGTGGTGTTATGAAGTGCGTTTGAAAACAGTCAGCTTTACCTTTGGGCCAGTTGAGTGCATTTGGCGTGGTCTCGTCTCAGTACGCGTTTATGGTAACAGGACTGTTTGTCAGGTTACATGATGTTGCAGTGTGCTTGTGCTTGAGATGTACAATAGCAGTGGATCAAGACTAACTGAATACTAAGTCAAACTGCCATTACAGCGGGCATCTTGGAGCTGACGAAGCAGAAAACTTGAGTACTCACTTCAAAAATTTGTAAGCAGGTTTAACCGATTTAGTAAGGTGGTAAATGTTATCAAAAATGAATACCACATGCATCATATGGATGGTTACAGACAAGCTGATACATTCATTGGAAGCATTACAAAAAACATAAATCATAAAGCATGCAGTGGACGGAAGTGTAGGGCAGTAAACAATCAGTCATACTTAACTCTTACTTAACTTAAATAAGAATCACCTTATACATTTACCTGTCATTTGTTCCTCAATATGTTGTTAATTGTACATTTCTTCCATTCATGCATGAGAAAGTATCTTTTGGCCACTAGGGGGTGTACCCTGACCCCAAATACCAGACACAACTACACACACACAGTCCCAGGTTTAAATACAGCACTTTAATTTACCATAACACGTACTTTTTACAGGCTTTCTTCTTTCAGTATTGTAGCAGCTCTCGCCCAACACAATACAGCCCAATAATGCCCTCATTCACTCCCTTTGCTCCCTCCATTTTCCTCCACTTCTCCCACTGGAGTGTTATCCACCTCCTCTCGTAAGTCGGGGGGGCTCTACTTTAACTGGTGCTTCATCAATTGCCTCCAGGAAGTACTTCTGGGTCAGACAGGACTACAGCGGCCTTTATATCATCACTAGTTGGGAGCTTCCTTTTGCAGCCCCAACAGAACCAATCAGGGCAGGACTGTGAGACCACAACTCCCATGCTGCCCTGCAGATGTCCATAATGGGGCTTGCCAGATGGGATTCTGTCACCCAGTGTACACAGGGATGCTCTGCTCATAGCAGTCACCCATTGTGCTGTCCAAGACAGTTAATAAGTCTATCCCGGGTGTCACTCAGTGGCTTTTAGGACACCAACCCCACTGCAGCCACTGTAATGTCCTTCAACATTCAAGTCCTGGCATGGAAAGGAGATATTGTCATTGCCTCCCTGACCTTCCGTTATCAAGGCCTCCTGGTAAAGTAATAGTGTGGGGTACATAACGGCTGGGACTCTGGTTCATCCCTCAGAATCTATGTGTGGGTGCCCTCCAAGTTTGATATTAAATTGTGGATTGTATAAGTCTTGTTGTTAATGCTGCAGTTAGGCATTCTTTACGAATATTGACCAACGTCTGACAAGATCTTATACTGTACATCTTTTAATAATTTGTGGATTATGAACATGATTAGAAATCTGTGCACATAATACTGCAGCTGACAAGTATCCAAAATTATCTGGGACCTGGAAACTGGTTATGTATTATCTTCGAAACTGGAAACTGGGAGAAATACAACACAAATGAGACAATGAATGATGCTTAAAGGATATGTTTGGTAGTTTAAGTTGAAATTATTTCTTCACAAACTTGGTAAACGTGCATTTTCCATGCAAAACTGTGTTCTAAAGTCCAGCGTTTTCTATAGCTTTTTTAAAATGTCTTGCCTGCACTGATGCTTTACAATTGTGGCAAAGGGGCACAAAGCACCACCAGAAAATAAAAGCCTAAAACTTAGCGAATACTTCCTCTTTGAGTTTCAATAAAAGAAAACATGCCTTCCATGCTTTCAACGCATACTGTATTTATGACAATAAAAGGGATCTGGAAATAGTCATTATAACG
The DNA here is from genome assembly GCF_016835505.1 of Polypterus senegalus. NCBI lineage: Eukaryota > Metazoa > Chordata > Cladistia > Polypteriformes > Polypteridae > Polypterus > Polypterus senegalus. The sequence continues at coordinate 63,223,904 of NC_053157.1, read as the reverse complement.
CATATTTCTGGTACTATTTGTCTTGAGGTAAGGTTTGTCTTCCATTCGCTACTGTGAGTTCTCACTTAAATATGGAAATTAATGAAAACAAAACCAAACACGTGGCACAAACGGTTTATTGTGATTCAGAGGAAGTCATTGCCTGGGGTGGCAAAAGATTATTGCAGAAAACTAAAAGTGCAGAGGTAGTGTGTATAACTGGTTTTCTTTAAAATAGCTAAATCTTATAATATTGATGTTTTTTGTTCAAAATTGTCACGTCATTTTTACAATCTGTGTGTAATCATAAGACATTAATAAATACTCAACTTGAAAAATGGACGCATTCAGTAACGGTTAAAGCTTTTGTTTTCCTGCGGTACCCAAAACGCCTGTACAGACAAGAAATATGTTTAAATTTATAGAAAATCCTGGACTTTGGAAGCAAATGCAAATGCATATATGCCATGAATGAACTGAAAAATACTGCATTTTTGCTTTAAGAAGAGATTCAAGCAACATATAATTAACTATTGAAATTCTAATTATGTTATTAGTCTCCACATATTAATTATTATTTCTTTTAATTCTTCACTTACTGAAGTTAATATTTTCTGATAATGGTGCCTCACTTAATAAAGCGACAATACAAAATTTAAACTTTAAATCTACTGCTATTCAACATAAAAGGGTATATGTACAGTACAAATATATTATTAAATTCACAAATCAGTATTTTCTAGGTGATGTTTTTATAGTACATGGTAGTGATATTAGAATTTTAAGGCTTTTTCATAAACCCCAAAATGAATATTTTCAAAAAGTGTGTAGTCCACCTAGCTAAGAGAGTTCATTTGATACAATTTAACGTTCTTTTTAAAGTGGAGTGTAGGAAAAGTATGCAGTTTCATTTTTCTGCTGTAAGAACCTATGAAATATTGTTTTGTATCATTTTTTCAATTTTATTATTGTTATTAATAACTTGTTTGACTTTTGTGAAGAAACTCCATTACTATTCTGTTTAAAGATTTTCTATGTAGGTATTTTGGAAGGAGAAAACCAGAAAAAATAGATAAAGGTGTTGGGAGAAAAGATGCAGCCGGCTGAAAGGCAAAGACCATAATCAGTAAATCACAACGACAGCGTCAAAACTATAAACGAGAGGCAAAAGTCAAAAGAGCTAGGGATATAATTCTTAACTGGGAGGCTAAAGGTACGTTTTTTGAAAAGTACAAGATGTTTATGTTCCAAAAACCCAGATAAGGAAAGGTCATTAGAAGCAACCTTTTATCCAGTTGCCCCAATGACGTCAAGTACAGCAGAATTTCCAGGCGGTTACCAGGACAACGAATGAACATCTTTAGCAACTGCTGTGATGGGGATTAAAAATGTGAGGCGTTTGAGTTTATTAAGTAAAACTTGTAATACTTAATTTGAGTGATTTTTTAGATGTATCTTTTAAGAAAATATGATGGTGAATCTGCGGTGGGTTGGCACCCTGCCCGGGATTGGTTCCTGCCTTGTGCCCTGTGTTGGCTGGGATTGGCTCCAGCAGACCCACGTGACCCTGTGTTCGGATTCAGCGGGTTGGAAAATGGATTGATGGATGGATGATGGTGAATTGATTCCTGGTACGCAATTTCCTTAACTCACGTTGTGATGTTACTGAGTTACAAAACTCAAAATATTTGAAGAGTCTTATTTCTCTGTACTCAAGACATGTCTGAAACACTAAAGTAGGCCACAGCAGCACAGGTAAGCCAGGTCCTCAAACTCAAGAATCACAATCCAAAGGAGCGATTGCTGACATTTCTCAAAAAAGGGAGAAGAAAAATCATTTAAAAATCCCTGTCTCAAGCAACAAAAATGAAAAAAATGAAAGATTATATTGACAAAACTATTAAAAACATAACCAGAACAAAAGAAGTCTGTAAAAAGTGTCTGATCATAAAATTCAAAACTAGAGACAAAAGCAAACATTCAGAATATGAAACATATAGAAAATACAAATGAGTTGAAGCACATAAGTCAGTGATAGCTAGTTAATGCCTAAGCACTAACATGAGGCTGATTGTGGCCCCGCCACCTTAAGTTTCAAATTTTAAAGATCAAGTCATTCAATGAAATATACAAAAAAAAAAAAAAATCGGAATAGCTTTAAAAGGACCCAACCCTGATTACCATGGTATTATATTTCACAAACAAAGCTAAAATATTACCCTACTTGGGACTCCCTCAGAAAATCAAATATTTCAATTTCAAAACAAAACTGCATAAATCACATATCAATTCCAAATAATACTTTATTAGCACTGTCCAGACTATAATGGATATTTTGGTTCAAATGTTTGTCAAGCTCTTATGTAATTAGGACTAGTTGTTGTATTCTCTCAGCCACATTTACAGTTGTGAAGGTGGTAAAGATAGACTGCTGTATGCATTAAGGCTCAACGATTTGGACTCTTCAAAACCTAACTGCATTTTCTACTGATTCCGTCTTTACTCTCATTCAGAAAAGTCTAGGAGACATTTAGGATTTGAATTGTACTAATACAGGGAACAGAAGTGTAACAGATGTTAAAAACAAACACATGCAAATCAGGATTTAGTTCCCTTTTTTAAATTAGTTTTTAGTTCTATACTACTTTGTCCTATCATGATCTATTCTCTCTGGAAAATAATTTCCAAAATTTCCATTTTATTTTTTATTTGGGAGGATTAATAAGTTTTTATTTTGAATGGTTTTAGTTAAGGTTTTATTTTAGCTTTAAAAGTGGCTGTTTGATAAGATTAAGAAATGTCATGCAGTGGCTTAGTCCATGCTATTGTGTTCCCCATAACAAGTTATTGGTGCAAAAGCAGGATTGTGAAGGAAGCAGACAGAAGAATAATTGATTCATTTGAATTATGTCGCTGGAGAAAGGTGCTCCATAAGCTATGGATGGCAATAGTTACAAACATGGAGGTTTTGGAACACATCAAGCCAGAAACATCACTGAAAGCTAACATTATCAGACTGAGACTGAACTACTTTGGCCATGTAATGCCATCCAGTTCTTTGGGAAAGACAGTAATACTTGGAACAAGAAAACGAGCCCAGTAAAGAACATGGCTGATTGACACCATTAAGAGTGAAACTGGAATGAATATGAAAGGATCTGAAAGAAGCCAGATAAGGTTGGGGCAAGCTGGTCCATAAAGTCTCCAAAAGTCAGCCAAAAAGGAACAGATAGTCAAAACTTTTCATTTATCATTCAGCTTTTAGATTCACTTTTATTTTGTTTAGCAAAATGCTCTTTCAGTTGTGTTAGTTACAGTTCTCACTAACAATAATAACCTTGACATACAAGCATGTTTTTGGAATAATCACAAACAATTTCTTTGCTAAAACAGCCAGGGTTGTTCATTTATCCAGAGGGCAGGGTGACCATAAAGCAGGGGTATCCAACTCCGGTCCTGGTGGGCCGCAGTGGCTGCAGGTTTTCATTCTAACCCTTTTCCTAATCAGCAAGCAGTTTTCACTGCTAATTAACTCCTTTTACATTCATTTTAATAGCCCTGTTTTTAAGGATTCAGTCCTCTGAATTGATTTGTTTCTTCATGAAATGGTAGCCAAACAGAAATGAGATGTGAAACAAGCCATCAGATAACCAGCTAAATTGGAAAGTCAAACCCCAGCCAATTTCACTTCAACCAGTTTCTTAATGAGAAGCTGTAGTAAAATCAGATGTAAAGCCATTATTGAATATCATGACTTACTGCTGCTCTCATTCTGACCCAGAAGACTGCTGATTTTCTGTTTTTTCTAAGACCTCCGTCAAGATTCTTCACCTTTTTTACTTCCAGGTTAGCTGGTCATGTAGTGGCTTGTTTTGTGTCTCATTATTGTTTGGTTGCTCATTAAGAAAAATAAGGGGTCTGAGTCATGTCAATTAAAACTAAGGCAAAATAAGTTAATCAAGAGAAAAATGGCTCACTAATTAGGAAGATGGTTAGAATGAAAACCTGCAGCCACTGCGTCCCACCAGGACTGGAACTGGACACCCCTGCCGTAAAGGATTTGATGGCTGCCACCATGTATAACATTAAAGAATATTAAAGTCTCTAAAAAATGTAAAGTGGGATATATTAAACATTCCAATATTTACTTGTTGGCCTCCTAAAAGTGCTCCATTATGCCCTGTTGGAGGGGCTGCTTGTCCGTGGATGAAGGTGGGTGAAGGGGTAAATGTCTGGAACAAGGATGGAGGTTGCAGGCTCACCTGGAAATGGAAGAAGAGGTGAAGATTCCTGGGTGAGGAATGTGGGAAGGATTCAGACCTGGGCAGAGTTTATTTGAACTGTCATATCCCACAGTGGGCTATGGCGAGCTCAGGTATTGTGATATTTGGGTACTGCGGAGTACCGGCTTGCGCCTCTTACTTCAGATGCTATTTTAATGCTGGATGGGTTTCATTAGACTAAGTGGAAAAAGCAGGAGGAAGACTGGAGATTGTTGTGCAATGATGAAAAAGGGAGGACAGTAAGTATAATTAGAATTAAATGTGCGACCCAGGGACCAAATTCCAGACCAAATTTGTCCATGTTACTGCCTGGGAAAGTAAGTTATCATCCTGGCTGACTCAGCAACAGAAATGTACCAGCGTCCATCCATCCATTATCCAACTTGCTATATCCTAACTACAGGGTCACGGGGGCCTGCTGGAGCCAATCCCAGCCAACACAGGGCGCAAGGCAGGAAACAAACCCCGGGCAAGGTGCCAGCCCACCGCAGATGTACCAGTGTCTTTTTGATAAATCATTCGTAATGGTGGTGACTTCAAATAAGGAATCAAGGCCTATTAGGCCTGTCCCGTTTGTGGATCTAAATATTAATGCCTTTAAATATAAACCTGTGGCACACTACGAGTAGGACTGACCTCTGACCTCATCATACTGCCATCTACTAACCTGTAGTGACAGTAGCAGCTCTTTGTTATCTATTTATGTGTGCTCTTGTTGTTTGTTTTTATATATTCTTTTTGGAGCCTCTGTGAAAATGTATTTCCCACTGGGGGCCAATAAATAGTCTAATCTAAACTAAAAAACTTTAGAAGAATAGACTAAAAATAAGAGTGACTTATTAAATGAGAATGAGTTCACGATATGAAATGAACTTTTGTACTGGTAAGCACTGTCACACAACATAATGTTGCTTCTCTAAAAAGATTAATACGTCAGAACAAGATTTAGATATGTCAGGGAGCCTACGTGTACTTTCTGATGTTGAAGAATGCAGAAAAGAGGCAACTGCGTTTGTTTTATTATTTGACCTTTGTGGCTCTATAAACTCGGTAGAGAAATGTATTGATTTTTTTTTTTTACATTAAAGAAATGTGATCTATTGCTGCCACCAAATGGACAGGTTTAAGTGTAAATGGGACATTTATTATTATTAACATAGCTATATATTTCCACTATTTTTTCTGAGTTCTCCATTCGCCCACCTAAACAGTCTTGAGAAGACTTTTTCGAACTTTCTTCACATAAGAAATCTCTTACCTCGCAAATATATAATACTGTTCTTTCAATGGACAGTTGCTCTGACAGTAAAACTATTTCAAATTGGGAAGAGGAGTTGGGTCTGGACTTCAGAGAAGGCTACTGGGATAGTGTAGTTAAGGGCTGATGTCAACTTTTGTCAAAAGGAGGAGTTGACGATGGTAATCAACTGTAAACTGTGACAAAACCAACCGTTATGTTTTAGTTGGAGTCTCATTGCTAGAAGGAAAGTTAGCTTCATTGGTTTGATCGAGATTTCCGGCACTCATGTGAGTTGCAAGGCAAACAACGCAAAATGGCACTGACATAATGGTGAGAGATCAAAGCGAATGGGTAAAGCAAAATACTCCATGAAAGAAGTTTTGCCTGTTATCTCTGAACTGGACTATGACTTGTCAGACTCCAATTTTGATATGAGTGATCAAAAATGAATGTGAGGTTCCAGCTTCAACTGACTGGTCCCAGGCTAATTGTGGTGCTGAACAGGTTCATGTAGCTGACACGCCTACAGCAATGTTCGCCAGGACGACTGCCACTTAACAATGATAAGAGGCAGAAACCAGATTGTAATGCACTGCAACCGTGACTGCTGCTGCTACATCAGCCACGCGAAGACAGCCTGGCAGCAAGCCTGCCGCACATTTTTGGCAAACTGGCAGCCGCAGCATACAGCAACAGACGTTTTACGTTGAATTCTGTGTGAAACCATTGCTTTTCAGAAATTATGTTTTTTGGAAAAAAAATATTCAGCCCTCAAAGAGTTAAAGTAGTACATAGGCTACATTGGTCAAAGTCTAAACTATCTAAAATGTATCCCAATGTTCCTGACCTATGTGACCGATGTAACTCCTCTCCCTGCAATTTAAGCCACATGTTTTTTCTTTGCCCCAAAATCCAGTTATACTGGACCTCCTATTTTGACATTATTTCTCTTGTTTTTGGAATCCGACTGGAACCCTGTCCTTTGATCGCTATATTTGGGGTTCCTGGAGATCATGATACGTCTTTTAATAGTACACAATTGAATGCAATCGCATTCACTTCACTGTTAGCATGACGTAGAATATTATTGTCCTGGAAGGCTCTGCATCCCCCGACCATGGCCCGCTGGCTGAAGGATCTTATGTTCTTTTTAAAACTTGAAAAAATCAAGTCTAGTCTGAGAGGGAGGGCTGATGGGTTTTTGAAGGTCTGGCAACCTTTTGTTTCTTATTTTAGATCCTTGGAAACAATTGCACCTGATTGAACTTTATTTATTTATTTCCTATTTTATTACTATTATTTTTTAATTGTTATTTATCTACTTATTTTTTGTAACATCCTGTGTATTAGGGTTTTTTTTTTTATTACTTTCTTGTTGTTTAATTATTTAATTAATCATTATCTATTTATCTTTTTTGTGGGCCTATGGGTGGGATATGGGGTTTAGGCATTATAGGTTTATTGCTCGTATCTGATAGTCAACACTAAAATGTTTATCGATACCTTTGGCATTTTTATGTATTTGAAGAGATGTGTATTTATGTTGCTGTTAAATGGAAAACTGATAAATAAAAGGGAAAAAAAAAACAAAAAAGAAACATAGCTATATATCAAGTCAAGTCAAACTTATTGTCATGTACTGTATACATAATACTGTGAGTCTTCTCAGAACAGTTGACAAAATACAATAAATTAAGAAAATATGTAGCATACAACATATGCACACACATATATGTATGCAATAGCTGAATTATGAATGATTGATTGTTCCATAATATTATGCACTGTGGATAACTCTGAATCTAGTCATGCGAGTGCCAATAGTTCTGTGCTATTTACCAGAATGGAGGAGAGAAAGAAAATGACTGTGTAGGATGGCTGAGGCCTTCATTGATACAGTTTGCATTTCTAAAGAAGTGAATATTGCACATGTCGCACATAGAAGGCAGCTGAGTGCTAATATTATTCTGAGCCAAGCAGGTACTGCATCAGAATTTGTTAGCCAGTGAAGATGGACTCTTCAGTGCACCTGCAGAAATTCACGAGAACAGATGGAGAACTGCAAGCTGTCCTGAGGAAGCAGAGGTGCTGGTGAGCCATTTGGACAAGAGACAAAATGCATTGTTCCCACTTCAGTTTATCAGTGATGGTCATTCTAAGAAATTTTAAGCTGCTCAATCTTTCAACAGCACCTTCTCCAATGTAGAAGTCAATGTGGTTTGCCTCCTGCCTTTGAAGTCTATGATCAAGCTCCTTGGTTTGCTGACATTAATGGTGATATTATTGTCCTGGCACCACTGCGTCAGCTGGTAGACCTCTGCTCTGTAAGAATCTAATCATTTAGTACATTTATGGGTTACTGGCTTTTAAGACACATGTTTAACAAAAGTAGATTTTTTTGACCAGGTTACTGCTAAAGATTTTGTGGTCTGCACATGTCCATTGCACTCTATCAGCCTGCTAATGTATTTGTTTCACACCTACTTTCAGCAGCCAAAGGTGGAAGCGTCCACAAAATACATTTCCATAAGCAAATGTTCAGGCGATTGCATTTTTACTTCTTCTTGATGAAATAATGTGACTCAATATTTCAGAAATCACTACATTTATGTTGATGAGCTGGGCAAACAGTGCTAAACTCAGCAAGACATTCTCGAGAGCAGTAGGTTAACATGTTAAAAGTAACTTGTATTATGCAATCCAATTTCTTTTTAAAGTAAGCTAACCTAACGCATATCATTTTGAAGTAAAAAATACCTGCATTATTATTATTCCAGCAGCACCGGGTAAGGCAAGAAGCACACCTACCGCATCCTTTACAGGGTGCAATCACACAGCCAAGCACAAAACAGTGTGCTATGTGTAATAAAGCATCAATTTGACAAACATATTTGTAAAACACAAGAAAATTATCCCAGCTGTCATGCTTGGTCTCATATTCAAGACAGCCAATGACGTTTCACCTTTTTTTTAAATAATTTAATGACATGAGAGCGTTTTACCAAAGGAAGATTCCAAAAGTTTACTTAAGAAGTCAGATTTCTGCCTTAACTGAGCTGTTAACATTAACCCTATTATGTAAGTGCAAGTAAACCCACTGATTGTTGATCAGACATATGAAGGTGGTGTCATCCACCATATTTGCCAGTTACCCAAGACACCTTACTATGACACATTTGGGAATCTTTACAAATGCTTTCTTCATACTGTAAGTGATGCACAGGCAGATAAGGTGATTTGTGTGAGTCACATAACTGTCATGTTTAGCATAAGCTGATTTTACTACTTGTGTTTAAATATCAGTCCTTCCTTATAGTTTACATAATTTAAGCATGTTTCTAGATGAGGCTTTAATGAATTTCCCTTTTGAACTACTAAAATTAACCCACAGTTACACACTTATGACACCTATACTATATTGGCCATTGTTAATGTCTTCATTCAAGTTAGTTAGGAGGAAAGAATCAACAACTATTAAAATGCAAATCCTAAGAAGTTACAATATAGTGATGGATGTGTAGCAGCAGATCATTAGAAATCATAGGGACTAAGTAAACTTTCAAAATACAGCAATCAATATAAGTGAGAAACACGACAATCAGATAGGAATTTCAAGGGAATTGGGAAGTGATATTGCATTTACCTACTGACCTAAGAAAGGTCAGAGCTGACTATACTTTCTGAAAAGGTTGGCATCCTTCAACATTTGCAGTAAGATGCTGCAGATGTTCTACCAGACGGTTGTGGCGAGTGCCCTCTTCTACGCGGTGGTGTGCTGGGGTGGCAGCATAAAGATGAAAGACGCCTCATGCCTGGACAAACTTGTTAAGAAGGCAGGCTCCATTGTAGGATTAAAGTTGGACAGTTTAACATCTGTGGCAGAGCGACGGGCACTAAGCAAACTCCTGTCAATCATGAATAATCCACTGCATCCACTTAACAGTGTCATCTCCAGACAGAGGAGTAGCTTCAGTGACAGACTGAGGAGATTGTTCCTCCCCCACACTATGCGACTCATCAATTCCACCCGGGGGAGTAAATGCTAACATTAATTTTATTTTAATTCTTTTCATTTTTATTACTCTTTAATTTAATATTGTTTCTTTGTATCAGTATACTGCTGCTGGATTATGTGAATTTCCCCTTGGGATTAATAAAGTATCTATCTGTCTATCTATCTATCGAATATAATCTATGTATAGTGAGGGTTCTGGACTGGGCACCTCTGAGTGCTGCACAGGTGGCAGGTATTCTTTCTAAAATTTCTTCATTTGAGATAAATCTTTGTTATTAATTAATTTTTTATTTAAAAAAGTCTGAATTAGTGTAAGCCACCCTAGTTTGGGGAGTTAATAATAAATGAAATGAGGTAGAAATACATAATAAACAAAAATAGTTGCGTCACATATTTGAAATATTAAAACGTGGTTCAATTTAAATGTTTAAAGTCTGGGTATTCTTGATTGTAATAGAAATTGGACATTTTCCACCCTCTGATAGAAGTCCATATATGGCTGGGTAGCTAGTAAAGGATCAAAAATCAAAAATGATTTCATATTCATAATCACTGGCCTTGAAACAATCTAAAACATTACTCTACATGATTGTGTTTGAAATTTGTCATTTTAACCTTCTAGTAGTGGCTCTTAAAGAGCTTTGACCACTGTTGAAGAATCAAATAGCAAAAATATTATCATATTTCTGATCAGAAAACTCAAAAAAGCATAAACCGACACTCTATATGTCAATATTACCAATCTTCATTTTTTGTGTTGTGTGAAAAGGATCCCTCTTATCCCATTAGGGTTGAACCCCTGGGGTCAGTTGATGTGGCATGCACAACTTCATCTTCTTCTGGTCACTTTTGCAGAAGGCACCTATTGGTTTGCTCTTTATCAAAAGGGTGTCATTTTCTATACATGAAGGGTTTTTTGAGGCTAGGGGGCCAAAACTAAGAGGGCAACCCTATAAAGCCCAACATCTTGTATTTTCAAGATATCAGTATACCACATGTGGGAGTTTTTTTCATACTGGTTAGGAGGCACCAGACCAAAAAAAACTAAAGTGACTTCAAAGCATTCAAAGTAATTCTTATGAGCACAATCAGACAGTTTCCTCACCTTTTAGTGTGCAATTTCAGAAATTACTGACAGTGTTCTGAATTTTATTAAAATTTACAATTTGGTCATTGCTGTTACAAATCTTAGCATACAGAGTATCAATATACAGGCACTTTCTCTTCTTCTTCAGGGTTGTGGATTTCCTCTCATATCTTAAAGATGCGAAGAGAGGGTTAACTGGATACTCTAAGCTTGCCATTTTTGAGTAATTTTGGACATCATCATGTTCTTGTACATGAAGTTTGCAGCTTGCACTTCAGCTAATCTGGACTATCAAAATGAAGAGGTGTAAATTTTCCATTATAATCAGAAGGGCTGACAATCTATAAGAAGAATTGCCACTTTTACTGCTTGCACGGGGAAACAGAAGTTTTGAGATAGGAATAGAATCAGGAGATAGCACAGACTGATCATAATGTGCATAGGGGTTGTAACTGAGAAGACTAATATTAAATAAACAGGAGGTATAACACACAATTAATCAAAATTAATCAAATTGTGTTTTGTGACTGATGGCGATTAACATCAACAGAAGCATACAAGGGTATGATGTCACAGTCATCTTAGATCCACTACAAAAAAGAAATAGATTGCCAGTCAAAGAAAAAAAATACAAAAAAAAAAACAAAAATTAAAATGTAACAACACACTTTGCTGGTCATAGACCCTGGCATCAACAATGGATCCTTTACCCTAGTTACTATTATGGACATTTTAGATTAGTTATCAGCCTACTTTAGGTCTCTTCTACTTATTATGTACAGAGGAACCAAAATAATTTCCCCCATAGGATTGCATGTAAATACAATGACTCCGTTCCAGACTGTACGAACTGTATGTAAATATATATTTTTTTAAGTTTTTAAGCACGAAAATAGTTAAGTATACCATAGAATGCACAGCGTAATAGTAAACTAAATGTAAAAGCATTGAATAACACTGAGAAAACCTTGAACAACAGAGAAAACTAACACTGCAATAGTTTGCGCTATAGCGCTATGAACCGCTCGCTAAAAGCACTTTTTTTTAATGAGTTTTAAGCACAGGGAAAAAATGAACATTTGAAAAATCCGTAATAAACCACCAAGAAAAGTAACATTGCAACAATGCACGCGCATGTCTGTGTGTGTGTGTGTCTCTCTCTCGTGTGTGTGTGTGTCTCTCTCTCTCTCTCTCTCTGTGTGTCTCTCTCTCTCTCTCTCTCTGTGTGTGTGTGTGTGTGTGTGTGTGTGTGTGTGTGTGTGTGTCTCGCGCGCGCACAGGGAGAGACTGATCACGTGCGGAAATCATCGCGCACAAACCGAAAGGGAAACTGGCTTGTTCGTATACCGAGTGTGTGGTCATGAACAGATGCAAAAGTTTGGCAAACGTTTTGGTTGTAAACTGATCTGGACGTGTTCCGAGACGTTCGTGAACCGAGGTTCCACTGTACATTTTTCTTTGTGTTCATCTGTAAATGAATGTGGCCTTTGTTATGTCCCTTCTGTTTTGGGGGTGGGTGACTAGTCAATCACTGGCACTAGGTAGTGGAGAGTTTTGTGAGTATCTGTTTCTTTGCTTTTCCCTTATGATTTTCTGGAGTTTTGAATCTATGCTCTGTTTTTGACTATGCCTCTGGATTTTGTATTGGGACTGTGTTTATTGTTTTTTTTTTCATTTAGAATCAACATCCATTAACCTGAAAGTAATATGAAAGGTGGAAGCTAATACCTGTAAGGTGGAAGCTAATACCTGTTTGCACACACTAACTTTTTCATCACATGTCCCCAGTTCTCCTGATTGGTTGCGTCCCAGTCTTAAGAGTTACTTGGTTGATGCCTCCAGCTAGCTGTATGTTTCAGCAGGCAGAGATTGAGTGACAGTCTGCATTATGCTTCATGCAAATGTCCAAAACAAAAGGCTGCATGGGTGATGACACAGTTTAAGAAAATTAATTGATTACATTTTGCCATGATTACATCGAAAAATGTAGTGTTTTGTTTAATTGTTTTTATATTTATTTTTTACCATTATTTGGTCATATGTTGGTGATAGAATCAATCAACACTAAAAGTATTTGGATGGTAGCTTAAAATCTCCTAAGAACTGTGCATGCATATGTAGCATCATAGGGTGTGGTGAAGTGGTTTTGTTAACCATTAAGTTTAAGAGTAAGCTACATGATCTGTAATTGGCTGCACTTTGTTTCAAGAATATTGCAATTTATTTAACCTCAATAACCTTTTAACTTTATCTTTTGATACTAATCTTCTCTTGGTAATTTGTTTGTTGATTTTAATGTTTTCTGCACATCGACACTCAGGGTATTTAAATTAACCTTTGATCAATGTTTTATTAAAAGATCACAAAAGTTCTGACACATTGAACACGAGACACTCTAATGCTGCATAAATATTTGAGACAGCAGCTTATCTTAACAACTCACTAGACCTGACTTTCCATGCTTAATAAAGACACTTCTCCACAATGCTGCATTGTGCATTGACATTCGGCAAAAATTCTGCAGAGCCAGTAAGACAAACCCTATCAGCCTTTGACAGTTGCAAAGTTCTGAATAATTAGACAAGATTAAATGCTTATGTGGCAAATAGCAGTTCAAAGTTTTCTTAGCAGGAACAACTTGCATCTATGCATTTCTGCTCAGAAACTGTGTGTGCAGCACACTTCAGCTGAACCATTGAAAATCTTACCATCCAGCTTGGTCCTGTGTGCCACAGACAGTCTTATTGTACTTAATGTTAATTCTTAACTTCTCCTGATAGTTCCAGTACTTTTCAACTCTTGATTGCTGGTTCAAAAAACAAAATCATCGACTTTCAAGACAGATGAATACATTTTTGCCTAATTCATAAATATATAAGACAGAAGATTTTTCCTTTCTTTTTAATGCAAATAATAGTTAAATGGGGAAAATCTCCAAGTAAATTAAATAGTGAAAAATGCTGTCATGGTTGGAAAGAAAAAAGACATAATAAATTATTCTGCTGAACATTTTTAATGTGAAAAGTATAAGCAAACACTATTCTCTGAAGCCCATTAATAAAAAGAGAGGGTAATATGGGAAAGTGTAAAGCAAAAGATGGTCACTAATAATGAGGAAAGACCAGATACCAAACTTGCAAAATTCAAAGCAAAAAAAAAAAGACTTGCCAGTTAAAAGCTACACCCATCTAGTAGCTTGTTAAGTGTCTTTTGGCCTTAAGAACAGCATGAATACATCTAGGCATATCTTCTACACAATTCTGCTTGCATTGTTCTGAAATGTTTGCCACTAACAGGCCTTTCCAGCTCATCCCAAAGATGCTTAATTGATTTGAGATCTGGAGATTATGCAGATATTGAATGAAATCCCACAGTCATGTTCCTGGAACTATTCGGTGACGTGTGGCATGCTGCTGTTCTGAAGCACAGCACACAAAATATCAAGGCCTCTAAAGGACCCACTTATCAGACCAAGGTCTTCACTAGCCTGCCTAATGACTGGCCTCACCCTGAGCAGTTTGACATCAAACCCCACAGCCAAACATCAGTCTGCACAGGCCCAACATAGAAGGATGGTTTTAAAATTTCAAAAATATATTAAATGTCCCAGAATGTCCCTATGTCAAAATTACCTCTTAAGGGAGAAGAACTTTCTATGTGACCAGAAGTGTGTGAAGACATAAAGGCTGGTTCCATACACGTCTGGGTCATCTAACATTGTGGACAATACCCAAACATATTTAGCTACATTTAGTTTTGGTTTCAGGGACTTTCGGCAACATATCTTTTGACTTTGAATTCTGTTTAGTGTTTGGCATTCTGTATTTTTCTGAAAAATGCAGAACTTCTTAGGAATGTTTGCTTGTCATGTTTCATGCAGCATTTTCCCCCTGGGTAGTTATGTTTTTTGTTTGTTGTGTCTAATTTCATGTCATTTATTTGTTTGTAATGTCTATCCCGTCATCCATCCATTATCCAACCCACTATATCCTAACTACAGGGTCACGGGGGTCTGCTGGAGCCAATTCCAGCCAACACAGGGTGCAAGGCAGGAAACAAACCCCGGGCAGGGAGCCAACCCACTTCAGTGTTTGTAAAGTCTCTTCTATTTATTATGTACAGAGGAACCAAAATAATTTCCCCCATAGGATTGCATGTGAATACAATTAATCCGTTCCAGACTGTACGAACTGTATGTAAATATATATTTTTTTAAGTTTTTAAGCACGAATATAGTTAAGTATACCATAGAATCCATCCATCCATTTTCTAACCCGCTGAATCCGAATACAGGGTCACGGGGGTCTGCTGGAGCCAATCCCAGCCAACACAGGGCACAAGGCAGGAACCAATCCGGGCAGGGTGCCAACCCACCGCAGGACACACACAAACACACACCAAGCACAATTTAGAATCATCAATCCACCTAACCTGCATGTCTGTAGACTGTGGGAGGAAACCAGAGCACCCGGAGGAAACCCATGCAGACACGGGGAGAACATGCAAACTCCACACAGGGAGGACCCGAGAAGCGAACCGGGTCTCCTAACTGCGAGGCAGCAGCGCTACCACTGCGCCACCGTGCCGCCCTATACCATAGAATGCACAGCGTAATAGTAAACTAAATGTAAAAGCATTGAATAACACTGAGAAAAACCTTGAACAACAGAGAAAACTAACACTGCAAGAGTTTGCGCTATAGCGCTACGAACCGCTCACTAAAAACACTTTTTTTTTACGAGTTTTAAGCACAGGGAAAAAATGAACATTTGAAAAATCCGCAATTTAATAAACCACCAAGAAAAGTAATATTGCAACAATGCACGCGCACGTCTGTGTGTGTCTCTCTCTCGTGTGTGTGTGTGTGTGTGTGTGTGTGTCTCTCTCTCTCTCGCATGCGCAGGGAGAGACTAAACACGTGCGGAAATCATCGGCGCACAAACCGAAAGGGAAACTGGCTTGTTCGTAAACCGAGTGTGTGGTCATGAACAGATGCAAAAGTTTGGCAAACGTTTTGGTCGTAAACCGATCTGTACGTGTTCCAAGACGTTCGTGAACCGAGGTTCCACTGTACAATTTTCTTTGTGTTCATCTGTAAATGAATGTGGCCTTTGTTATGTCCCTTCTGTTTTGTGAGTGGTTCCCCAAGGGGTGGGTGACTAGTCAATCACTGGCACTAGGTAGTGGAGAGTTTTGTGAGTATCTGTTTCTTTGCTTTTCCCTTATGATTTTCTGGAGTTTTATGCTCTGTTTTTGACTATGCCTCTGGATTTTGTATTGGGACTGTTTATTGTTTTTTTTTTTAACCTCTGCTCTGCTTTTGACTACACTACTGGATTCTGTATTGAGACTTTGTTTGCTGTGTTACCTTGCCTTTCGGGCAATTACTTTGTGCTCTTTGAAGCTTTAGTGCTTGCACAGCCTTTGATTAAAATAAAATTTTTATTTTATAAAGATTTTGCAAGAGCATTTTTGAATTCTAGTTGTGGTTTTTGACATTGTTTTCACCCATCTAGTGGGCAACTTTTGAAAGTGTTTTGGTACCTGTTCTTTCAGGACTCCCCGGTTACATGGCACTGTTAACCTCAAGTTTTCTTTAATGTTTAGAATTTTGGTGCAATATTTTGTTTTTCTAGTCCTGAACCTTGATTGGTTTAACAATAATGTTTTCAATTATTAGCTTGAAAAAACTTTCAAAAATCTTTTTTGTCATCTTGTATTAGCATACATAGAAAGTGGCAGAAAATCCAGGTCTGAGTAACATAACAGTTCTGAATTTGAATAGACATAAATTGGAGGTAAACATGGACAGTACAGTAATGCTAGCATTGGTTCAGTCTGTTTGCATCTTCAGCAGCAGGACGTGCAAGGCAACACCACAACCTATATAGGGCAACAGTCATCTGTAGGGAAGCACAGTTGAAAAATAAAAAGATCAAAGGAATTGGTAAGCAAAGATAAGGTAGAGCTAGATGATTAATTATTAAATATTAAACAGGAAATTTGTATTCTTCAGTTAAGACCGGGATATTGCAAAAGATGAGGTGTTCCTTTGTCATCAGCTTTTTAAGCCTCGTGATTTTCTAAATGTAATACTTCTGTAGAATGTGAAACAACAGGGATGCCCTTGTTTAGAAAAATCCCAAAATCAGTTAAAGCTCACATCCTCCTGTTATCTAATTCTGAAACGGCAGTTGGCCTTCCCTTTTTACAACATCAGCCTACCTTTGGCATGAACTCTGCTGTGCCAGGCTGAAGTCTAGTTGGCTCAATATTGTGTTAACATTTGACCACTTGATAAATTAATTGTACATGTGTCTATGGCTTAACAACATGATTAATGCCAGTAAAAATAGATTTATTATGCATTAGTACTTAGGTTTGTTATGTCATACATTTCAACTTTTTAAGCAGTAAAGTTCCTCAATACATTGTTCAGTTGGTATTTTTTGTTATTCACAGAAAACCATTTATGGCCTTTATTTCCACAAAGTTCTTCATTTTATATTTTTAAACTTTTTGTCATTGGGAAGACACCAATGCTTCTAAAGAGTCAATATTTATTAAAAATGACTTACACAAACACATTAGGAAAACCCGACATAGAACACAAATTACAGTCTAACCAACAAAGCAAGAAACCTGTTGCTTCACCTGGCCTTTCTAAACAGGTTCTGGCTGGTGGGGTGGCTAGTCAACCTCCTACCAAGTAGTTTATCATCTCCCTTTTGTTTTTTTTATGTCAAATTAATCTCTTGGCCTGTTCCTTTCAACCGTCAACCTTTATCCCTACTTTCTTCTTGACCCCAGGCTTGTTTTGGTCTCTGGTGTAAGGGTTCATTTTTCAGCCAGGTCCCACAGTCTGCTGCAGAGTCAATGAGTCTTCTTTTTCTACAGGTGCATTATGCAAGAAAAGTCAATTGCTCCCTCTGTTAGTGGTTCTTATAGGTTCAGGTCACTCCTGCGTTCTGAGAATGCTCTTAAAAGGTCCAGATCTCCAAGGCTGCATGATGATCCTCCTTACTTTACCAGTAGATGGTCAGAAACCAATGGAATCTTCTGGACTGTTTAGAGAAAACTCACTTTCAAGTTCCTCTGTATTGATTTTTCACCCTTTCCTTACAGGGCACAGGCATTGTGTTGCACCCCTCATGTGTTGCTTTTTTCTGTGCTCGTGCCAAGGTCTCTTCTTTTCTGAAGGTTTGTTGGGACTTATTTCTGCCCTCTGCCACCTTGATGACACCTTTGCCCTGCTTGCCAGCATGGCACCCCTTTACGCCACATATAATGACAAAAAGTCAAGCCCAGTAAACATTCTGATAAGCAGAAGGAAACAAAAATTGATTTTTATGCAGGGGACATGTCACCAGCACTTTCTGTCTTATGCAGTAATTAAAATTATTATGTAGACACTACTGATGATCAGAAATGTATGCCCTTTTTTCCTTGTTAGTCAAAACTTATCTGTGCAAACCCACTGGTAAAGACACTCACCAGTGTCCTACTAACATTTTACCGTGTCCAATCTCTTTCAGTGGGAACCTCTTAAATAAATGTGCATGACAAGCAGTTCCTCAACAACCTATGCCCACTCTCATAAATCAGAAATCGAGTTCAAACTTACTTGGGATGTGCAGAGTACAGTGAAATTCTTACTTGCATGCCTGTCCATCATGTAACCTGTTGCCACTGACTGTTGTTGTTGTGCCCTGCCAAAGAAGAACAGGAAGCAGTTTGAATCTGATCTGGGACCATAAGATTAAACATTTTTAAAAAACAAGCTAAAGTCAAAACCAAGAAGCCAATTCAACCAAATATCAAAGCCAAAATGATGCACATAGTCTTGGAACAAGCAGGGTTTGTAAACAGAATGCAAACATTCTGACAATAAGATAAAAAGAAGAGCAAACATCGTTGATCTAATGTATGGACCAAAAGTTTAAAAAAAAAAATGGCAAAAGGCTTCCTTAAAATAAGTAACACCCAAATTTGATTTTTAAATTATCCAAGCCACTAGGATACTAATCCTGTTAAGCCTCCATCATTTATTGGTGGGCCCAATGACACGATTGGACAAGACAGGAAAAAAGATACTGAAAGTTGTAAATAACATAATCACAGCCACACAAAGACAGACAAAAAATGGCAACAACCAAACAAAGAAATAGAAGAAAAATTCAATAATCAGAATAATGATAAAATAAATAACTGGCTATTGGAAAACCCTACCCAAAAATGTTTTTTTTTTTTTGCATATGTTACTAATTGATGTAGTGGGGGCCACAAACTATTTTTAATCTCATACTTTTGTGGAGAAACAACATAACAAAGATTCAATAGAAGGTGACCTAATAGTGACCAGTGCTGGACAATGACAAATATGTAATATTTTTCTTAATAAATAAATGACCAAGTATAATACTTTTGTCTCATTTGTTTAACTGGTTTCTCTTTATCTACTTTTAGGACTTGAGTGAAAATCTGATGATGTTTTAGGTCATATTTATGCAGAAATATAGAAAATTCTAAAGGGTTCACAAACTTTCAAGCACAACTGTATGGATCCACCTCTCCTACTCATTGATTGATCAAGAAACCTGTCTTCAATGAGAATTATAAAAGATACATCAGAATTATTGCTCTTTTTTCCATGGATGTTTTTCACCTTGTTTGCTATGTCCATAATGTACTAGTACATTTTATCAAAAAGTTGACATTAAAATTTCAAAGAATTTTTTTCTCTAAGCTCTAAATCAAGGTAGTGCTACTTTCTTACACAGATAACATTCTCTATGTCTTAATTTTACCACAGCCTTTTGCCAAGAGGGAAATGACAGCAACATTAATTCCTGTGCATCTATTTCCAGTGTTCACATGGTCCATTTTTGAGTGGAGAAGAGCTAGACTACTCCAACAAAATTTTATGCAAGGGTGGAAACAAGGCTTGGATGGGATGACATTCCATCACCAGACACACATCATTTTATATCAATAAGGTATAGTACGGTATGTTCAGACAGCCTTTGAGAAATGTTCTTTTTAGCACTGTACTTTCCTTAGAGTAACACAAGAAACTGAGTAGACGTAAGACATAATTAAGGAATGTGTTATATGCTACGAACATGACTACTATAAAATAAACTAGTACTGCATCTTTGAAATTAAAACATGATATTCTTGACCTTCCTAAACCCAGTTCAGGATTAAGGAGAGACAGCTTCTACCAGCAGGTATGTATGGCCGCATGTATGGTGGAAAATGGCTCTGAGCAGGATCCCAGTCCCCATATCCACACGGTCAAGGCCGTAGCAAATAATCCTTTTTGTAGGGAAAGATCTTAACAAGCAATTACGTAATTTAATGCATTCTTGTTTATCATGGAGGCAGGAAGAGTGTGACACGCAACTAAGAATTTCACTGTACACATGCATCAGGTAGGTTGGTTTATGTTTTCTATTAAATAAAATTAAATAATGGAATTTTAAAATACTCTTGTTAATCATAACACAGAAGAATGGTGTTGTTCGGATGTTGAAATAAGAATTTCACTGCACTCTATAAATGTAACAATACCACAACATCTGAGCCAACTTAGAGTTACCAGATGTTCTAACTTGCACATCATTGGGAATGTCCATGGAAAAAAGGAGGAAAAACCACAATTGCAAATGCCACGCAGTCAGCAACTGGGCCCTGGTTTTGGACCTTGCTACATGAAATAAAAGCAGCACGTCCAATATACACATGATATATCTGTACTGGAGCTAAGCCAGAAGGTGAAGCTCTCAATCTACATCCATACCCTCAAATATGGTCATGAGCTTTAGTTTTGGATACAAGCGACCAAAATAAGCTTTGTCCACAGGGTGGCTGGGCTCTCCCATATAGATAGGGTGAGAGGATCGGAGCAGAGCTGCTGACCCTCCATATCAAAAGGAGTTAATTGAGGTGGCTTGAGCATCTGATACGAATATCTCCCAGACGCCTCCCTGAAATTTTTATGGGCACAGCCAAGTGGGAGGAGACCCCGGGAAAGAGCCAGGTTTTGTTGGGAGGTTTATATCACCCAGATGGCCTGAAAACACCTTGTGATCTCACAATATCAGTTGGCAAGTGTGGCTGTGGAAAGGTAAGTGTAGGCCTCACTGTTAAAACTGTTGTCCCCGCCACCCAGTTTCAGATAAGTGGTGGAAAATGAATGAATGAATTAATATAAGGAACTTGTTTTGTTTTGTTTAGATTAGATTAGAGGGTTTTATATTTTTGTTTCCCAGTACGCATATTAAGGCATTCTGAGACTTTGAACTTTAAAGTCTTATTTAGCTTTAGTCTCATTTTTGGGCCTAGGCAGACCTAAAGTCAGCCTATTCAATATGGGGCTTGGCTGCCTAAGATACAGTATGAATAATCCAGTAGAGTCAGACCTGAAAGTAAAGTGGGTATGGCTTTTTTGTGTAGGTTTTTGAACTACTCCCATTTTTAATATTTCATGATAGAATTATTTGCCTACATGTATGTATTACTGCAAATAATTCAATAACCAGTACTGTTCCTCTAATGATTCATTTTCTGTACATCTGGTTCATATCAACAATAATCCCAGGTTATTCCTGCCTCAATGGCAAACAAACAATATCAAAACAAACATATCTCAGCAAGCTCCATTTATACTAATTTGATACTGTAAACTTGTGTCTGTATTTAGCAATAGTCAACCAAATTGCCACTGTCAATATTTTCATATAATCTTAAACATCTCCATTGCTGGTCTGGTTGTAGCCAGCATGGCACCTGAATGCAGTGGGTTTCCACTCCCTTTGGCATATTCTAATAATGAAATTATAAGTAAAGTTACACGCTGACCTGGCCTGGTGCTACAGTGGTTAGTACTTGAATGTCCTCTTCCTAAGTTCTTTCAAGTTGCTGTGACCTCTCACTCAGTCCAACACTCTGCCTTTAGCCAGTGCTTATCCCTTATATAATGAAGTACCATGTAACATAATGGCTGAAAATAAAAAAAAAATTATTTACAATTATTATGTTGATTTCACAGCTCCATCATAGTAGATACATTACATATTACTGAGTCATACTGTACGTCTTTAGATAAGATACTCCTCTCCAACTGCCTGATGAAAATAGTCTGAGATGGCACGTAGACCACACTGTCACCCTGTGTAAACCCGGCCACAAGGTACATGTCATTTTTTTTAGGTAGGTTTTATCAGTTACTGCAAAGTCATTTTATGAGATGTTAAGGCAGGCCAAATTGCGCAGAACTTAACCACAAGACAATGCAAACATGGAGTTCTTTTAAAATGTCTTCCAACAACTCTGAGCCTTGTTCCTTTTTCCTATGTTATATTTGTATCTGCAGATGAGTAAAAGGTCACATTAGTGGTGTTGTGCAGTTCTTTGGCACCCCTATCTCTTAGACTCTCTACATTAAGGACCATTAACATCTACTCAGATGCTTCACTTTCACGTTTATTTTGCCATTTGTAACAAGTGTAAACACAATTCTGCTTGGATAAAAGATGCTTGATACTGGAAAAATATTAGAATTAATACTGTGCCCTGAAGCAGATGTTGGTAACTTTAATCATAACTTGAAAACCCCAAGAATCTGTTGTAATTGTGGGTATCGCCCTATGCCAACAGAAATAAACCAAAACTGATTTTAGGGACACACCAATTGATTGACAGTAAATCACTGCCAAGGTCAAAACCAGAAAAACTAAACACATAAGCAACAAGACAAAAAAGAAATATGTAAGTCCATCCATCCATCCATCCTCTTCCGCTTATCCGAGGTCGGGTCGCGGGGGCAGCAGCTTAAGCAGAGAGGCCCAGACTTCCCTCTCCCCGGCCACTTCTTCCAGCTCTTGCGGGAGAATCCCAAGGCGTTCCCAGGCCAGCCGGGAGACATAGTCCCTCCAGCGTGTCCTGGGTCTTCCCCGGGGCCTCCTCCCGGTTGGACGTGCCCGGAACACCTCACCAGGGAGGCGTCCAGGAGGCATCCTGATCAGATGCCCGAGCCTCCTCATCTGACTCCTCTCGAAATATGTAAGTCAAAGTTTGAAAAAAACACAGCAGTGATCTTTAAGGTGACAAGAAATTCTGTTTATAATTATAGCAATCTGTAGCAAAGATAGAATTGTTTTTATATCAGTACTTTTATGTCCTCTGTACTACGGCATGGTACCTCATTAGTTTATGCTGGGGTGTCGAACTCCTATCATGGAGGGCTACTGTGGCTGCAGGTTTTCATTCTAACCATTTTCTCAACTAGTGACCAGTTTTTGCTATTAATTAACTTCTTTTGCCTTCATTTTAATTGACTTGCTATTTTAGACTTAGACCCCTTAATTATTTCTTTTACCTTAATTAGCAGTCAAACAATAATAAGATATAAAAGGAACCAATATACTGTATGAGCAGCTAACCATTGTCCAACAACGTCTGAAAAAAAGAATGGTTAAGGTCTTAATAAAGTTGATCTGCTCATATCAGCAAAACAATTTAGTGGTGGTCTTAAAAGAAAATCAACAATTCTGGAAATGTCTGCTGTGGTAGAATGAGAGCATCAACAAGCCATGGAATTAAATAATGGGTTTAGTTAACAACAATAATCGGCTTCTAATTAAGAAAGTAGTTGGAGAGCAACTGGTCGGAGTTTGATGGCACAAATTAGTTGGTCATCTGTTGGCTCACTTAACATCTCATTTTTGTTTGGCTACCATTTAAGGAAAAAGAAGCAATTTAGTAGACTTAGTGTTAAACAACGTGGCAGTTAAAATGAAGGGAAAAGCAGTCAATTAACAGCACAAATTGGTCACTGATGAAGAAAGTGGCAGGAAGGAAAACCTGCTGCCACTGCAGACCTTCAGTTTCAGAGTTGGACACCTCTGCTTGATACCCACAATGCTGTGACAAAAAGACCACTCGATTTATCTAGAAAACACTTTTTCGTTACTCTTCTTAATACTGATCCGTCTCTACAATACTATGATATCACAAGTCATGTGCTTAGCCACTAATCGCTGTTTTTAACAAAAAACATGGCTGCAGACATGGGAAAAACAGCCTAAAACGGCAGCCATCATAAAAGTAATGATAGAGAAAATAGCAATGCATTTGATAAACAATAATATAATACATAAAATAAAATATGTAATATTATATATAATAAAAAACATAATACAATTACTGAAAATAATTTTCTCTAGATCAAAAATGTTAATTACAATTATAACAGTATGAGCTTTCAAGATATCCATTAAGCCTAGCCTCAGCTTTGAGTTTGGGATATCTGTCACACTCAGGATGAGCATCACTCAAACACCATCACCTCTACCTCATTCTCTCAATTTGCCTGGCAGAAACAAAAACTAGCTAACTGGAAAGAGTCTGATAGTTGGAACTAAACCCAGGTAGGACTGTAACTGGGGAGGTAAAGGTTTGCCACACCGTAAGTGTGTTGCAGCAACAAAACAGAAGTGATGCCGTGCCTTTACAAGGAACAAGGAGGTCTACACGTTTCATGGCCGATGTTCAAATTAGAGTTTCAGGGACTCAGTGTGTATAACTGTTGGTCTTAAAGCAAGACCAGCTGAAAGTGCACTTGTGTAATGGATTTGTGAGTCGCATTAGACATAGGAAAAGGAACTGTAAAATGGACAAATAAATAAAAAGGTACTATATAATAAAAGATAAATTAATATGCATTTTTAATAGATGTACAAGGCATCATACTGTAGACAAGCACATGCTGAGAAATAGACAGCACTACAGGATGGATAGACAGACAGACAGACAGACAGACAGACAGACAGACAGACAGATAGATAGATAGATAGATAGATAGATAAACATACAGTGGGATGCAAAAGTTTGGGCAACCTTGTTAATAGTAATTATTTTCCTGTATAAATTGTTGGTTGTTACGATAAAAAATGTCAGTTAAATATATCATATAGGAGACACACACAGTGATATTTGAGAAATGAAATGAAGTTCATTGGATTTACAGAAAGTGTGCAATAATTGTTCAAACAAAATCAGGCAGGTGCATAAATTTGGGCACCACAAAAAAGAAATGAAATCAATATTTAGTAGATCCGCCTTTTGCAGAAATTACAGCCTCTAAACGCTTCCTGTAGGTTCCAATGAGAGTCTGGATTGTGGTTGAAGGTATTTTGGACCATTCCTCTTTACAAAACATCTCTGGTTCATTCAGGTTTGATGGCTTTCGAGCATGGACAGCTCTCTTTAACTCACACCACAGATTTTCAATTATATTCAGGTCTGGGGACTGAGATGGCCATTCCAGAATGTTGTACTTGTTCCTCTGCATGAATGCCTTAGTGGATTTTGAGCAGTGTTTCGGGTCGTTGTCTTGTTGAAAGATCCAGCCCAGCGCAGCTTCAGCTTTGTCACGGATTCCTGGACATTGGTCTCCAGAATCTGCTGATACTGAGTGGAATCCATACGTCCCTCAACTTTGACAAGATTCCCAGTCCCTGCACTTGCCACACAGCCCACAGCATGATGGAACCACCACCATATTTTACTGTAGGTAGCAGGTGTTTTCTTGGAATGCTGTGTTCTTTTTCCTCCATGCATAACGCCCTTGTTATGCCCAAATAACTCAATTTTAGTTTCATCAGTCCACAGCACCTTATTCCAAAATGAAGCTGGCTTGTCCAAATGTGCTTGAGCATACCTCAAGCGGCTCTGTTGTGCTTGGGAGAAAAGGCTTCCTCTGCATCACTCGCATACAGCATCTCCTTGTGTAAAGTGTGCCGAATGGTTGAACGATGCACAGTGACTCCATCTGCTGCAAGATGATGTTGTAGGTCTTTGGTGCTGGTCTGTGGGTTGACTCTGACTGTTCTCACCATTCGCCGCTTCTGTCTATCCAAAATCTTTCTTGGTCTGCCACTTCGAGACTTAACTTGAACTGAGCCTGTGGTCTTCCATTTCCTCAATATGTTCCTAACTGTGGAAACAGACAGCTTAAATCTCTGGGACAGCTTTCTGTATCCTTCCCCTAAACCATGATGGTGAACAATCTTTGTCTTCAGGTCATTTGAGAGTTGTTTTGTGACCCCCATGTTGCTACTCTTCAGAGAAAATTAAAGGAGGAGGGAAACTTATAATTGACCCCCTTAAATACTCTTTCTCATTATAGGATTCACCTGTGTATGTAGGTCAGGGGTCACTGAGCTTACCAAGCCAATTTGAGTTCCAATAATTAGTTCTAAAAGTTTTGGAATCAATAAAATGACAACTGTGCCCAAATTTATGCACCTGCCTGATTTTGTTTGAACAATTATTGCACACTTTCTGTAAATCCAATAAACTTCATTTCACTTCTCAAATATCACTGTGTGTGTCTCCTATATGATATATTTAACTGACATTTTTTATCGTAACAACCAACGATTTATACAGGAAAATAATGACTATTAACAAGGTTGCCCAAACTTTTGCATCCCACTGTAAATGCTTTTAAGAAAATAGACCAACCCCAAATTCACCTCACTTCATCAGAAGTCACCTTCAAGTTAAGTTTTAAAAAACCCTAAACTGATACTACCTCCTACACAATTTACTTAATGTATTTATGAGTGCTTGGGTATTTCTGTGAAACTTAGTCTTCTCCAACTGTCAATTGTGCTTTTATGTTATTGTTAAAGAACTGACTTTAAAAGCTAAATGAAAAATATAAGCAAACACATAAAATGCACAGCAAAGCAGACAGGTAGAGCCCTGTACTAAAGGCATCCAGACATACAGAAAAGGCACTATATGATAGAAAGAAAAGTCAGTAAATAATAATAATAAGATATTATGAAGTGTAACAAGCAGAAATGAAGTACTATAGTACTATAGAAATGAATTGTTAACTATATAAAAGATAAATCACTATCAAATATAGGAAAGGCACTGCATAATTGTATTGGTGTGTTAAAGCTCTTAAGTAAGATTTCTTAGATGGTATGCTTTATTTCTCTTATTTTTATTACTTGAGTACCCATGTGTAAATCTCAAGAAATAGCCCCCGTTGTGCCCTACAGTTTAGTAAAGGCAACTCCACCTAAAACTTTACCAAGCTTGTTCTTTTTCACTTTTTGCAGTGTGTACATATTAATGCAGACAACACCATAAACACATGCGTACAATTGTGGCCTGAAGTTATTTTTCAAGTGCTCTATTTTAAAACAGTGAAGTATAACCATGGCCTGCTACTGTAAGTTTGAGAAATTAGGTCCATTCCTACATGAACCCTACAGTAAAAACATGCAATCGGTGACAAGTAAAACATGTGGAGAGATCAGTAATTACATCTGCCCTTTGTACGATATCAGTCCAAGCAGGTAACACTGTTCATTGACCTCCACGTGTGTAATCAGCAGATAATCGGTGCTCATATAAAGGCACATAGACCCTGGCTGATTCAAAGCTACTCTTGCGGATTATCACTTCAGCATGAGGAACGGAATTCACATTTTGCTTGCTACCCTCCTTATAATGGCTTCAGTCTGTGATCTACAGGTAAGAATCATCACAGCTTCTATAGCATGCATTTATGTACAATCTCAGTGGTTTGAATTACCTTTTTAACATAGGCGATATTGGTGTAGTATAGGAGCACTTGTTATCCCAGAGTACATTTTGAGACTGGTAACTTAAGCCTCACAATTACTGAACTACCTGAATGACACAGGTGTCCTACTCCCAAAGCAGAAGCAAGATATGCACATTCCCATTCAAATAAATTATCAAAAATGTGAGGGGTTTCTCCAGAGAGAGTGTAGACACTGCAGTTTGGAGATTAAGTATTTAGTGAGCATGGAATTAATAGGTGAAAAGAACGGAGAAATAAGCAATACATATAGAGTATATTGGAAAATAAATTAAAGAGAGGGTACAGAGTTGACTTATGCTTCTTTGGGCATAAATTGTCAGTGCCTTTTTCCTTTTCATGGGGTTTAAATGCTCCAGGCTGGAAGCGAACATGTCTCAGAGTAGTGAGGGGTTAAATGTCATTAAGCTGGAAAGACAAATGCCATTTTTTACAAACTAGTCTGATAACAGGGGCATAGCAAAGTTTGGTGTTGTAAAGCACTTTCCTGTATTAAGAACTTTCTCCCATCCATGCAGGTCCAGGCTGCTGCTCTATCCCATGGAGTGGAAGTCCACCTTGTACACCGTGTGAGAAGGTCTATGCTGTGGCGCTGGATTACCCAAAGACCTGTGGGCTCTAGCTGTAGGGATCATTCTGAATGTGGCACAAACTACTGCAGGTAAGAATGTCAAGTACTGTGAGGGTGGTGACTACCATATGGCATGCTTGAGAGAGAATAATAAAGATCACAGATTTTACCAATGCACACCTATAGTGAAGCAGTGTAATCTACTAGATTCTCAGTTACTTGTTCAGAATCTTCCCATAATCCAGACTTGAAAATATTTTGTCATTCATGCATACAGTACAGTAAATCTCACCTCTTTCATAATTGACAAAAATAACACAAGTGGAGTACATCTAAGAGTGGGAGATTCACACTTCGGCCTGTGAAATCAGTAATAAAAACTGGGGATTTTTTAACAAATCTGCTTTCAAAATTTAGATTTTTTTAAGTGCCAGACAATTTTCCAAGCCATACATCTTAAGAAAAAACATTAAACAGTTGGGACAAAGAAATTAAAAAAAAAAAAAAAGGAAAAAGTAACTCTTTGTAAAAAATCTCAAGTGAGAATGTATATGAGGATTTCAACAGGGAGCTGATAAAAATGTTTTTAGAAAGTTACATTTTGGCACATTTACAGTACAGCAGGCCTTTCTTTCCTAGGAGATAGAGTTCATCCTGACAACAATAGGCACAAAGTAGGCACCAAATCTTTCACACCAGTCTTTCACACACTCATACACACACCCTGACATTTAATGAAATGACATGCACACATTTTGGGATGAGGCACCAGCATTAACAACTGTACCAGCACAAGGGTTTTTTTAACAGAAATTACAGTAATTATTTGCATTTCTAGTGCTGTTACTGGTGAGGAATCTCTCGGGCTCTCGTCCCCTTTCTGCTCCACGTCCCCACATGGAGATGATGTGAACTGAGGAATTTTGAGTCAGAAGCAGATACTTATTCAGCTTCCACTTCCCTAGCTGTGCAAGCAGACCTCTCAACTTCCACTGTAACAAGGAAGTGCTTATAACTGAATGAATCCGGTAGATTTGACCAACGTACAATATAAGTGTCATCACAATGCATGGAAATTGGATTAGAATTATTCTGTCTTTTACATACTTTTTGTACAAACCATTCACATCACTGTCAAACGTCTGCACAATGTAAGATGGAGTCATGTTGTGGCACATCCAACCAGCCTTTTCCGGGAGTCCGTGGAAGTACTGTGTGGAGCAAATTGTTTTAGGAATTCCAGAATACCTCACAAGCCCAGGAAACACTATCCATCAAACACACTTATTTGTATGAGTGATAAATTCATTGAGGTATTCTTGGTGTGTTGTGTACAAGAATTCCGAGTTCATCACCATTCATCCAATCTAGTTATTACCTAGTTGAGCCCAATGAGAGCCCAAACAGATGGCATGAGCTAGGTGTATTTTTGCATATTTGATTTAGAAATTAATGTTATAATTAATAGCATATGCTTTAACTAAGTTCACTTGCAGATGATGTAAAACAATTCATAATATATATTCATTTTTATAAGTAAAAATACAGTATTTCAATACAAGAAAATAGCAAAATGAAATGATATTAGAAAGTGGTGGAAACAAACTGCTCAAATGTAACTTTCTTGGCTTCACCATTCCTGTTTAAAAGATAGTGAAAGCAATGTTATTATTTGCCAATGCCTTTTTATTAAACCCAACTTCATTTTTCTGTCTCTTGGCAGGGAGTCTATTTGCTCCTTCCAGGTATTTTCATCTTAAATGAATGGAATTAAACTCCCAGGAAGACATCTGTATGGCTGATAAAGGAAATTATGAAGAAGAACTTTCTTGAATACATATCTCTATCCATCCATCCCCTCTGGCTTCTATGAATTAAAACCCTCGGACTTGCAAACAGTAGATAAACACTGAAATACTCTACACAGCTTGTACATTCTTCCTCTATTTGCTACCTGTGAAAATGCTTCTGCTGCTCCAAAGTGTCCACATTTCATAAAGTATTTGGGTGTATTAAGGCCATGGGAGTTTCAGAGTGTACTTGCTCACCATACATGGGACTGAAAATGTCTGAAATCAGTACTTTGGGCAGCTGTACTGTTCTTTTGGAATTGTTCGCTAACAGTACAGTAGGATACAAAGATTATGTTTAGGCAGCTACAGCACCAATGTTCTGTTTTAGGGAGTTTCAGTACTTTACTATATTAGTAAATAAAAAGAGTTCTAAATTCTGTCTCTTTGAATTTAGTATAAATAAAAGGGAAAAAAGAACACACTGACTTTGCACAATGACATTTAAGAAAAACAAGTTCATATATAGTGATATATATTTATATTTTTGTTATACTTTGAATATTTCCAGTTATGTAAATTTGATGCAAAAAATACTGTAAGTCAAAAATATCTTTTTAAAAGGTTTATTGTTTGTAATAATACAGTGCATTTGTTTTTGTTAAAATTTTGTAAACATGAAAAATTTACTTTGTAAGAAACAATTTTGTAAACCTACAATAAAATATGCATTATGAAACTGTAGTAATCTGCTATAACAGGTGGAAATTCTTTTATACTCATTTTATCCACACATCTGAATGAAAATATCATTCCATGTTACAAACATACATACATGTTTCTGGCTTACTTTGTTATTTAATGTTAATCAAAATTGGTCAATAAAAGTGTACTCAATGTCCAGGAAAGATTAAGTACATTTTGTGATAAACTAACATAAAGTAAAGACAGTGGAATTGACTTGCCTTTAGGAAGCATCATCTTGTAAACAGATGTCTATGTGCAACCACCTGTCTACAAGCAAAAAAAATCACATTTTTCATTGCATAGTATTCATGCAAAAAACATAATATTAAATAGTTATTTGCACTTTCTAATACATTTAACATTGCCCTGATAACACTTACTAAGAAGTATCTTCTAATAAAAAGACATGTCCTCTGCAAAATTTCCTCAGTGGTAAGAAATGCACAACAGAAAAAATGGAAAATCAAACAGCAAAAACATACAAAGTGAGGCTCAAAGAGTGAATTTTAAAAAGGGAAAACAAAAAAACATAAAAAAAATATCAACAAGTACGTATTTGAAGTGTTTTGGAAGACATAATCAGCTAAATATAAATTTACAAGATTTTTGTTTAAATTCAACTTTTTGACACATTCTCCAGTACAGGCAACTTTCTTTAACATTTTGTTTTCTCCAGAGTATTTCCAGTCAGTGTCATGCTAATAATTTCAAAGCACTAATTCCTCTTTACATGTCCTCTAAAGGAAACAATCCATTTTCAGTTGTTTCTTATTACTCTACACAGGTCTGAACTAAATGATTGGATCAGCTAGAACAGTATTTTATAGAACATCTCAAATACCACAAATCAATTTACAGACAAGAGGTCTTAAATAATAAGGTTAAAAAAAGGAACAAAATGAATAAATAAAAATTAATCACACAAATTTAATACTGCTGTAGTTTTTCAGTCTGCCTTAAGTACATCCTGAACCAAAGGCTATACAGTTCATTGCACAATATATCTTGGCCAAATAAATTGTATTTTACCCCATCTCATGTTTTCTCCATAATAGTAAAGTAGGATGTTCTAATCATGCATATTCCACATTTAATATTCACATAAAGACCTTAAGACTAAAAAAAGTAACATGTCTTTCAGTGTGTGTGATGAAAACCAGTAGGGAAAATCAATAATGTGTTCTTGCGACACATTTTACTACTTACAGTATCATTAACTGGACCATGACCACCTGCATGCTGTTCTCATATCCTTATTTTTTTACATCTTTTCCAGTCATGTGATATTTTACACCTTTTGGGATCTTGAAATAAAACTGACAGTGGAGATATTTTCCAGGCTAAAACCACCTCATTTTCCTTTTGATAACAGGCACAAATATGTAAGCACATCAAGATAAAGATAAATAAAGCAAACAAAGTTCAAACTGTCTTAAACAAGTGGAAAATATTTTTGTCATTTCAAAAAAGGAAATGGTGTCTCTTTTACTTTAATGGAAAAAACACACATGAGCATAATGCATCATGATAACTCAAGAATCCCATAACTCCAGAATCTTCTAAAGTCTGCAATAAGTGTACAACACTTATTTTTTCACGCATCCCAAATAGCAGTTCTGCTGCCTAAAGTCAAACGGCATTCACAAATCGCTTTAAGTGTGGCAGCGTAAATGCTGAAATTGTTCTGATGACAGATATTGTTAAATAGTACATACAATATAGAATACTGAGATGAGTTACCAATGTGCTTTTTATGGAAGAAATCAAGAAATGCCATCAAAAGAGAAAAGTATGGGGTGTTTTTTTGCACGCGTCAGTGACATATGGAGAGGAAAACAATGTTATAAAAGCTTTTCCCTTTAAAAAAAGGAAACGCATGAACTAAAAACAATTTAAATGGTAACTGTGCAAACTCAGAATTATAGGATTAACATAACTGGGTATACAAGATGGACATCTGATGTTGACTAATTTTACTCTAACAAGTTGCAAAAACTAAAGTACAAAATGGTCAAAAACATAATTAAAGTAACTCCCAATCAAACAGAATTTTTTTCTGAATATGTACAGGTCCAATAAACAATACTAACAAAATTAATGGAAATTAATTTCAAAAAAGAAAATCAAAATGCATGAACTTGAAAAGATAAGCATTAATAGCTTACAAAAATCCACTTCACATCCTAGCATTATACTAAAACATAAGAAAAAAGAAAATAAAGGCGCAAGATTAATGCAAGCTTCCTACTGAATGCCATAGTTTCTCTTACATGAGTAAAACAAAGAAAAAGAAAGTGTGCATACTGATAATGTTTATAGAAGTACATGATAAAATCTGAACATACAGCCCATCAGGTGCTTACAGCAGATTACAGTACAAAGTTAAGCTGTCTACAAAATTCTAAAGTCTACTTGTGCTGCAGAATCAGTCATTCAATGTTACAACACTAGAAAAGACTTAATCATTAATGTAGAAAGCTAAGATGAAAAACATTTAAATAATGCAGAAACTCATGATACAGAAAGTTAATGTTGTTTTGCTTGCATTACACTGGTTGTTTCTGAGGGTAAACTATGGATGCCTTTCTTACCTGTTAATGCAGAAAAATACATTAAGAAAACAAACATAAAAGGAAAAGAATGCCGAATTAGGAGTTATGGATTATTTAACATTTTAATATAAAATAGATTTTTTTCGTAGGAGCTCTTTCTTATAGACATATGACAAATAGCTGAAATTTAAAAGACTGCTGATGAGGCATGAAGCTTTTTAAAACTCAATTCATTAGTATAAATCAATGATTTCATAGATGGAGCAGTAACACCAAAGGAAACAGAGTTTACAACTAAAACTATTCATAACTATTTTAGACAGTATGCAAAGTTCAGTTCTGTACATGAACTTTTTTTTAATACTTGATACATTTCTTTACCTAAATCAAATTAACATCATTGCTCAGTGAAAAAAGTACATTACAGTTACCAGGCCAGTAATTGCTATGAATTGCATAGTCTTTTGGCAACTCTAATTATCACAGGGATTAGGAAATAGTTGTCTAACACATGATATTGGGTCAGATATAGTATACTTCTGTTAAAGTAACATTCTGCAAGAGATAGCTCCTAGCAACAATCCATAAGGAAATAAATCACATTCTGACAAAGACATGTAAGAAGCAATGCACTATAAGTCATGAACATACATAGCGAATGTTATTGTACTTTATTTAACTAAAAACTTAACTAGGAATTTACTGTCTACACAAATTGATTCAGGGAACTGTGCAGGCCAATACAGATGGGATGTTGTTTATTTTTTTGACTCATTCTGATTTCCTCCCATACTCAGGGATTATTGATCCAACTCCACTTCTGCAGCTACTTTACCTAAGCTGCTGATTGTATAATAGGAACTTGGTCATCCAATGTTACCTGTGAAGGAACACAAAAAAATAAATAATAAATAAAGTTGTATCTTTACTAATAGAAGTTGATATTTATTACGCAAAAGTGATCACAATATGACACTAAATAAAAACAATTTCAGTTACAGAAATCACTTTAAAGAAAATAATATTAAGTGATATTAATATTAGCTGGAATATACCTAATATTTAAGCCACAGAGTGTATAGCTCTAAGCAATCACTTCACTACTATTTGATATTACAGATACTGCAAAGGCCCATGTTTATAGCAAATGTTAACACGATGGTATTGTTGTTAAAGTCAGAAGAATCTACGCCTCATCGCTGCATGTGCGCAGCTTGCACATTCTCTTTTTGCCCAGATGGGTTTCCACCCACACCCCAATCTAAATTGACCTAGTATGAGTGACTATACCCTGTGATGAACAGATGCTCCATATAGAGCAGATAAGGCTCCTGTCTTACAACTGATGTTGCTGGGATAGGCTCTGACTTCTTCAATGCTGATACATAAAATATATTAATGCACATTGTAACAGTTTAAACATTTTGGGTATCATAAGAGCTGGCAAAATGTGTTTAACATATTGAGTAAAGAGAATCCATTTGATTTAAAACAAAACAAATTCCTACTTTAAATAGCAATATAATTCTGAACATCATGACCAAACTTTTGACTTGAAGGAGTTTTGCTTATTATTCCTGTGCCTGTCTGTGTTTTTTTTGTTTCTGGTTTCTCTGTTACCAATCTACCGTTAGATACAAGAACTATTGCCATTTCTATTTATACTGCATTGCTTTTCATTGGTTCAAACGTCTGACATGCTTCTGCACAATTATTTAGCTCAGAGTTTTAAATTATCATTCGAGGTCACAAGTATGTCATTAGCATAACTCTAACTGTCATACAGTACATCTGTATACTCATTATTGACCCCACTGTGGGAGTAAGCTGGCAGAATTAGAAATCAACCATGGATAGGGTGCCAGTTCATCAGAAAGCACACTGAAACATGTAAAGTTTGCTGGTGAACTATTTTTTTTATTTATTTTATTTAAAAGCAAATAACAATCCATACAATCAAATCAAACTTAACAAACCAACATTCAACCCCACACAAAAGAAAGAAAGAAAGAAAATACAGCCAGCCAACAAAGCAATTTTTTAAAGCAGCAAGGAAGGATGAATATCCTTTCCCTGATATAGAAGTTTATTCTAAAATGTTATTGATTAGATCCTGCCATATTTTTAAAAAGTTTTCAACAGATCCTCTGAGTGAGGATTTTATTTTTTCCAATTTAAACAGTATAGGACATCAGTTACCTACTGACTTAAAAGTGGAGGGTTTGGATTCCTCCAATTGAGCATGTACTAGTAGTGAGGTAAAGGCAGTTACAATTTGTTTGTCCTTCTCCAAGTTAAGCCTATCTGGGAGTATACCAAACACAGCTGTTAATGGGTTAGAAGTGATTGTGACAACAATGCTATCTGAAAGGCATTCAAAGATTTTTGTCCAAAATGATGTTAATTTGGTGCACATCCAAACCATGTGGCCCAGTTAGGCTGGAGATAGACTGCAACATTCACACGTTGAATCTTGCCCTGGAAAACATTTTGAATAGTTTTAAATAGTTATTGTCTGTTTTTACATACATTTTTATTACTCTTTAATTTAATATTGTTTTTTGTATCAGTATACTGCTGCTGGATTATGTGAATTTCCCCTTGGGATTAATAAAGTATCTATCTATCTAATCAAGATAAATGCTCTCTATACAAGATTGTAAGTTGAATAATTGAGTGCTTTGTGCATATGGAGCTAGAATGTATTTTGTGCTTGGTTGTTTTTTACTCCTTTACTGAAATGTTAAGAGAACAATCCTTTCCCCATTGTGCCCAGAGATCTTTGAAAAGAAGGGACTTTAAAGTGTTTTTATAAATTGTGAAGATGCTATGTGAGTCTTCAAGACTGATCAATATTTCTTCTGGAATAGAAATTAGCGGAAGGTGAAGAAAATTGAGCAGGTTCCATTTACCAAAGTCTCTAGCTTGAAAGTAGTGAAAAAGTTGTGTTCATGAGAAGTTAAATTTGAAGCTTAATTGCTTGTAGCATACAAAAACATTATCAATGTACAAGTATGTGAATGTATTGGTCCCAGACATCTTCCAAGCATTAAATACTATGTATGTTTGAAAGATGGAAAAGAGTGGTTGTCATGCAGAGTGCAACAGACAGGAGCTTCTCTGTCTTAAAGTGTTTCCTACATTGATTCTATATTCTGAGCGAAGGAAGGGCAATTGGATTATTAGTGCATTGACAATAGTTTGTATTTATTGGAGCATACAGCAGGGAATAAAAAGAAGTACTGTAATATTTTAATTCTATTGTAGACCAGGCCATATAAAGACCAGATATGGTCATCAATTTATGTCGTCATCAAGGTCTTTATGGCCTATATGCAGCAATTTAATTAAAAGTTAGGTTGTGCCATGACCCCTTCTACTTTAGGATGTTGTAGAGTCGCCATTTGGATGCATGGATGTTTCAGATTCCAAAAAAATTGGGTTATGGTGAATGAATGAATCTAATTTCTTAAAAAAAAGACCTATTAATGTATATGGGGATAGTTTGAAATAGAAAAAGAAAGTTGGGAAGGATGTTCACCTTAACGTTTTGCTCCAACATTGATGGACTGAAAGCCAGAAGTCTACGTGACCATCATCATCAAGTCCTTCCATGAGAACCCTAAATACAAAGAGGACTGTTTCATTTATGTTAGGTAGATTGCCCAGAGGGGACTGGGCGGTCTTGTGGCCTGGAACCCCCTGCAGATTTTATTTTTTTTCTCCAGCCGTCTGGGTTTTTTTTTTTTGTTTTTTCTGTCCACCCTGGCCATCGGACCTTACTTATTCTATGTTAATTAATGTTGACTTATTTTTATTTTTTATTGTGTCTTCTATTTTTCTATTCTTCATTTTGTAAAGCACTTTGAGCTACATTTTTTTGTATGAAAATGTGCTATATAAATAAATGTTGTTGTTGTTAACGGTGTTGATTCTCCCTGCTAAAGTCAGATGGAGGGTGGACCATCGATTCATATCTTATATTTTTCCACGCAGACAACAAAATTTTGTTGGAAAAAAAGCTTTAAATTTACTTTTGATATTTATCCCTAGATATTTAAACTGATCTGCTAAGATAAATGGGAATGTGTCTAGTCTAATATTATGTGCTTGAGAGTTCACTGGGAAAAATACACTTTGAGTCTAGATATCTTTTGAAAATATGCTAGTGCTTTTAGGATTGCGGGAATAGAATTTTGTGGGTCAGATATACACAGTACCATTGTGATGGTTTGGATTGTTCCCACACTACCGGGTCCCACAATGAGCCTCTGGAACCAGCTACTAATGTTTCCGAGGGATGAGCCGAGCAAATGAGGACAACACATAAAACAAGGAGTAGGTGAAAAAGTGCTCTAGTGCTTTTATTAAAAACCAAACATATCCAAACAGTGTACAAAGTGCAGTGCAAACTTCAATAAACAAATAGTCCAATAAAAAGGTATAAAATGGAGGTTAAAATAAACCATAAATAAACCCGGTAAAAATAAGGTTAAAATCCATCTGGCAGGACACTGTCCATTTTTAAAAGCCCAGTGCATCTATCTTAAAACTGACATCTCCTCTGTTTATCCTGCATGGGCCTTGCAGTGATGAGTTGCCCTGCCAACAGACACAGCCAACCTTCCCCAGGTCTGGGTCTTAGCCATTCCATGTAAGGCTCCCTCTCCTGACTTAGGCTTGGGGACCCAAAGGCCATGGTGCTCACAATGAGTCCAAGCCTCATTGACCCCTGCTGCCTTCCTAGTCTTCTGTGGTAA
Organism: Polypterus senegalus; assembly: GCF_016835505.1. Taxonomy (NCBI): domain Eukaryota; kingdom Metazoa; phylum Chordata; class Cladistia; order Polypteriformes; family Polypteridae; genus Polypterus; species Polypterus senegalus. Next base: position 63,186,229 of record NC_053157.1, on the reverse strand, counting down.
GTCACTCGCACACCCGGGGCATCATGCATAACGTCGTACGTAGAATTCATACTAAAACATGGCGTACGGACAAAAGCGGAAATGTGCATACGCACAAAAAAATCCAGATGCATAAATCTGTGCATACGTCAACTTCCACATTCTTCCGCTACGTAAATCCCGGTCAACGTGAAAAGTAGTGCACGTGCACGCACCTGCCATCCCACACCTTCTCCTCCCAAAATTACGCCTCTTAGAATATGCAAATCAATATAAATAGCCCTTAAGTTCAGTATTCTGTGAAAATACAATGGCAAAAGCCTTGGGGGGGGGGAATAGAAGAATTTCAGTGAGTAACAAGTGGCGGCAAGGAAAAACATACTATTTGTTGGTTTAAACAGTGGTATAAACAACAAAGGGAAGTTGATTGAGTGACAGAGTGGCAGACAAACTCAAAAGTTCAAATTCACAAAGTCGCACAGTGCCCGAAATAAAAAAGATGTTGATATCAAAGATTGCCATGAAAAGGTGAGTCATAACCTACCATTTGAATGTCATATGGAAGCTTATTAGGGTACAGAGAGTACAGAGAAAAGAAAAAAAAAATAGGGACACAGTAGGGAAAAAAAGCTCGAAATGTCAACTTTAATCTTGAAATTTCCACTTTAATCACGTACTTTATATTGTCATTAAAGTAGAACATCATAAACTTCATCTTAAAATCTTTTAATTTACTAGTTTCTCAAATCCCATCATAGCTAAAGCAGCACGTTAAATGCTTCGCATTCTATGTAATCTATGTGTGTGAATCAGTACTTGTTTCTTAAACAGGCTTACTCTTACGCCAACAGGTCACAGAATACTTGACACTCATGATATATACTTGATATAATTTTCATAATGATGGGAATTAAAGCATGTATTAAACATGGGAACGCGGTGGCACAGTGATAGTGACAAGCTGGCGCTCATCCTAAGATTGTTCCTGCTTCCTGCAAGATGTTTACTGCACTGTGCACGAACTTCGATGAAATAATTTATTGGAGCAGTACTGCCTCTTTCAAACGTACTAACCCAATATTCCTGTCCTTACTTTTCTTTCTCCAAGTAATCAAATGTCACACAATCAGCTCTGTAATAGATGTCAAGCCATCTGTAAGCTTAGAATGACGATTCTTCAAAACTTTTAAGGAACATTGAAATATCTTCATAGTACACGTTTAATTATTCCATCCATCTATCCATCCGGGGTTGTGCTAATCCCAGCAAGCATACAGCGTGAGGCAGGAACAATCCCGGAACGGGGTGTCAGCTCGTCACTAGCACTGCAACACTGTGTCCTCACATGTTTAATTTTTAACAAAATAGATTATTTAAATGATGTTAAAATTTTATCTATATAATGTAATAAATATACTTTGTTGTATTTCATATTAAAAATGACATCAAGAGGTCCAATATGATAGTGCTTGGAAATCTAAATTGACTTAGAAGCCAGTCGTCATCATATGTAAATACGTGCTTAATAAAGTGGCTCAGGTTGTGCAATATTATAACTGTATCACAAGTTTACAGTGAGGTACTGTAATTGTACTTATAAGTAAAAAAAGTTCTACCAGGACCACTTAATGGACTGATTGAGTGCGTTTATAGTTCTTGAGATGAAACTGTTTCTGAACCGCGAGGTCCCTACAGGAAAGGCTCTAAAACGTTTGCTGTATGTGAGAAGTTCAAATAGACAGTGTGCATGGAGGAGGCAGCTTGTACTTTATGCTGTATATCTATAATTCTCTTTCTGATCAGCTGCTGTAGAGCTGTGATTCCACAGTCAGACACAGTGGGTTAAATACTCTGAATAGTCCACTAAGAGTAACAACGCTAAAGTGGCTATGGTATTTGGAATAGTTTGGCCATTCTGTGGACCATTATATTGTTACAGATTAATTACAATCAGATGCCTTAAACTAATAAATGATATGCAGTTAACTTTAGTGTATTTGATAAAGCCACATCAGGGATGTGGATCAAAAAATAAATAAATAAATAACAATAACAATAACACTGCTTTGACGCTGGGTGTCACCATTTTGCAACACCAAGCAGAGAACTTGTATACTCCAGGGATTGAGCTTGAAAATGTGAGTGGCTTTACGCCAAGTTTATTTTTTATACATCGCGATTGGAGCGTGGAAATGGCCATATACAACATTTTTGTGCGTACGCACTGTTTGTACATGACAACCCTGGTCACTCTTGCTCCTTGTACATGCTCAGCCAGAGTGACCCATTTTACCCACCCCGAGTGTTGGTCACACACTCCTCTCTGGGAGCTATCATCCCAGGTGTCTGCCTTCTCTCTCTCAAGCCCACTTTCTTCAGCCCCTGTCTCTATTCTGCATCTGCACCTTCTCTCCCTCACGTCTTCCTGCCCTCTTTTCCTTCTTTAACGTGCACTCTGATGTCTGTGTTATTTCCCCAATCAATTGAGCTTCCCTTTTATATGCTGAGGAGCGGTTGCAGGTGCAATCACCTGATTGCCACCCCCGAGATGACAACCTGACATGTGCCGACAAAGATGGCAAACCACCTCACACCAATCTGGAGACAAGCAGTCTTGTCAGCAGATTGCTTGCACTTGCTCTACTCCCCAGTGCAAGCGCGACCAATTATTTATTTATTTAAAAATGGCCATTTTTTTCTGAGCCACGGACCCACTATACCACAATTATATCATCTGCATGTACTGATATTTTTTGTTCAAGTCCTTCTCTGAAAATTCTGTTTATCTCTGATGCATTTTGAAAGTAAATGACTAATGTCGATTGCAAACAGCAATACTGATAGGGGATGTGCTTGTCGAGTAGCATGTTCTAGTTTGAAGCAGTATGAAATATTGCTGTTAATATGAACTGAGGCTTCTGGACTAGTATTGAGTAGTTTGATCCATGCACATGTTTGGGTCGAACCTAAATTTGTGCAATGAGGTAAAGAGGTAGTCCCATTCAACTATTTAAAATGCTTTTCTGTATCGAAATATAGTAAGATTTCTGGGGAATTAGATTTAATGAGCGAATATTTTATATTAAACAAATGTCGAAGGTTAGAAGTTAAGTGTCTGAATAATAATAAACCCGGTTTGGTCTTGTGACATTATAAAAGAAAGCACTTTCTCGATCCTTCTAGGAAGAATTTTGGAGAGTATCTTAACATCATCATTCAGGAGTGAGATTTGTCTGTATTATGCACATTGTAGTAAGTCCTTATTTTTCTTAGGAAAGATAGAAATTAATGCTTCTCTAAAAAGGCTGAGATAGATTTTTGTTGTCTTTAGCTTCTGTGAACATTGCTAATAAAAGTGGAGCTAACTTTTTTGAAATATTTTTTATAAAATTCCATTGGGTATGGACTGCTACTTTCGCACTTAGAATTACTAGATCCTATAAACTCACTTCAGAGATTGTCAGGGGTTTATCCAGTTCCACAGAACTAAGAGTATCTAGCTGTGGTATCATTTAATGAGTCAAAAAAACTCAATAGTTTATGTCTTATCTTCATTGGAACTTACAGTACTCTCTAAATATGTGGCCTATATTTTCATGGTCTATGATTTTTATCTCCATCTGTGTTGGTAATTGCTGTTATTACATTGCAGACTTCCTGCTTGTGGAGTTGTTGACCTAAAATCTTATTGGCCTTCTTTTTGTTTTCATAATAATGATGTTGAAATTTAAAGATAAGCTGTACCGTTTCGTTAGTAGTCAAGAGGTAAAATTCTAATTGCAAAACCTGTCTTTTCGTATAGCATGCTTCATTTGGAGACCTAGCGTATTCTAGATCTATTCTGGTAATTTTGTTAAATAACTTAGACGCCTTTTTGACTTCCAATTTATGTTTGTGAGAAAGATATGAAATAATCTGTCCTCTTAAAAATGCCTTTAGTGTTTCCAATAATATTCCAGCAGAGACTTCTGGGGATGCATTTTTCTCCAGAAAATAATCAATTTGTTTGGATATGAATTCTGTACAGTGCTTATCAACTAATGACAGGGAGTTAAAATGCAAGCTACGAGATGAGTGTGTATGATACAGTAAGTTAAGGTCAATGATAAGGGGGTTGTGGTTGCAGATTACAATAGTGCCGTACTTACTCGATTTGATAATTGGCAAAAAATAAGTGTCTGTGAAGAAAAAATCAAGCCTTGAGTAACAATGATGAACTTTTTAGAAGAAGGAACATTTGCTAAGGTTAGAATTTAACCTCCATGGGTCTCATAAGTTCTGATACATTACAAACTGTGTAATTATTTTTACAATGTTAGATGTTATCACTGTTGTAGCTGAAGATCTATCCGGGTCTGGATTTAAAACACAATTAAAGTCTCTGGCTATTACAATTTTATGAGTGTTAACATTAGGAACAAATACAAATACATTTTGGATGAAATCTCTATAATCTATGTCAGGTGCATAAATATTTCTCAGTATCAATTTACTATTAAATAAATTGCCCATCACCATGACATATTGCTCTTCAGGATCACATATTACGTCTGGTGCAACAAATAGGTTAGTTCTGTGTATTAAGATTTCTATACCTCTAGTTTTCTTTGCACAGCTGGAGTGAAAAAATCAATTCAATCCAATACCTTTGCAATTGAAACTGGTTGTTACTTATTATGCAAGTCACCTGTAAAAATACTATCTTGCCATTTAAATGGGTTAAGTGAGTAAATATTTTCTCTTTAATTTGAGATTGACGACTTTGACATTCCAGCTCACAAAGTTCACTGTTTGGACATAAAAACATTGCTTCTGAACTTTTGTTGACATTTATTAGTTTTAACTTTGTACATTTTTACATATGATAGCTTTAACCTAGATAACCTATATCCTTTATCCGATTATTTTTAGGTGATATGGCTATGAAGCCTATTATTTTGTTGGCATTAACAGTTATCTTGATAGAAAGGATAAATAAGAAATAGCAAAGCTCTTTTTAAAACACCCCCAATCAATTTGCTTCCCCAAGTGAGAGAGACAACAATTCATGAAGTCCTGGTTCTCTGACATACCAAAGATGGTATCCAAAACAAAATGATCCCCCAACAATGGTGAGGTATCTATTGAAAGCACAGTCCCAATATAATAAATCTAGGGAATGATGTTAAAATGTTCCCATGGAGATAACATATGACAGTACATTCCCAATACGATAAATCAAGGATATGAAGTGAAGAAAAAAACATGTAAATAGCAAGTTACTTTGTGTTTGCCAAAAAGTACATATATTCAATGAAAGAAGTTTCAATAAAATAAATTTAAAAAAAAATCTCTAAAATATTAAAAACATTCTTAGAACAGAGTGAGGATTTGAACACAAATAAAATTAATAGTGAAAGGACTGTCTGGAAAAGCAAAAATATTTTGTTAATGAGCAGACAGGTAAGGAACCATGCTACTATATGTTAATATTCCACAGATGACTTTCTACTCCAAAAAGACTTGTAGTTAATATAATATTGATATAAACAGAGCAACTACAAAATAATTGTAAAATTGCTCTGCTATGTGCAATAATGCCTACCCAGGCGCATAATGTTTTACAAAATAAACTCAAGTACCATATATGCTCCAATAAACGCTCTTATTGTTATCTTATCTCTTATTGTCGCCGGTCTCTAATAAGTGCCGGGCTTCAGAGGGGACATGGCCAAATAGTAGCCGGGTCTTTGATATTTGTCTACTAGTGTACATTGTAAGCGTCTGTATCTTTGCGTGTGTAATACATGTGCATTTCAGCACGTTGCATATATAAGAAACTAGCAAATTACCCGTGCTTCGCAGCGGGGAAGTAGTGTGTTAAAGAAGTAATGAAAAAGAAAAGGTAACATTTTAATAATAACGTAACATGATTGACAATATAATTGTGTTGTCATTGTCATGAGTGTTGCTGGCATATATATATATATTATGTTCAATTTCTCATTAATGCAATTATCTAATCAACCAATCACATGGCAGTTGCTTCAATGCATTTAGGGTGTGGTCCTGGTCAAGACAATCTCCTGAACTCCAAACTGAATGTCAGAATGGGAAAGAAAGGTGATTTAAGCAATTTTGAGCGTAGCATGGTTGTTGGTGCCAGACGGGCCGGTCTGAGTATTTCACAATCTGCTCAGTTACTGGGATTTTCATGCACAACTATTTCTAGGGTTTACAAAGAATGGTGTGAAAAGGGAAAAACATCCAGTATGCGGCAGTCCTGTGGGCAAAAATGCCTTGTTGATTCTAGAGGTCAGAGGAGAATGAGCCGACTGATTCAAGCTGATAGAAGAGCAACTTTGACTGAAATAACCACTCGTTACAACCGAGGTATGCAGCAAAGCATTTGTGAAGCCACAACACGCACAACCTTGAGGCGGATGGGCTACAACAGCAGAAGACCCCACCGGGTACCACTCATCTCCACTACAAATAGGAAAAAGAGGCTACAATTTGCACAAGCTCACCAAAATTTGGACAGTTGAAGACTGGAAAAATGTTGCCTGGTCTGATGAGTCTCGATTTCTGTTGAGACATTCAAATGGTAGAGTCAGAACTTGGCGTAAACAGAATGAGAACATGGATCTATCATGCCTTGTTACCACTGTGCAGGCTGGTGGTGGTGGTGTAATGGTGTGGGGGATGTTTTCTTGGCACACTTTAGGCCCCTTAGTGCCAATTGGGCATCATTTAAATGCCACGGGCTACCTGAGCATTGTTTCTGACCATGTCCATCCCTTCATGACCACCATGTACCCATCCTCTGATGGCTACTTCCAGCAGGATAATGCACCATGTCACAAAGCTCGAATCATTTCAAATTGGTTTCTTGAACATGACAATGAGTTCACTGTACTAAAATGGCCCCCACAGTCACCAGATCTCAACCCAATAGAGCATCTTTGGGATGTGGTGGAACGTGAGCTTCGTGCCCTGGATGTGTATCCCACAAATCTCCATCAACTGCAAGATGCTATCCTATCAATATGGGCCAACATTTCTAAAGAATGCTTTCAGCACCTTGTTGAATCAATGCCATGTAGAATTAAGGCAGTTCTGAAGGTCAAACACCGTATTAGTATGGTGTTCCTAATAATCCTTTAGGTGAGTGTATATATATATATATATATATATATATATATATATATATATATATACACACACATATATATATACACATATATACACACACACACACACATATATATACATATCTACATATATACTGTATATACACACATATATATATATATATACTGTATATACACACATATATATATATATATACTGTATATATATATATATATACACAAATCTACATATACTGTATACAAATCTACATATATATCTACATATGTATATATATTAGGGGTGGGACTCGATTAAAAAAATTACTCTAATTAATTAGAGGCTATGTAATAATTAATCTTGATTAATCATATGTAATCACACATGAAAATTTGTCCCAAATCAAAATGTTTTTTTTTAATTTAAAAGGGTTTTAGTGTGCAACAGAATCAAATAATAGACATGGACATGAATATTGTAAACTCAAGCTCTTTTAATTTCTGAAATTAAAAAAAAATGCTTTTAAACTGCATTTCAATTCAAAACAGAAACAAAAATATCATCCCTGGCTAAAATTGGGCAGACTTAAAAATAAAGTGGTATTTTAAGTACTTTAAGTACATTTTCAGAATGGTATTGTCTTTAAATAATAATAACAAAAATTTCAACATAAAGTGCAGTTTTTCTTCTTAAAAAAATAAGGCAGAAACATAAAAGGTAATTTGACCAGCTTCACCTTTAAACTCTTGAGTAACCTTAGCCAAAATTATTTTGTACATTAGGCTAAAACAGTGTGATCATTGAACATTTTGTAATTAGATGTAATTAGAATTACTAACGGTCACGGGAGTCCAATGATCCCCAATAAGAGTCACAAAGTCCACTTTCAGTAATGCATCTAATTTTGCTTGCTTTTCAGTGTGCACAAAACCATGCTTTTATCAAGGCTTCCGTCAGGTAGTCTTTTGAAATGAAATTTTCCTCCGATCAGTCGTAAGAAAGCGCTTTATTCCGACTCTAACATTTTTGTAGCTCTGATGTGTGCATCAATGTAATCGATGTACAAGGAAATCATGCACTGACAAAAGTTCCCCTTTGCTTGGAATTGAAAGTGTGATTAAATGCGTTATTTTTTTAAGTGTCTCAGCTGTGCTTGTGCCAAGAAAAGGAAACATTTTAAAAATAACGTAACATGATTGTAAATGTAATAGTTTTGTGACCGTTATGAGTGTTGCTGTCATCAAGGATTTGATTATAATTTCTTTCAATCAGGTTCGTATTTGGACAGTTTGCACAAAACCACGCTTTTATCAAGGCTTCCGTCGGGTAGTCTTTTGAAATGAAATTTGCCTCCGATCAGTCTTAGGAACGCGCTTTGTATCCATTATTCATAAAGCTTCAATTGGTGATCTGTCTTTCTGCGTTAACCGCATATTTTTTCATATATCTCAAACCAAGGGGATGCGAGGGTAAAATGAATCGGGAAGCGCGCGTACATACTAAGTGCACCCTCTCTCGGGAATCGAACCACGAACGTCGGCGCTAGAGGCGAAGCCACGCGCCACGGCATGTGGTTCGTCTATTTGTGAGTATGTAGATCGGAGTATATATATACACATATATATATATTTATATATACACCCGCGCTTCGCAGCGGAGAAGTAGTGTGTTAAAGAAGTTATGAAAAAGAAAAGGGAACATTTTAAAAATAACGTAACATAATTGTCAATATACAGTAATTGTTTTGTGAGTGTTATGAGTGTTGCTGTTATCAAGGATTTGATTATCATTATTTCTTTCAATCAGGTTTGTATTTGTAGGATGTGTTGTGTTCAAGTTACATTCCGTGTTTGTCAATCGTTGTAAAAATAACAGGTTTCATTCATTGATTTGTTTCTTACTGCATCAATAAACAGCTTGTGTTCCTCTTTATCTGAGACGTGACACACTGCATGCATGGGTTTTTTTTACACTGTCTTCCTTTAGCGGGACATTGACTTTTTCCACCGTGTGCTTTGTTTCCGCAGTAGCTGCACTTATGAATATGCTTGAATATATCACACGCTTCATATTTTTTTGCTGCCTTCTCAATTGTGTAATTCGGTTTTTGTTCAGCACTGTTTGGAACTGTTGCTTTTTGTCTGTGCACTGCGTCATTTCATGTAAGCCGCTCGGTGTACTTGCATCAAAGGTTCCCAGCTGTGCTGGTGCCATCTAGTGAGATGTCCAGGGCTGTATTTGATGTTAGCTAAGACTCTGCACTTAAAAGTTTCTCTCGCCGTTTCGCTGAGTTTGTGCCAAACACCACCCTGACCATCTCATCTTCCTCTGCATAAGCACAGTCCTTCACCAGTGAATATTTAGCGGCAGTGCTTCTATTGGATTGCCGCTGACGGACAGCCTTATATGGGCAGGCACTAAATTACGTGGGAGGCGTAACTCCGCCTCCCACGGGCATCGAGCAGAAGTCTATTATAGTATATGGACGAAAAAACAGGTTCCAGTTATGACCATTACGCGTAGAATTTCGAAATGAAACCTGCCCAACTTTTGTAAGTAAGCTGTAAGGAATGAGCCTGCCAAATTTCAGCCTTCTACCTACACGGGAAGTTGAAGAATAAGTAATGAGTCAGTGAGTCAGTCAGTGAGTGAGTGAGTGAGGGCTTTGCCTTTTATTAGTATAGATATGGCTATACCGGTTTCTAAAACTGCTTCATTTTCGTGCCGGGTTGACCAAAATATGGACAAACCTGGAAGAAGAGGAAGACGATAGTGAACTAGGTAACAACGAAGCCGTCTTTGCAGATTCGGACGACGAATAGCAGCGAAAGGTACAGAACAACATTGCCATTTATCTTTAACAGTTTTACGCAGCATGTGAAATTCAAATAAAGTAACTGTTTGTAATATTAGTCAATATTTTTGAGTACCTACATGTACTGACGCACAAAAAAAATATTGTGTTCTGAAGGTTTTTTTTTGTTTTTTTTTTATAATGGCCGGTCTGTAATAGCAGCCGGTCTCTATTAAGCGTCGGGAGCAGAGGCTAGTTTTGCAAATAAACGCCAGGGGCCACTATTGGAGCATATACGGTATATTTGAATTTAGCATTTGTCTTCAATCACAGCAATTTAAAACATTAAGTAAGCAGCACTGCTATTTTGATATTGCTTAAACTTCAGCAACAAATGTGTCTGATAAAGATAATATTCTAGCATTACTAATAACGCAATTTAATAACGGTTAAGTGTTACTACTTGTCAGGCAAAGACTGTCTCATTAGTGTGACAAAGGAGAGAAGAATCCTCTTTATTTAGGGACAAGTAATAAGAAGCATTTCCCTAACTGGAAACATTTGTTTGTATGTTGTGCATGTACTCCTTAGTAAATCTTGGGATTTCTCAGCCAATTTTGAAGCTAGTCTTTCTTGCTAAGAATGCATAAAACGATATTAGTGACAGCCCAAATGAGATTAAGGTAGCTGTTCTTGACTGTTTTTTTATTGACAATGTAAGTATTTTACTGATATTAATTTGACCTGGTTATCTTATAAAAGTAATGTTTTTTGATAGATAACTGTTTATTAACTCAGTCAGGTAGAACAAGGTGGGGGGCTAAGATTCCAGGGTCCATGATATCCTACACTGGCCCCAGTATATTTCTCTTTATTTTGAATCCCCACAGTGATCCCCACTTTAACTGACACGTTGGTCCACGGTGGTAAAAATCTTTTCTCTGAGCATGATGTTGGCTCCTGAACTACGTGATATCAGTACAGAGTCAAAATTTTAAGTCATAACCAGTAATTTATATATTGTCATCCATCCATATTTTTAATGAATTCACTTATTTCAGTAACTGGTAGCATTAGGCACAAGGCAAGTATGAGCCCTACTCAGGGTACAAGACTATCAGAGGTAATTCCAAGTATTTTCAAGCTACTCATCATTCACATGGTATATTGATTGTGGCACATCCCCACTGTCAGTAAGTCATTATTTGTTGTATTGAGATGCTGTTCATTAAAAAGGCTGCACTATTTTTAAAGTTACATTTCTTTAAAGCATTTTCAGATATTCATTTTTCAGTACATAAGAACTTTTCCCGGCAGTTTACCTACATAAAGGCTGTTTAAATCAATGAGCATGGCTGAGATGCCAGAACACTATCCTTGGGGTTAAACACAATATTTCTTCTGGCTCTTTCTCTACATTCATGACCTGATTCAACTTATTTTGACATCTCTACTTCTCAACCGTCTAAAACTTGCCACACTGCAGCAGTGCTCTTGATGAAACCATGAAACTTTCACCTTTAAAGTCATTTAAGGACTTTCACTTATAACAGATCTTTATAATTAAGTGACACATGTATTGTAAAATGTTTTACCTCTTTTAATTTATAATATTTTATATGATAAACTAAGCATTTAATAATATCTACATTTTTAATATAGACTGGTAAAGTAAATAAAAACATTTACATTGAAAAACTATTACACTTGTTTTTTCCCAAACTCACAAGTCCAAATATATATTCTTTCAGTTTATGAATTGCTAAAATATTTTAAATAATTCAGGAACACACATTACCTAACATTACATCTATCTGGAAATAAAGATGAAATCAAGTGGATGAGGTCAGAACTGAAGAAGCATCTCTAAAAGGGGAATGCCCACTACAAAGAAAAACTTGAGCTCAAGTTACAATAAAACAACATGAAAAAAGTGTGGAATGGATTGAGGACTATACATAGAGAGGAAGGGAGCAAGAGCAGAGCTAATAAACTGAACCAGTTCTTCAACAGGTTTGACTCATTCTTGTCAGTACAGCTCTCCCCCAAACACTGATAACCTGCGAGTTGAAGAAGTTCTAGAATCCCAACTGGCATCTGCACTCTGCATGACCTTCTCCAACAATATCATTTTACCTGAGGTCTCTAGCTCCTCTCAACTTTCTAGATTTTGTGTCTCTACTAATGAAGTTAAGAGAGAGTTGGGAAAACTCTGCATAAACAAGGCCTCAGGGCTGGACAGTATCAGCCCTAAGGTGCTGGAAACATGTGCCAAACAGTTCTGCAGGGTCCTGCTTTTCCTTTCCCTGAATTTGCAAAGGGTTCTCCAGCTGTGGAAAACATCATATGTCATCTCAGTGTCAAAGAAATGTTATTCCAGTGATAGCATGGACTTCAGACCAGTTGCTCTTACTTCGTACATCACGAAGAACTTTGAGAGGCTGGTCCTAAAACAGCTATGGCCCCTGGTTTCAGAATATTTGGATCCTCTGCAATTTGCCTATCAGACACATATAGGTGTGGAAGATGCTCTCATCTACATGCTCCACAGAGTCTACTCCCACTTGAACAAAGCCAGCACCACAGTCAGGATCATATTATTGGACTTTTCCAATGCCTTTAACATCTATCTACTTCATTGAGTGCGTGAAAAACTCAAGGCTTGGACTCCTGATGAATCCACAATCTCCTGGATCAAGGATTACCTGACCAACAGGCAGCAGTTGGTGAGGCTAAAGGACTGTGTGTCAGAAATAGTGATGTGTAATATTGAAGCATCTCAGGGAACTGTCCTATCTCCCTTCTTGTTCACCCTATACACAACATACTTCCAGTACAATACCAGCATATGCCATCTACTGAAATTTTCAGATGACTTGTCTATAATAGGCTTCATTAATAATGGAGACGAATCAGAGTACAGGAAGGTTATGGAGGACTTTGTCTTGTTGTGCACAGACAAACTGCAACTCAACAGCAGCAAGACAAAAGAGCTAGAGGTTGACTATAGGTGTACCAAGGAGCCTCTGAGACCTATCACTATCCAGAGGAAGAATGTGGAAGTGGGTGGTGCAGAGCTACTAGTACCTAGGGGTCCTGGACTGGTATGACAACACAATGGCTCTGTATAAGAAGGTTCTGAGCAGACAGTATTTGCTAAGGAGACTCAGGTCTTTTGATGTGCACTGCAAGCTACTGGAAATGTTCCATCAGTCCATAGTAGCCAGTGTGGTGTTCTGCTCTGTAGCCTCCTGGGGAAGCAACCTGAGCTCAAAAGAGGCACAATGCCTGAACAAACTTATCAGGAAAGCCTGCTCCATCACAACACAAGCTAACACTGGTCACAAGCAAAACTGCAGTAGAAAAGTGGATGGTGGCAAAATTGGATGCCATCATGAATATTACCCTCCATCCCCTCCAGGAGGCACTCTCTTGAAGCACGTTTAGCCACAGGCTCATTCCACCAAGGTGTGCTAAGAAGCACCTCTGGGGCTCTTTTCTGCCAACTGATATCAGGCATTTCAATGCTTCCTCCTGGGACATTTGTTAAGTTCATTTTGAAATACCATTTTGATATATCTGAACAAAATACATGTATTTATTTATTTATATTTAATTATTTACTTTTATTTACAAATTGTCTATTATTTTCCTTGTTTTTATGCTTCTGCTAATTTCCCATTGGGATTAATAAAGTTTATCTAATCTACTGCATATCATTTACTAACGTTTTTCAACGTGTTTTTAAAATTCCATTCTATACTAAAAACACATAACCCTGGGTTGAGGTCAAAATATTGGAATAGCTTTGCTATTACCCAACCAAAAGAGCATTATGAGCTAAATTACCTTCTCATTTGTGAACCTTCTTATGTTCTAACCTAACTTCTTTGAGGGCTACAAAAAGGTGAGTCAATAAATCATAGCCCAGTTTGTACTCTGTATCATTCTCCAGCTCCTAGAGTACATATGCCACAAGTTGGTAATCATCAAAGAATGGATATTGCTTTGGTGGAGCTGCTGAACTGCCATTAGGCCAAAAGATGAGAGGTGCTGTAGAAGCATAACAGAATCTGATGCAACCGTGTCTTAACACTAGAATTACCAGAGCCTACGAAAAAACTCGTAATTCCGTCCCACCTTAAATCGCTTCTTAAATCCCTTCACACCTCTTCCTTTGTCCTCTAAATGTGCTGATAAAGAGAAGCTAGGAGCAGCCGGCTATTCCATCCCCCCACCAATTTAGAACGTGCACGAACTTCTCTCAGCTCATGCCTTGATTGAGTATCTGGGAGTGAAGTGGAGTTTTACAGTGGAAATAATAGATCGTTATTTGGAACACACGCATTTCATGTCTGTTCCGTTTCTACAGTAATCTGTGTAAACACATTGTTAAAACAGAAACGTTTTTTATATTCTAGTAGTAGATGACAAAATGTAGGCATAAACTATATAATGTATGAAGCCTGAAGTCCAAATATCAAAGAAACATTTTCACAAGAATAACACAACAATTGCGCTTTTATTCAAAAATATAACTGCAGAAACAAAAATCCGCCTTAACATGCGACATTGACAGCCATTTATTGTAACTGCCTCCATGGTTCAATAGAATCTGTTCCCGCTTGGGAATCAAAAGGTCGCGAGTTTGATCCTGCGCCACTCCGCTTTGAGAAATAAACTGCTCTTATTCTTATTATTTTAGAATAAAAGCATACATTTGATTTCGGTCTGTGACAGCCGGCGCAATTTATGATCCTTGTAAAGGTTAGCTTTTTTTTTTTTTTATTCACTTTTCATTCCCTCTGTCGCGTTCAGAATCAATCCTTACAACCCCATCTGACACGGCTGTTTTCACATAAAGACGCGCTATAGCTCTGCAGTGTACCACAATGCATACTAAAGCCCCCTCCCCAGGTTGCTGACACACAAATGCCGGCGAAGCTGCCTTCTTCATATCTCACTGTCACTTGATTTTCTTTTTATTCAGTTTTATTGAGTGTTCCTGCCAGTCCCCGCATGTTGCTGTATGATGTTTCTTTTGTACTCCAGGACATGCAGAGGAAAGAATGGTAAAGAGCAGTAACTTCGGCGCTATATGCAATAATCAGACACTCCCCATCTGCCCGTTGTTTTGTTATACTTTTCAATACTTTTTATACTGCTCAAACGGGCATGCTCAAAAAATACATGTGTAATGCCACGAAAAGTGCACGCAGACACTTCATTTCGCAAACAAAACAAGTGCACTTTTATTCAAGACTACCTGTACAGCCGAAGAAAAAAGAAAGCAAGTTACAGTAGGCGATTGCTACGACAGCTTGCATGGTGCAATGCTAAGAAGTGCTGATTTCCATTCCGTGCTATATAAAATCATCACATTCAAATATTAACAGTTCCCAGACACCCAAGGACCGTCCTTCCTACATTTACGACACGTGTACTTGTTGCAGTGTACACACCTCTCTGTGCTATGGTTCCTGTTACACTGAATGAGCACCTGACACTGTACTTTCTTCCCTGGGGGAAGGTCTCACATTAGAGAATTTCCAGTTCCTGCATAAATTCACACCCGATCTGACGTTGTTCGTTTTCAAATAATATTGCATTAGTTATTTTTCGTGGCATTACACGTGTATTTTTTGAGCATGCTCAAACACAGGAACATATGTTGGTGTAAAAGTATAACAAAACAACGGGCAGATGGGGAGTGTCTGATTATTGCATATAGCGCCGAAGTTACTGCTCTTTACCATTCTTTCCTCTGCATGTCCTGGAGTACAAAAGAAACAGCGTACAGCAACATGCGGGGACTGGCAGGAACACTCAATAAAACTGAATAAAAAGAAAATCAAGTGACGGTGAGATACGAAGAAGGCAGCTTCGCCAGCGCTTGTGTGTCAGCAACCTGGGGGCTTTAGTATGCATCGTGGTACACTGCAGAGCTATAGCGTCTTTATGTGAAAACAGCCGTGTCAGATGGGCTTGTATGGATTGATTCTGAACGCGGCTGAGGGAATGAAAAGTTAATAAAAAAAAAAAAAAAGCTAACCTTTGCAAGGATCATAAATTGCACCGGCTGTCACAGACCGAAATCAAATGTATGCTTTTATTCTAAAATAGTAAGACTAAGAACAGTTTACTTCTCAAAATGGAGTGGCGCAGGATCGAACTCACAACCTTTTGATTCCCAAGCAGGAACTGATTCTATTGAACCACGGAGGCAGTTACAATAAATGGCTGTCAATGTCACATGTTAAGGCGGATTTTTGTTTCTGCAGTTATATTTTTGAATAAAAGCGCAATTGTGTTATTCTTGTGAAAATGTTTCTTTGATATTTGGACTTCAGGCTTCATACATTATATAGTTTATGCCTACATTTTGTCATCTACTACTAGAATATAAAAAAACGTTTCTGTTTTAACAATGTGTTTACACAGATTACTGTAGAAACGGGACAGACATGAAATGCGTGTGTTCCAAATAACGATCTATTATTTCCACTGTAAAACTCCACTTCACTCCCAGATACTCAATCAAGGCATGAGCTGAGAGAAGTTCGTGCACATTCTAGGTGGGGGGATGGAATAGCCGGCTGCTCCAAGCTTCTCTTTATCAGCACATTTAGAAGACAAAGGATGCTGGTGGAGAGGTGTGAAGGGATTTAAGAAGCCATTTAAGGTGGGACGGAATTACGAGTTTTTTCATAGGCTCTGGTAATTCTAGTGTTAAAAAGACTAATGTCAATACAAATACAAAAATAATTCACCACAATAAGAGTCATTCTTAACAAATGTAAATTTCGACCAGTAAAGAAGTTGTACCATATTTTCTCCAGCGCATGTTGCAGCAAACAGTGGAACAGAAATCTGTTTTTTTAGGAACTATACAAGGTTTTCCAGAAAAAAAGACAAAGGTATAAGAAGAAAAAAAAACTCCATAATAGTTTAATGCACGATTTATTTTTCTGCCACATTTCAGACAGAACATTTCAAAAGAAACAGGGAGGCAAGCCAGCAACTTTAGCACATTTTTGATGTTCATAATGTAACAACTTCAAACTCACATTATCCAATTTATGGGGTATGGGAAATTATTAGGTACGCAGGCAGCACTGAGCGAAAGGAAGAAAACAGCCCTGGGGAGGGCACCTTTCAACTCATGGATGGTTAAATTATTAATTACTAAAAATTTATGTACTGTACTTATTGTGCTATTTTAATTGTATCTGCCAAAGTTATTCATTTATATGTGTTTTATGCCATTTCAAAAACGTTTTTTTATTGTTTTTCATTTTTTTACTCTTATTAATGTGTTCATTGTGATATGGAATGTTACATAACATGGACCTACTCTGACTATGTATCTTCTTTGTTTGAGAGACTGATGGGAAGGTGAGATTTATAAAATAAATTACTTATTTATGTCACCAGAAATCAAGGTACATATGTCTGGATTTGAAATTTAATTTATGACGTGGTATGTCAAAGGATTCAAACATGAAGTTAAATAATAAAGTACAACCTCCATTCAATACTAAAAATTACATCGCAGCTGAATTTGACAAACCTACATGCTTCCAATTGAAAAAAAGGGAGTTTATATTTATTTTGTTCTTAACGTTCTCTGAGTTACAGTATACTAGTAATTTGAAGTGCGTTTTAACTCAACTACAAATCAAATGCTAACCTTTCTTTTTTAGTTTATAAGGGTAAATTCAAGACTCACTATAAGCTATTTTTTTTATTCATACTCAATGCATTGTTCTTTTTTTGGGCACATACACCACACTAGAGTTTAGATCTGGATGGTGCAGCATTGGTGAGCTCTGTAAGCTGTGCTGTTTCTTTGAAGGACAGATGATTGGCAGGATGACGCCGGACTTTCGCCTTTACGCCTGGAGTAGCTGCGTTGTTCTTATATGTGAGTGGATGCTTCTTGCGGGGAGGGCTTCTGTTTTCTCCGATCTAAGTTCATGTCTGTTATAGTGCATCTTTATTTGAAAACAGCAGTGTCAGATCAGGGTGAGCGTGAACACGACCAAATTACACGTGTAATGCCACAAAAAATACCTGCTGGCACTTTATTATGCGAGCAATGGTACGAGAATGCAGTTAGACTTTTTTTGGGCACATACACCACGCTAGTGTTTAGATCTGGACGGTGTAGCGTTGGCGAGCTCTGTAAGCCGTGCTGTTTCTTTGAAGGACAGGTGATTGGCAGGATGATGCTGGACTTTCGCCTTTACGTCTGGAGCAGCTGCATTGTTCTTAAAAAAAGTCTAACTGCATTCTCATGCTACTGTTCCCGTGTGGTTTATCTTTCTGTTTCAGATCCACATTACTGACGCGGCTTTATAAATATATTGAAATTAAGCGTATATTGTTTATTAGTTTAATGCATGTGATTGTAATTAACCTGTAACAATATAATGGTCCACAGAATGGTCAAACTATTCTAAATACCATAGCTGCTTTAGCGTTGTTACTCTCATTGAACCTTCCTCTTCTTCTTTCAGCTGCTCCCGTTAGGGGTTGCCACAGCGGATCATCTTTTTCCATATTACTCTCACTGCACCACTCGGAGCAGCTGATTGGAAAGAGAATTATCAGTATACAGCACCAAGGACACGCTGCCTCAGCTATGCTGTCTATTGAACTGCTTCTCACATGGCAAACGCTTCAAAACCTTTACTGTACAGACCTTGCGGTTCAGAAACAGTTTCATCCCAAGAGCTCTAAATGCAATCAATCAGTCCATCAACTGCTCCTTGTAGAACTGTTTGTACTTATAAGTACAATCACCTCACTGTAAACTTGCGATACAGTTATAATATTGCACAACCTGAGCTAATTTATAAAGCGCGTATTTACATATGAAGATATCATTTTTAAGATGAAATGCAGCAAAATATGTTTATTATATTATACAAATAAAACTTTAACTTTATTTAAATAATCCATATTGTTAATAATTAAAGGACACGGTGTCACTACACTAGTAAGGATCTGGCACTCCGTTCACGGATTGTTCTTGCATGCTTTGCACTGTATGCTTCACTGGGACTGGCGTGAAGGACAGAATAATTAAACATGTACTACGAAGATATTTCAATGTTCCTTAAAAGTTTTGAAAAACTGGCGTTCTATGCTTACAGATGGCTTAACGTTTCTTACAGAGCTGGTTGTGTGGTGATTGGGTATTTGGAGAAAGAAAAGGAAGTAAAGGAATTGGAGGTTAGTACGTTTGAAAGAGATAGTACTGCTGCAATTAATTATTTTATCGGAGGTCGCGCACAATCACTGCGCCACCGTGATCCCATGTTTAATAACATGCTCCTGAAAATTATATCACGTATACATCTCAGTATTTTAGTTATTCAGAGAGCTGTAATATCATGAATGTAATGGATTCTGTGTCCTGTCGGAGGTAGAAAAAGCCGGTTTGAGAAGCACATAGTGATTCACACACATAGAGCACATAGAACATCAAATACAAAACAAAGCATTTAACGTACTACTTTAGTTACGATGAGATTTGAGAAACTAGTAAATTAAACGATTTTAAGATTAAGAGAAGTTTATGATGATGCCTCCTGCACCGCTCCCCCAAATGTCCAGGCCTCACAGTCCTTGTGCCTTTCCCCTGGCTGCCTCCAATCCTCTCTCCAGCTCCGTCTCTCTTCCACCCGAATTCCGCTCTCGACTGAAGGGAGGCGGCCCCTTAAATAGGAACCCGGATGGGCTCCAGCTGCTTCCCGGAATTCCTCCGAAGACACAACCCAGTGTGGCGTGTGGGTGTCCCCTGTCTTCTTCCCCCCAGCACTTCCTGGTGTGGCGGAAGTGCTGGGCTCCAGACTTCTACAGGCACCGGGGCGCCGCCTGGTGGTGGCCACGGGTCCCTACAGGGCTGGGCTTCCAAGCCCTTTACCCGTGGCCACCAACATAACCAGGGCAGTCGCCCCCTTGCGGTCTGGAGGAGGTACAAGCCCTCCTCCGGTCCTCCTGGGCGTCCCGGCCGGGGCTGATGCCACTAAATATATATATATATATATATATATATATATATATATATATATATATATATATATATATATATATATATATATATATACATACACACATACACAACACACACACACACACACACAATATATATATATACATATATATTCACGAACATCCCGGTACACGTACAACTCAGTTTACGACCAAAAAGTTTGCCAATCTTTTGCCTCGGTTCACAACCACACACTCGGTATACGAACAAGCCAGTATCCCTTTCAGTTTGTACATGTTCAGTCTCTCCCTGCGCATTTCCTGTGCAGCGAGCAAGACAAGAGAGAGAGAGCGCGACACACACGCACACACACAGGCAGCACATGAGAGGCACACGCACACACACAGGCAGCGCAAGAGAGGCGCGCGCGCACACACACAGGCAGCGCAAGAGAGGCGCGCGCGCATACACACAGGCAGCGCAGAGAGGCGCACATGCGCACACACACAGGCAGTGCGAGAGAGACGCACACACACACAAAGAGGCAGCACCAGAGAGAGCAGCGCACAACACACACAAACACACACACACACACACACACAGAGGCAGCCCAAGATGCAGACACACAGGCAGCGCGAGAGAGAGCTGGACGCATTAATTTAGGAAGGCAATTAAAGAATGCACTGGGCTTGATTTTGTTTTCATTTCTGTTTCCAGCGATCTGTTCGTAGTGTGCATTGTTGCAATGTTATTTTTCTTGGTGGTGTATTAAATTACGGATTTTTTCAAATGTTCATTTTTTTCCCTGTGCTTAAAAAAAAAATTTAAAAAGTGCTTTTAGCTGGTGGTTGGTAGCGCTATAGTGCAAACTATTGCATTGTTAGTTTTCTCTGTTGTTCAAGGTTTTCTCAGTGTTATTCAATGTTTTTACATTTAGTTTACTATTATGCTGTGCATTCTGTGGTTTAATTAACTATATTTGTGCTTAAAAACTTAAAAAATATGTATATTTACATACAGTTCATATGGTCTGGAACGGATTAATTATATTTACATACAGTCCTATGGGGGAAGTTGCTTCGGTTCACGACCAAATCGGTTTACGACCAGAGTTTTGGAACGAACCGAGGTCCTACTGTATATATATATATATATATATATATACACACACAGTGCATCCGAAAGTATTACAGCGCATCACTTTTTTCATATTTTGTTATGTTACAGCCTTATTCCAAAATGGATTAAATTCATTTTTTTCCTCAGAATTCTACACACAATACCCCATAATGACAACATGAAAAAAGTTTACAAATAAAAAAATTGAGAAAGCACATGTACATAAGTATTCACAGCCTTTGCCATGAAGCTCAAAATTGAGCTCAGGTGCACCCTATTTCCACTGATCATCCTTGAGATGTTTCTGCAGCTTAATTGGAGTCCACCTGTGGCAAATTCAGTTGATTGGACATGATATGGAAATGCACACACCTGTCTATATAAGGTCCCACAGTTGACAGTTCATGTCAGAGAACAAAACAAGCATGAAGTCAAAGGAATTGCCTGTAGACCTTCGAGACAGGATTGTCTCGAGGCACAAATCTGGAGAAGGTACAGAAAAATTTCTGCTGCTTTGAAGGTCCCAATGAGCACAGTGGCCTCCATCCTCTGTAAGTGGAAGAAGTTCGAAACCACCAGGACTCTTCCTAGAGCTGACTGGTCATCTAAACTGAGTGATCGGGAAAGAAGGGCCTTAGTCAGGGAGGTGACCAAGAACCCGATGGTCACTCTGTCAGAGCTCCAGAGGTCCTCTGTGGAGAGAGGAGAACCTTCCAGAAGGACAACCATCTCTGCAGCAATACATCAATCAGGCACGTATGCTAGAGTGGCAAGACGGAAGCCACTCCTTAGTAAAAGGCACATGGCAGCCCACCTGGAGTTTGCCAAAAGGAACCTGAAGGACTCTCAGACGATGAGAAACAAAATTCTGGTCTCTGGTCTGATGAGACAAAGATTGAATTCTTTGGTGTGAATGCCAGGTGTCACGTTTGGAGGAAACCAGGTACCGCTCATCACCAGGCCAATACCATCCCTACAGTGAAGCATGGTGGTGGCAGCATCATGCTGTGGGGATGTTTTTTAGTGGCAGGAACTGGGAGACTAGTCAGGATAAAGGGAAAGATGACTGCAGCAATTTACAGAAACATCCTGGATGAAAACCTGCTCCAGAGCGCTCTTGATCTCAGACTGGGGCACGGTTCATCTTTCAGCAGGACAACGACCCTAAGTACACAGCCAAGATATCAAAGGAGTGGCTTCAGGACAACTCTGTGAATGTCCTTGAGTGGCCCAGCCAGAGCCCAGACTTGAATCCGATTGAACATCTCTGGAGAGATCTTAAAATGGCTGTGCACCGATGCTTCCCATCCAACCTGATGGAGCTTGAGAGGTGCTGAAAAGAGGATTGAGCGAAACTGGCCAAGGATAGGTGTGCCAAGCTTGTGGCATCATATTCAAAAAGACTTGAGGCTGTAATTACTGCCAAAGGTGCATCGACAAAGTATTGAGCAAAGGCTGTGAACACTTATGTACATGTGATTTCTCAGTTTTTTTTATTTTTAATAAATTTGCAAAAACCTCAAGTAAACTTTTTTCACATTGTCATTATGGGGTGTTGTGTGTAGGATTCTGAGGAAAAAAATGAATTTAGTCCATTTTGGAATAAGGCTGTAACATAACAAAATATGAAAAAAGTGATGCGCTGTGAATACTTTCCGGATGCACTGTATACAGTGGTACCTTGGTATACGTCCTTAATCCATTCCAGGTCCTTGGACTTATACCAAACTAATTTTTCCCATAAGAAAAAATGGGAAAATGAATCCGTTGCCATGAAAAAAAATCCTATCATCACGTTGTGATGATGCAGGTTTGCTGTATGCTCCCAACTGCTGTCGGGGAGCCCTTGAACCCTACACCGTTGGTAATGTGCCTCACTGCTAACCTCATTGGTAAGAACAAAGCAAGGGGATGGTGAAAAAGTGCAAAGTGCTTTTATTAAAACAATCAACAAAACAAGGTGTTCAAATTAAAGTGCAGTCTCCAAAGTTCCAATAAATAATCCATAAAATCAGAAGTGAAACATGAAGGTTAAAAACAATAGAAAAAAGTCTTCTTAAAAACAACGAGGTTAAAATACAGCAGGAAGCATTTTTAAAAAAAAAAAAAACAAGAAGAAGAACGGTGCCTTTTTACCTGGCGGCCTCCCTGCTTCCCAACAGGGGAGTCGCCCTACTTGCAGCTGACCTTCACTTTGCCTACTTCAGCCACTTCATGCATGCTCTCACTCACTCACTCTCTCTCGCTACCTCCTGTCCATTCTTTATTTTTCTTCCCCTTCTAGCCGACTCGCGCTTCTATTTATCAAGATAAGCTGCACCGGGAACAATCACGAATGCAGATGGTCTATCACCTGTGCACTTTGGTGAGAAACACCCACATTGCGAATCGCCCTGAGAACCACTTCAGCCACAAAACCACCATGCCCCCTCACCAAGCTGTGAGCGCGGTGATTATTTATTTTAAAACTGGGCTTTGACAGGAGCTGTGGACCCACTATACCACACACGTGAAAACTCACAGAGAGTTATAGCGCTGGTTGTTCACTGATTGCTAGCAACTGGCGCACTAACGCTCGTGGGCAGTCGTGGCTTTGTCTCGAGGAAGGTAAATAAAGGTAGCACGCGAGTCATATTCCAAACAAAGGTCGTATACCAAGCAAAATTTTTCGTTTCCAAACAGGATGTATACCAAGTTGGACTTATTCCAAAGCAGATGTATACCGAGGTACCACTGTGTGTGTATATATATATATATATATATATACATCCATCCATTATCCAACCCACTATATCCTAACACAGGGTCACGGTGGTCTGCCAATCCCAGCTAACACAGGGCATAATGTAGGAAACAAACCCTGGGCAGGGTGCCAGCCCACCGCAGTATATATATAGTGTCAGGGGGAAAAAAAAAAAAAAAGACAAAAAAAACAGACGCAGCCCCTGCCTCCTTATCTCAAACCCCCCAAACCAACATAAATTACATAACATCAGACAAACAAACATAAACAATAGGAAAAAAAGTTCAAGGAAATCACAGCTACTGTTAAGATAAAAAAAAAGCATGAAGACCGGCCAAGTCCGAAACAACAAAAATGAAAATAAGATACCAGAAAACCCGTCTCCAAATAGTGTATTTAAAAGTATCGATCATCAGTCTCAACGATGACTCTGGGTTTATAGTATGGCAGCCATGGAAAATGGGGATGAAAAGTCCTGATTCCTTACTACCATGTGCAATCAGAGAAACAGTGATGATCCGTAGATCATCCTTGACACAACAATAGCAGTGCTTGAATAGACGAATGTTGTTTGTTTGGTGGTAATGAGGAAGCTGATCCATCTTTCCTTTTTCTTCTGCTTTTTAAAGCACGTCGTCCTAACAACGCAGAAACAACAGGAAGCCCCACCTCCTCAAGGGTCACGTGCAGTGCTTAGTGTCATCCTTGCTATCTTCGCAGCAAGGAAACTCCTTTTTAAGGCATATTTAGGCAGGTTTATACACAAAAAAAACACATACAAAAAACACAACAATCAGGAACATTAAGCAAACATACAGTAGTTGACATTCTGTGCAGCGCTGCTACAAGCTCTATGTGGAAAGAAAATACTGAAACTATTATTCTAGCTATACCTGTCATAGTACAGCCACCATGTCAGTGCCATTTGCCTATATATTAATTATCCTGCATGTTTTTTTTTAATCTATTTGATTTTAGTTCAGCTGTAGTTAGCTTATGGTATAAAGTGTCCAGTAAAAATTCAAAGTGCCTTACAGTAAGGAACTGACAGTGATCTAAAGTGAATTCCTGATAAATTTATACATTTGTTACACAGTATAAAAAATAAATTACGCAATATGAAATATTTAAAAGAAAAAATATGTGAATGAACTTTAAGGAAAGCTTTCTTTTGTAATCTTATCTTTATGAAAGTCATTAGACCAGTACACCTGCTGAAGGGGCCATGCAACTGTGTGAAGTGCTTTTAAGACTGAAATATTACAAAAAACATCCTGTAGAACATACCTCTGAGGTCCGTGCCTTACAGACCAACGCAATGAAGAGAACTCCAAAAATAATCCCCAGCGCCATAATCATAAATGGGATATTCATAACCACATTGGCCTGGTTAACAACTGATCTGACCTTGTCTGCTGATGTGGCATCAATTACAACACTCTGTGAGAAACAGAGAAGGACAGAATTATGTCAGGTCAGCATGACTTGATAGCATGACAGAATAGAATCAAAAAGCAGCTAAGCATATTTAGAGATAAACAACAGGCAATTTTATCAGCATTATAATTTACAATTTTGGTATGTTTGGTATAATGCCTTCCATAACAATTACCACTTCTTTGCAAAGCAATAAAAAGGAAAAAAAACTTAAAATTGATTATCATTTTTCCAGGAATGTAAAGAAGTTTTTATTCTCCAAGGAAAATAACTGGTATACGACACAATAAAAAAACAGTGCCTTGTTCACAAAAAACAACTGATAACTTGCCATTAGGGTGGATGTTTAAGCAGTTTAACAACTTTAAAACATACTACATAGTGACAAATAAAAAAATATATATATATAATTCTCCTGTATCAAGTCAGACATGTGAACTAATTAAGAACAATGGAGGATAGATACTGTACATAGAGACAGCGATAGTGCTGATTTATTAAGGGAGAATGGTGATCCAATTAGTAAATTTTTCATTTTCTATCCCACTTAATCCAGACCAGGGTCATGGGAGGGGGCTGGAATCTATCCCAGCTAGTATAGAGAAAAATGCAGGAACAAACGCTGGACAAGGCACTAGTTTATTGTAGGGCGGACATACACACACTCACCATACAAACATTACAGCCAATTGAGGACTGTCAATTCACCTAACCTGCAAATCTTTGGACAGTGGGAGGAAACTGGAGCATCCAGAAGGAACCCATGCAGACATGCGGAGAACATGAAAATTCCATGCATGGAGGACCTGGGACACAAACCCTCATCTGTTTACAAGCAATACTAATATAATTAGTTATACTGCAAAATACAGCAAACAGTGGTGGAAAATGTCATGGAAATCGAAAGTTACTATTGGGCTTCCAGACAATAAAATCATCTTAATATAAAAGAAAAAGATGGAAGTAAAGAGCAAACAGTGTAAATAAACATAAATAGTTTCAAAAAAAAAAAAAAAAAAAAAAGAAAATACAGGTAGGACTTGAACCACAATGCCACTGACTACTAGCCAAACAAACTATCATCTATGCTGTTCTGCAACCTTTTTAGAACCAACACTACCCTACCCTTTCAAGCTATTAACTGCAAACCAACACTGGCGTTTTGCATGTTTTTTTTTATGTTTATATTAACTTTGCAAGGACTTGATATTACAACGAAAGAGGATTCCAGATATGCATAGTATTTCTTTTGTTTTACAGCAACTAGAGACAATATCTCTTTTTCACATAATTAAATTCTGTAAAATTCGCAGGTTAACAATTCCAGGAATATTAACCATCCGTTTAAGACATCAAAGATGCACTACTTCAATACTGTAACATAACAAACAGTGAGTGTATGTAGTTGATGATTTCATACAAATGTGTCCACTAATGGTGTATGTATATACTAGTGTGTAATCACCCAGAATTGTTTGTATTTTAATAGAAATTGATTTATTTTATAAAGGACCATTAAATTATTAAAAATATAGTAAGGATATTAATAATGTTGCAAATGACTACTGCTGCTGGAACTGATGGGTTTATAATTTATTATATATATGACTGCAAAGCCTAGTTGTCAGTATGCATCACTCCAGTGAATCAATGATGAGCTCCCTTAGCTGATCCTTAATTAATCATATTTACATGCTAATTGGTTATTAGAGAAACCAGTGTAACTGCATTACCACCACTGAAACCTGTTATGTGGTTTAATAAAGCAAGTAAATTGTTGGCATCCCTAAAGTTTAATTTTGAGTTCAAAAATGGTCAAAGTTAAACAGTTTTCTTAAGAATATGAACGGTCTATTATTAAGGTTATTCCATGTGGTAGATTCTCAAGAAAATTAAGATTTCATACAAATGTGTGGATGTGTATATTGTGTAATGTGATAAATTGTGTGTTTAACAAAGATGGTTCAGCAATGTCCTTTGAATATGACTGCTGTACAATATCTTAGCTGCACAAACACTAAAACTTACGTTTTTCATATAAATTCCACAATTTTCCCATGTTAATGTAAAGTGTAAGAACTGTCAGACCTCTCTGAATGGCGTCTCTCAACTTTATATATTCAACTAGATTTAGAGG
This sequence comes from Polypterus senegalus, assembly GCF_016835505.1. NCBI lineage: Eukaryota > Metazoa > Chordata > Cladistia > Polypteriformes > Polypteridae > Polypterus > Polypterus senegalus. The sequence goes on along the minus strand of NC_053157.1, from coordinate 63,158,910 downwards.
TCAGCAGTCTGGCATGATCCATTTTGCAATAAATAGTGATTAATACTTTAGATTTTGTTTTATTCATGAACATACTCCAAGTTCTGCATTCATGGATTTGCTACATAATATTACAGCTTTTAACAATGGCACTATGCATGTCTTGCTCTTAATTAATAAGACAAGGACATTGTACTTCTGTGATATTTAAATATGCCCACACTAAAGAATTGAAATATTTTGAAATATCCCCATTTTGTTTCAATCTTAAATTGTTAAGGACTAAACTCTTACTAGGCATAACCAAAAGTTAGATTTTTTTTTAAACTCTTATCCCTGAAGCCTAACATTTCCATATTTTTAATTGACAACAAAAAAAATACAGTTACATATTAATCTAGATCAAAAGAAGCAGGTACGGTACTTATAACAACTGGTCAAAAAAAAGGAAACTAGCTCAAAGTCAATTGTGAAGGTTGAGTCTTTATGTTTTATAGAGTCATTATTGTCATGTCACATCACAGTTTGGATAACCTTAAGCATATTTGTATTTCTAACTTCATCCTAATACTGTATTTATTTTTAATACTAAAATATGTTTAATACTTGTATTTTATTATTAATAATTATTAAAATTTGTCTTCATTATATATTATTCTGTCACAGTCTGCCAATATGTACAACTGTTCTAAAAATGATGGCACAAACAAAAAAAATGACCAATGTGAGCTTTGAAAGACTTCAGTTTGCAAAGACTGGAGCAGAGTATCACAGCAAGAGCACCGTGAAATGGAGTGCTGGAATTTGTTTTGCTCATTTGTTTGTTTGTTCCCTCACGTACCAGCTGACTGGTGTTGGTGTACTGCACTGGTCTGACGCAAAACTACATAAATCTTTTTTTTCATGACTATGCTTTTACTTAGATGTGGACAAATTTGTTGATACTCCTCCATGAAAAAAGAACTCACAATTGTCTTTAAAATAATTTGAAACTGACAAAAGTAACAGACATCCATCATTGCTTATTCCATATTTAACAAAAGTCAGACTTTGCTTCAAACTTTTGATTCAACAGAATATTTCAAAAAATTACACAAATGGAAATCGCATGGACAAAAAAGATGGGACAATTAACCATATATTTTGTTGCACAAACTTTGGAGGTAAGCACTACAAACAAGTGATTCTTCCAGCTCTCAATATAACTTCTGCACCTCTCAACAAGTAGTTTTGCCAAATCTTCCTGAGCAAACTGCTCCAGCTTTGACAGGTTTGAAGGGCGCCTTCTTCAGACTCCATGCTTCAGTTTTTCCAAAGATGTTCAACAGGATTCAAATTAGGGCTCATAGAACTCCGCTTCAGAATAGTTCAATGTTTTGTTCCTAGCCATTGGACGTACATTTCTCTCCAGAATGCCTTGAAATTTCATTGTTCCTTGCACAAACTCAAGGCACCCCATTCCAAATGCAGCAAAGAAGCCCTAAAACACAACCAAACCTCCTCCATGTTTCATAGTAGTATGGTGTGCTTTTCTTTAAAAGCTTCATTTTTTGTGGACATTGAGCTGATGTGACTTGCCAAAAACCTCCAAATGGCATTCTTGCAGAAATATTGTGACTTGTCAATACGAATTTTAGCAAATTCCAGTCTGGCTGTTTTATGTTTTTCTTTCAACAATGGAATCCTCCTGGAACTTCCTCTATTGAACCCACTGCCACTCAAAAAGCATGGATGATGCAATGAGACACTGATGGATCTTGACCTTGGAGTTCAGCTTGTGTCTCTATGGAAGTTTTCCTTGGCTTTTTGTCTTTTACTCTCATCCTCCTTCTGCCCATTTTGGGGTTGATTTTCATGTTGCAGCTGTATCGAGGGAAGTTGACTATTTTCTCTTGGACCTTAAACCTAATGTCTGCAAAAGCTGCCAAGCTGCTTGGAGATGGTCTTATAGTCTTTGACATTAATATGCTTGTGTATAATTTTCTTTCTGATCTCCTCAGACAACTCTCTCTTTTCCATGTTCAAAATAACATTTCAGATAGCATATGTGTCAATATTTTCTTACCTCATTTATGTACATCAGAGGGAAAATCAATGTCCTTACATTTCCAGTTTGGCTGTAAAATAAAATTTCATGAGGTTATTAATTCAAGCATTTACTTTCAAAAATAAATCAACTTGAGTGACAGGGCATCAATTGGATCCTGAGTTTAAATGAACATTGGGGAAATAAAGAATCTAGAAAAGGACTAGAATACTAATATCCTTATCATAGAAAATTGTAAATGGGGAAATCACTCAATAGACTATTCATAAATATTTATAGAGGAAGCAGCAACCGTGATACTATTTAAAAAATATTTATCAAAACATAGTTTCTCTTCTTTAATTATGCTGCAATTGAGGTACAGTCGCATTGGTATTCAAAGTCTACAACTGATTTTCTTGTTGACACCATTCAGGCTGGAACAAGGCCTGAATTGTGTCAAATCTATACAATGAATAAAGGAATCATCTTTTAGAAACTGCTTAATGTTGCTGATGACACCAGTTTGATTAAACTGATGTCAGCATTTGCCAAGGTGTCACAGAGAGGAGTTGATCCTTCTGTTAAATGGATTATTCAAAATAAACCGTGAAACAATCAAAATTAGATGAATATTCTGTTGAAGTCCTTCTTATGAACATTGACACTGTACTTTTAAGATCTTCAACACCATTCCTGACAGCCTTCAGTAAAACAAGTTAATCATTTCACTAAAGCAAAAATCAAAAAAGAATACCCTTCCTCCAACAACATAAAATTACTCCTTTTCAATTTTCTGTTTAGAAAGATTAAGCAGAGAAAGAAATATGTTAAAGGAACAAGCAGACAAGACAAAATTTTCATCAAAGGACAGACAAAAGCCAAAACTAATACTCATAAATCTTCAAAAATGAAACCTAAAATGTAATCCAAAATAGTAGACAAAAACGGTAAATATCTAAAGTGTAAATTCACTAAACCAACCCTAAGTACTGTGTGAGTTTAGTTTTGTTTTGTTTTTTTGTTGCTGTTCTTAATTTTGGAAACCACAAAGCATGTGGAGCTAGCCTTTATTCCCATAACAACAGTGACGTCACACAGAAACCACAACTTCCAGTTGTCCCATGATAGCAACAAGGCTAGCGACGGTAAACAAAACTATACCCAAAATGATGACACCCAGGGAAAAAAAAATGGTGGCATTTCATGATGCAAAATATTTTTAGAACAGTTAAAACTGACTTAAAATTGCAAAAAAATTAAATAAATGATTCCAATACTCAAAAGCCCCAGGAGGGAAAAAGAAACAACGAAAACTAGTACTAAAATTTTTTTTAAAAGTTACCCCTTATTATAACATACAACTTAGTAGGGCTACTACTAAAAGTAACATTGCTTTCTTTGTAACTGTGTTTTAATTTGGCAATGTACATGTGCAATCTAAACTACAAACTTCAGCAGTTTATTTAAACAACAGAGCAGATTATAGACATTGTGGTGAATGGCCGGCCATTTATTCCGGCCAATACCCCCAAGCCACCAGGAGGAGCCATCCCTGCAGTATGGAGGTTCCCCGAAGACCAGCAGAACATCATGGACATTGTAGTTTTTATACGCAGCCCTGCTGGATACCGTGGGGGCCACTAGGAGACGCTGCAGGGAGGAACAATGGATATTTTCCCTACGTCCCGGAAGCACACATGGACAAGGGGAATGACGTGCTTCCGGGGTGAAGAAAAGAACATTTTACCTGACCTGAAAGTGATACAGGATCACATGGACTGGGGATTGGGAACACTTCCGGGTCAGGGTATATAAAAGGACTGTGGGAGCTCCCAGATGGCGAGCTGAGCTAGGTGGAAGGGTGGCAACGCGTCTGGGAGTCGGAGGATTGTATTATTGTAGTATTTGTGATTTGTTTATGAGTATAGCGGAGGAGAGGGTGCTTTGTGCACTGTGGCAACTTAATAAAGTCAAGTATTGGACTTTTACCTGGTGTCTGGAGTCATGGACAGGGGTTCAAGGGAGCGATAGCGCTCCCTATCTGTCACAACATATAGACTTATCCATTCAGATCCTATACACATTCTTCATAAGAAAATGGTCCAACAATATTATCAAATGCCTCAGTCACTTAGGTTAGCACTCCTTTTACTCATTAACATGAGAAAAACACTAAAGATCACTAAAATCAGGTTTCACTCATCATCAAAACAAAGACATCTGTTTTTCAGCTGCTCAGACATGTTTAGCACCTGCACCATACAGCTTCATGTAGGGTATTTCTCAGGGACAGGGATGACTCACTGACATTCTGTCTCCCACTCAGACCTCTCAATGTGTGAACATAGCACCACTTGCATGCAATCCATGATTGTCTGCAACATTAGCACACCACAGAAACAAAACTCATTCACTCCAATTGTATAACTGGTATGCTTTTAAATTTGAATGTTACACTGAAAATAGTAATGCTGTGTCATAGTTATAAATGTACTGAGTGTAGGTAACAACATTGCAAGTAATTTTCACATTCTGGATTTGTACACAGGCATAAGCAATAACAAAGTCAGATCACTCATGCAAGAAACCTTGAAAATATCGAAGCAAAGGCTGTTTAGCAAGGATTCTGAAATAAAAGATTAATGTAATACTGACAAGTTTGATTTCACACAGAAAGAATTAAAGTTGGGACAAATGTAAAAAAGGAGGGGCAGATTTGGAAAATTAAAGCACCATAAGTTTCTAATATTAGAAATTTGAATTAATTTGACTAACCTGTTAAATATTGCTCTAGAGTAATATTTTAACCAGCTAATGATGCAAACATAAATCTTACCATAGACTGGTTTACTGACAAACAAGACTTTAAAAGCATGTTTTATCAAAAACACCATAAAGAGTTGGTTTAAATGGAAATATATGGAATTATCTTGTAATTCACTATTTCAGCAATACATTTATAATAATATTTGAATTTCTATATTTAGTATGGATTTTAAGCAGTAGTTTTCAGTTACAGGACAGAAAATGTCAGAGAATATATTTAGAATGTGTACATGCTATGATAAATCAGATAGTTTATGATATAACCCTACGTGGAAATTCCCCCAAGATTATAAACTCCATTTGTAATTTCACTGTGGGTATCCCCATCTCTGCTACAAATTAAAGTTCAAGCTTTGCATTGTATTTTGATACAGTATTGCATTAATGAATGCTAATACTTGATCACTTAAATGATATCCGGGTAACTACTTGATGAATACACCAGTATTTTAAAGCTGTTGTTATTGTTCGTATTTATATATTTTTATATTACTGTAGATTACAAAAAAATGCATAATATTGTTCAGTTTAATAACGTGAGATAATAAAAAGCCATTAAATGGAATTTCTGTTTTTGCCATTGTATTGAAAGGTATCAGGTATTGTAAAATTTCAGTGGTATTGAATACAAAAATTCTGGTATTATGACATCCCTAGTCTGTACCTGTACCAAGTCTCCAAAAATAAACTAAACTTGTTAGCTTTTGAACAAATTCAGATTCATTGTGGTGGGGCTTTAAATGTAGTAGGTAAAGCACAAATTTGAGGTTGCCAATTTTCAGCTGAAAGTCTGTTTTGCCATTTAAAATAAAAGAGGGATTGATAAACTGTTCCTACATAAACCATATATTACGGAAAAACCCAGGGCCCTGACAAGCAGGAAGAAAACAAATTCTTAAATTACTACAAAGACATTCAAACTAATTAAAAACTAATAATTATTTTTATAGGAAATACTTTTTATAAGTGTTTAAGTGCTATAAAAACTGTCATTTATTTACAACGATGCAAAATATAATACACTTTATACTTTACAGTAAACCCTCGTTTATCGCGGATAATCTGTTCCAGACTCTACCACGATAAATGAATTTCCACGAAGTAGGATTCTTTATTTATAAATCGAATATTTTCGCAGATAGAGCATAGAAAACCTGTTTATGACCTTCTAAATATGTTTTTGAACATTATTAGAGCCCTCTAGACATGAAATAACACCCTTTAGTCAAAAGTTTAAACTGTGCTCTATGATAAGACAGAGATGACAGTTCTGTCCAACAATTAAAAGAATGCAAACATATCTTCCTCTTCAAAGGAGTTTGCATCAGGAATAGAGAATGTCATAGAGAGAGAGACAGAGACAGAGAGAGAGAAGCAAACAATCAAAAATCAATAGGGCTGTTCGGGCTTTTAAGTATGCGAAGCACCGCTGGAGAAAGCAGCTACAAGGAAGGGAGCAAGGTGAAGGTAATCTTTCAGCATTTTTTAGAGGAGCGTCTGTATCCTCTAAGCCAGTGTCCGAACAGCCCCTCTGCTCACACCCCCTACGTCAGGAGCAGAGAATGTCAGAGAGAGTGAGAGACAGAGAGAAAAAGCAAACAATCAAAAATCAATACGTGCTGTTTGGGCTTTCAAGTTTGCGAAGCACCGCATGGGAAGCATATCGTATATCATTCAGAAGTTTTACTTAATACGTAATACAGGCTCTGATTGGGAAGCTTCTCAGCCATCTGCCAATAGCGTCCTTTGTATGATATCAACTGGGCAAACCAACTGAGGAAGCATGTACCATAAATTAAAAATCCCATTGTCAGCAGAAATCCGCGAACCAGCGAAAAATCTGTGATATATATTTAGATATGCTTACATTTAAAATCTGCAATGGAGTGAAGCCGCGAAAGTCGAAGCGCAATTTAGCGAGGGATCACTGTATTTTGAAAAGAAAAAAAAAACTGAAAAATCATTTCATTTCATTAAGTGATAAAAATGACTTAGTCTTAAATCAGTTATTTCACTAATATTAAGAGACTACAGTCAGACACAAGAATATTACATTGGTAGGCAAGTGCTACATCTATTATAATAAAAAAATCCTGTGACGAGACAAGACTTTTTGGAAGATTTTTTCAAGTCCCGCAAGTTGAGACCCTGGCAATGAGATTTTTTCCAAGTCATGCCGTCTTCTCAACCATTTTCAACCATGCACATGGTAATCTCACCTCATTCATGTGAATGCTTTTGACAGACACATTCTGCTCTCTCAGCTCTTATAAATTTTAAAGTCCCTCACTTTAAGTTCCCAATTAAAGAAGACGTATTTAGTCCAAATCTTATTGAATTTCTTCACAAAGTGTTATCAACAGAAAAAAATCAGTACACAAGCAATCCTAGCAGCGAGAAACAAAGTCAAACGAATTAACGCCAAAAATGCTGATCGGTTACACGGCTAATTGGTTAAATGCGTATCAACAGACTATGCTGAAACAGTTGGTAGTGATCATGCGGAAGATGAAAACATCAACTTACAATATCCAGAAGAATATCTACAACCATTAACACCGTCTGGTCTTCCTCCGCACGAATTACTGTGGAAAGAAGGATGTATCCTTCTTCTGGGTCTTCCTACTTTTTCCATTTCCAGGCAGAGACTGTTCTTATTGATGACAGCTGTCACAAATTCAGCCATAGCCTCTGGTGTGTAATCCCTTGATTCTCAATTTTTGCAAAATTTATTTCTTTAACCTCATGCTATTTGAACTCTCTGCTGCAAGAAATTAATGGTGTTGCTGACTCCAGTAATTCTGATTTTTCAAAGTCGCAGACATGACAGCTATGACTTGTTGTGAGCAGTCATGTTTTCCCTCCTCTTAGTTTACTTCCTGGGTATATGAGGATGTACAGTAGGATGGACCTTACCTAATGATATTTTTTTATGGTTCAGTGTTTGATTTGCACTAATCAGCATCTATATATTTATTTAGTAAAAATATAATCACAAAAAGCTGAAAATATTCTTAAAATTGCAGACAGTATATACAAAATCAACCTACAAATATCCAAGGAGCATTACAAACTAAGCACATATCATATATAAAGTACAACTAGGAAGGTCACATGTACAGTATAAATGATAGACAAAGTCACAGTACTGGATAACGTGATACATACAGTATTTTAGGTAGAACATAAAGCAGGTAGAGTATAAAATGTGGTAGGGTCAGTACTATCACCAGTAAAGATATTGAAACTATTAAGTGAAATGACAGATAACAAAAAGGTATAGAGATCAAGTATGTCTGATGACAGATGGAGTCCTCAGGAACAGAGTTCCAGAAAGTAGACAGAACAATATAATTGAAAGAAAGCTTCCTATGAGCAGCCATTTGGACAAACATGTCTGTAAATAAGACTGCCATAAAAATGGGTGACAAAAATACTACAAAGTACTTCAGCATCCAGTCTTTAGTAGATATCACACACGTGTTAATAGGAGGAAGCTGAATGGACCAAAAGAAGGGAATTCCATGCCAGGCCAGGGGCGGAAGGGAGCACTAAACCTTCCTCTGCTCTCTCTGCAAACCAAATGCAGGAAAACCTGCCTGATTTCTCTTCAAAGACACCACATCCAGTTCCGGCGCAGTGAAAGACGTCACTTTCGGTTCTGGAATCTCGAAAGATGCCACTTCTGGTTCCATCTCGAAATGTATCACTTCCGGTCCCGGCACCCAAGATGAAATCACTTCTGGGACCTGGTCTATAAAGATGCCATTTTGTCTTAAAAAAATCAGTTCAAATTGAGAACTCGACCTGTGCGCTTCAGTGCTGATTTAAACCTTTGCAGCCAGGTATAATATATGGGAGGATGCCCCAAATCTTTTTATGTGTCCGAGGCTGAATTTAATTACAGTGGTGTAGTTGGCAAAATCTCCTCCTACAAGGACTGGAAGCCAGACCAAGAACATGCCTCGACACAACATCATGTTTGCAAAACAAAAGGGGGTCGAGTAGGTAAGTACCGTTCCCACATTGCCAGGCTGGGGTCAGTCGGGAGCCTACTCTGACCTGGAAAGATACCCGGAACCATGGACAGGGGACCTACAGATGTGGATCAGGTCCAGATGGGAACACATTGGGGACTTATTATGGTCTCTCGAGTCAGGAGACTGCTCCTGAGATCTCCACAAAGGCAAAAGCCTTTGAAAAAGGTGGAGGTGCCCCTGGTTAGAAGGCGAGGGACATTATAAACTGGGAATACAACCCCAGAATACCTCTCAAACCACAGGCCTTTGCACTTTGGGGTAAAATCGGGCGTTGGCTAAGGCCAAAACAAAATAGCGCCAGATGTACTATTGAACAGGTAGCTTGTACCATATTGATTCATGCCCTTCCGCCTGATTTCACCCAGTCGACTTGGGGATGAGTAGGTGACAAAATGCTCTCGATAAGCGAGACCATAGAGGGCATTAGAGCAGAAACCTCCTTGGGGATTCAGAATGGGACCCATGTGAACCTAGACAGGCATGCGTCCCTGCTTTTGAGATTTCCGTCCACGACGCAGAGCGGGCTCCTGTGAATCCTAAAGCACAGCAAGGGTTTTCGCGAAGTAATGGGGGGTCGGCAGAGGGATATGGAGAGAGGGACAGTGTGCTCTAGCTAATTCTCTGACCTTTCCCCATACAGGACTAGTGATTGTAAATGGGTATAAGGTCTTTATTTGACTCCAGCAGTAAAATCTCTATTGTTGAGCGCCAGTTTGTGTTGCCGTGACAAAAGCTGAAAATAAAGACCAGTCTAACCTGTATTCACGGGGACGTTCGCTATTACGAGTCCACCACCTGTTACATCAGCCACGATGGTACCTTAAAAAAGATGGTGGTGGCGATCATCAATAATCCTCCTTTCCCCGTGATACTGGGAAGAGATTAGTGCAATAATAAAAGTGGTATAACACTCGCTAGTCCTAAGGAAGCACTCAGTCTTGTCATGGAAGCAGATCAAACGTCCTCAGTCACCGCCACTCCTTGTACATAGCCGGGAGAAGGACAGATTTCGACCAGTAATACTGATGTGGTGACACCCGAGTCGTCACAGTCTCATATGTTATCTTAGTGTGTGGCACCAAATCGGGACGAAACCATGCCCATTGAGGTTGAATCTGATCCCCTCATGCAGCAGCACTTTCAAATTAGGCAGACCCCAGCTTCATTCAAAAGGAGACAATGGAACGACAATTCCCTCAAATTCGCAAAAAAATGCAGTTGTTCTGGTAGATGGCCAACGCACATTACATCCCATGCCACAGGGTTCTCACTTTGTGTTGCATAATGATCTATTGTATCGGGTAGCAGAACACAAGTGGGAGGTGAGGTCCCTGTTGTTATTACTACAGACGTACCCAGCAATTAGTCTGTGAACTAGCACATACAAACCTCCTGGGAGCCTATTTGGGTCCAGAAAAAACACTAGAGCGAATCAAGCTCCGATTCTTTTGGCCTGGAATTAATGAAGAGGTCTGCCGCTTTTCGACATCCTGTCTGGAGTGCCAATTGCGGCAGATTCCTAGGAGGATTTCTAGGGCTCTAGTTCCATTACCTTTAATTGATGTCCCCTTCGAATGTATTGGGGTTAATCTGGTGGGACACTTACAGCCCTTGACCAGGGGTCATAAATATATAATGTGGTTTTGGTAAATTATGCTACCTAGTTTCCTGAAGCTGTTCAGCTGCACTCAGCTACTTTAAAAGCTAACACACGGGAGTTGGTAGGGGTCTTTGCGCGAATAGCTATCCCCTAAGAAATCCTGATGGATCAAGGGATGCCTTTTACCTCCCAGACGTTCAAGGAGGCTGCCAACTTACTACAAATAAAGCATTTGAAGACCTCAGTATATCATCCTCAAACCGATTGTCTAGTGGACAGGTTCAATCAAACTCTCAAACAAATGTTATGCAAGGTAGTCAACGAGGATGGAAGGAACTGGGATCAGTTCCTCCCCCTCGTCATTTTTGTATATCGGGAGGTCCCACAAGCCTCCCCGGTGTCCTCGCCCTTTGAATTATTACATGGATGGCAAACCCGGTGCACATTAGATTATAAATGATTAGACCCATACTAAAATCGAAAATGGAAAAGGCGCAAGCAGCCCAGGTCTAGTGTTATATGGTATGTGTATTTGGGAGTTCTGCCCGGGAGGTCGGGTCATGGTTTTAGTTCCTACCTCGCATTCCAAATTATCGGTTCATTGGTAGGGTCCATGTAAAGTTAAGGAGAGGAAGGGGACAGTCGATTATTGGCGAAACAACCAAATCATCGTCCCAGAGAGCAAGTGTATCACGTCAATTTGATGTAACCATGTAAGGACAGGGATCCCAAGCCCCCCTCCAGACAGCCCCACTCTTTCTTCACTCTTAAATTAAACCTTAACTTCGGAGATAATCTTACTTGCCAACCACGACAGAAGCTCAAAGCAGTCATCCTGTCTGCCCCAGAGGTAGTTAGTGAAAATCCAGGACGGACCTCCCTGGTTGCGCATGACATTGTGACAAAGCCCAGGGTTATCGTCAGAGAACGCCTATACAGACTTCCTGAGGCAAAAAAAGGCTGAAGTGGAGCTGGAAATCAGACGAATGCTAGACCTAGGTGTGACTGAGGAAAGTTATAGTCCCTGGCCCAGACCTATCATATTGGTCAGCAAGCCGGATGGAAGTTGGAGGTTCTGCAATGACTGCTTTTGATGCCCATCTGATGCCACGAGTGGACAACATCCTTGAACAACTAGGACATGCCAAATTCCTGACTACTCTTGATATGACTAAAGCAGGGGTCTCCAACATATTGCTTGCAAGCTACAGGTAGCTCGCAACCCCTTTCCAAGTAGCTCGCCAAAGGGTTAAAGAATTCTATATAAATTTGAAAATTTGATTAGTCAAATTAGGGGTAGGCGATCTTTTCAAAAAATCACATCATAATCATTTTAACACAAAATCACGATCCACAATCTGAATTGCAATCTATCTTTTCAATGTGGCATACACTTAAGAGAATATCTGGAATCAAACACATTAAGACCTAAGTAACACTTTATTTTAAACATCAAACAAAGTTGAATTCAATTTTTCTCTCGTATACTAGCTAAGTGGAGTTAAGGAACATGCCCCGAAGCTGGTGAGTGAGTGAGGAAGGTCCCTACCCTTGGCCCGCTGCGTGTTTCTCAGATTCATGCAAATAAATCAGTACCGCAAGCGAACTATGATACTTAGCGAAATGACAGAAGTCGCAAAATCAACCGGAATGTTCAAGCAAATTATACAAAAAAAAAACCAGATTTAAATCCGTTAAATAGTTCTCTCTTGAAAAGCGGAGACATACAGACATTAGATTTTATATTTCAGTAAACCTTCAAAATAATATACAGTTAAGTTAAAGTTTCAACAGCATTCTCAGCATTTCTGGAGCTTAGTAGAGCCAGATAACTATAAGAATGTTCACCAAGTAGCTCTGAAAATGTCTACTTTGTTTGGGTCTACATACCTCTGTGAATCTGCCTTTTCTGACAAGAACGTCATGAAATCAAAGTTCAGAACAAGACTGACAGATAAACATTTAAATGACTCCATAAGAGTGAACATAAGTGGCTACACTCCAACAAACACCTCTCTTGTTGACTCCATGCAGTGCCAGTCATCTCACTAACTCAAAAACACATCACACATGCAACTGGACATGTGAAAACTCTTGTGAAGTGAAACAGTGACATGTAACAAAATGACAAATGAATAAGTAATATCTGTGTATTTGTAATTGCATTGTTTTGACAGCATTCATGATTTAATTCAATAGTGTGAGATACACTAGAAAATGCATACAGACATACAAAATGAACTTGCGGGTGAACTAAATATTTTTTGTGATGTTTTAATGCAAAATGTGAGTTGTGGACACTAACATTTTGTAAATGTTCAGGGAAAACAAGCTTATTCAGTTTGTTTGGGTTGAAGTACGCTATGAGAATAAACGTTAGAACACATGAGTAGCTCTCGGCCATTTTCATTGTGTAAAAGTAGCTCTCAGGGGAAAAAAGGTTGGAGACCCCTGAACTAAAGGGTACTGGCAGGTTCCCTTAACGGACTCTGCTATGGATTACATGGGGTGCCTGTGACCTTCCAACATCTGGTGGACAAAGTGCTCTGTCCTCATAATTCATATAGTGCTGCCTACTTGGATGACATTGTCATCTATTCCAGCGACTGGACAGAACACATACCGTAGGTTTGAGCTTTATTGCAATCACTAGCAGAAGCTGGTCTTCATATTAATCTGAAGAAATGTTACTTTGGGATGGTCGAGGCCAAATATTTAGGCTATCTAGTGGGCCGTGCCGGAGTATAGTGAGACCACAGTATTTCAAAATAGATCCCATTTTAAATTGGCCCCGTCGGATAAACAAGAGGCAAGTACAGTTCTTTTTCAGCTTGGCGGGTTACTATCGCCAGTTCGTACCCCGTTTCTCAAAAAGACTAAGGCCCTTGTCCAACCTTACAAAGAAGGGGAAACCAAATCATGTGGTATGGGATGACGAGACGGAAGCTGCATTCAGTGACCTAAAGCAGGCCCTTACATCTGCTCCTATTTTGAAAGGACCTGAATTTTCTTTGCCTTTCATTCTCCAGACGGACACTTCAGACACAGTTCTTGGAGCCGTGCTGAGCCAAAGCTTTGTCGGAGATAAACAACCCGCGATATACCTGAGTCATAACCTGTTGGACCGCGAAACCAGGTATGTGACAATGGAGTGAGAAGCTTTGATGATTAAATGGGCAATTACTCAGCTGAGGTACTACCTCCTGGGTTGTGAATTCACCCTGGTAATGGACCATGGGCCTTTACAGTGGATGGCGTTGTACAGGGACTCAAACCCACAAGTCACAAGGTGGTTTTTAGACCTACAGCCTTACAGGTTTTTCAGTCATTTATTGTTGAGGTGTACTGCAGGCCAATGTCGATGCCCTTTCCCGGTGCCATGACCTCTCGGACAGGTACACCCGACTTGATAGGTCTGAGCTGAGGGGGTTGGCTATGTCACACAAGTGTGAATAGGAGGAAGCTGAGTGGACCAAAAGAAGGTAATTGTACGCCAGGTCAGGGGGTGGCGGGGTGCACTAAACCTTCCTCTGTTCTCTCTGCAGACCAAATACTGTATGGCAAAACCTGCCTGATTTCTCTTCAAAGACGTCACTTCCGGTTCCGGAGCCCTGAAAGACATCACTTCGGTTCCGGTGTCATCTTGAAACATCACCTCTGGTCCCGGCGTCCAAGATAACATCACTTCCGGGACCTGGTCTATAAAGACACCATTTTATCTTAAAAAATCAGTTTAACTTGAGAACTCGACCTGTGCACTTCAGTGTTGATTTAAACCTCTGCAGCCAGGTATAATATATGGGTGGTTGCCCCAAATCTTTTTGTGTGTCCGAGGCTGAATTTATTTACATAGGGTAGGAATAGACTCTGATAATGTTTTGCAGATAATAATTGCAGCAGAGATTTTGGATCGAAGGGGTTTCTTATTTTAAAAGAAGATTTCAATACCAGTCGCACAGGAATATCATATTAGAATTTTGCAAGAACTGAAGCTTAGTTAAAAAAAAAAAAAAACAGTCAAGGTTCCTGGGTTATTAAAACGGTCCCATGAGATGAACATCAGATTTGTTTGTGTTGAGTCAAGGAAAGCCTGCAGACATTGAGACACTAAGGTCATTGAGGCTGGCAGTTTTCTCTTCAATAATGATATCTGAGAGCAATTTAGTCAAAGAGCTTGGTGTTATCAGCATGGGAATGTAACACATAATAATTTGACCAAATTATAACTAAGCAGCGACTTGTATGTATTTAAAAAGAAATTGACTAAGTACAAAACCATGAGGAATGCCAAAAGAATTTTTGTTGAAGGAGACAATTGACTAATGCAACTGTATATACAATAGCACATCCATAAACAACAACATAACATTAATATTAGCATCACTACTCCACAGTATACAAATAGAGTTAAAACATACAGTAGTAATCATTTGAGAAGTGACAGCAAGCCTTTTCACCACTAGAGAGCTTCTGGGAAGTCAAATGACATAAACAACTTCATAAAATATTAAATAAGTTTAAGAAGGTGAACATGTTTTTGTTGGTTTCATACACCTCTTACATTATCCAAACTTTCTAGCTCTCCTTTGGTAAAATGAATTTTAGTAGAACATATGATTGTAAACCAGCCACAGGGGATGCACAAACCAGTGTTTCTTCATGCCGGTCCCAAGCCTGGATAAATAAGGAGGGTTACATCAGGAAGGGCATCCGGTGTAAAATTTTGCCAAATCAATATGCGGACAAATTTCCATACCAGATCGGTCGAGCCCTGGGTTAACAATGACCACCACCAGCACTGTTATCCAACAGGGTG
The DNA here is from genome assembly GCF_016835505.1 of Polypterus senegalus. NCBI lineage: Eukaryota > Metazoa > Chordata > Cladistia > Polypteriformes > Polypteridae > Polypterus > Polypterus senegalus. Next base: position 63,143,620 of record NC_053157.1, on the reverse strand, counting down.
CTGGCGGAAATTGGGTTACTGTTGGCCAAAGAAGGAGAACAAGAGCGGGGAGACATGTACGGAGGCAGGAGGAGAGGAGGAAGGTAAAGAGAGTGGAACTGAGAGTAGGAACTTTGAATGTTGGCAGTATGACTGGTAAGGGGAGAGAGTTAGTAGATATAATGGAGAGAAGGAAGGTTGATATACTGTATTGTGCACGCAAGAAACTAAATGGAAGGGGAGTAAGGCCAGGTGGATTCAAATTGTTCTATCATGGTGTGGAAGGGAGGAGAAATGAGGTATGGGTTATTCTGAAGGAACAGTATGAAAAGAGTGTTTTGGAGGTGAAAAGAATGTCAGACAGAGTAATGATTATGAAGCTGGAAATAGAGGTGTGATGATGAATGTTGTTACTGCATATGACCCACAAGTTGGGTGTGCGATGGGTAAGAAAGAAGAGTTTTGGAGTGAAGTGGATGAAGCAATGAACAGTGTACCCAAGGGACAAAAAGTGGTGACTGGAGCGGATTTCAATGGATATGTTGGTGAAGGGAACAGAGGAGAAGAGGAGGTGATGGGTAGGTATGGTGTCAAGGAGAGGCATGAAGAAGGTCAGATGATAGTGGATTTTGCCAAAAGGATGGACATGGCTGTGGTGAATACGTATTTTAAGAACAGGGAGAAACGTGGGGTGATGTACAAGAGTGGCAGAAGATGCACACAGGTAGATTACATCCTATGCAGAAGAATCAATCTGAAGGAGATTGAAGACTGCAAACTGGTGGGGAAAGTGTAGCTAAGCAGCATAGGATGGTGATCCTGACATTGGAGATCAAGAAGAGGAAGACAGTGAGGGCAGAGCCAATGATCAAATGGTGGGTTGAAAAAGGAAGACTGCAAGGTTGAGTTTTGGGAGGAGGTGAGAGAGACACTGGGTGGAAGTGAAGAGTTACCTGACAGTTGGGCAACTACAGCAGATGTAGTAAGGGTGACAGCAAGAAGAGTGATTGGCGTGACATCTGGACAGTGGAAGGAGGGAAAGGAAGCCTGGTGGTGGAATGGGGAAGTACAGGAGAGTATACAGGGGAAGAGGAACGAGAAGAAGAAGTGGGATAGTCAGAGACATGCAGAAAGTAGACAAGAGTACAAGGAGATAAGGTGCAAGGTGAAGAGAGAGGTGGCGAAGGCTAAAGAAAAAGCGTATGATGAGTTGTTGAGAGGTTAAACACTAAGGAGGGAGAAAAGGACCAGTACCGACTGGCTAGACAGAGGGAACGAGCTGGGAAAGATGTGGAGCACGTTAGTATGATAAAGGATAAAGATGGAAACGTACTCACAAGTGAGGAGTGTGTGTTGAGGTGATGGAAAGAGTATTTTGAGAGGCTGATGAATGAAGAGAATGAGAGAGACAGAGATAGAGAGAAGGTTAAATGATGTGGAGATAGTGAATCAGGAAATGCAACAGATTAGCAAGGAGGAAGTAAAAACAGGTAGGAAAACGATGAAAAATGAATAGACCATTGGTCCAGATGACATACCTGAAACATGGAGGTGTTTAGGATAGATGGCAGTGGAGTCTTTAACGGAATCTTGGAAAGCGAGAGGATGCCCGAGGAGTGGAGAAGTGTACTGGTGCTGATATTTAAGAATAAGGGGGATGTGCAGGACTGTATTACTTACAAGGGGATAAAATTGATGAGCCACAGCATGACGTTATGGAAAAGAGTAATGGAAGTTAGGTTAAGAAGTGAGGTGATGATTAGAAAGCAGCAGTATGGTTTCATGCAAAGAGCACCACAGATGTGATGTTTGCTCTGAGGATGTTGATGGAGAAGTATAGAGAAGGTGAGAAGAAGTTGCGTTGCGTCTTTGTGGACCTGGAGAAAGCATACGACAGGGTGCCTTGAGAGGATCTGTGGTATTCTATGAAGAAGTCAGGAGTAGCAGAGAAGTACGTAAGAGTTATACAGGATATGTATGAGCGAAATGTGACAGTGGTGAGGTCTGCAGCAGGAGTGACAGATGCATTCAAGATGATTACATCAGGGATCGGTTCTGAGCCCTTTTTTATTTGCAATGGTGGCAAAATGAGATTAGACAGGAGTCTCTGTGGACTATGATGTTTGCTGATGACATTGTGATCTGTAGCGATAGTAAGGAGTAGGTTGAGGTGACCCTAGAGAGGTGGAGATATGCTCTGGAAAGGAGAGGAATGAAAGTCAGCAGGAACAAGACAGAATACATGTGTGTAAATGAGAGGGAGGTCAGTGGAATGGTGAAGATGCAAGGAGTAGAGTTGGCGAAGGTGGATGAGTTTAAATACTTGGGATCAACAGTTCAGAGTAATGGGGATTGTGGAAGAGAGGTGAAAAAGAGAGTGCAGGCAGGGTGGAATGGGTGGAGAAGACTGTCAGGAGTAATTTGTGACAGACGGATATCAGCAAAAGTGAAAGGGAAGGTCTAAAGGACGGTAGTGAGACCAGCTATGTTATATGGGTTGAAGACAGTGGCACTGACCAGAAATCAGGAGACAGAGCTGGAGGTAGCAGAGTTAAAAATGCTAAGATTTGCACTGGGTGTGACGAGGATGGATAGGATTAGAAATGAGTACATTACAGGGTCAGCTCAAGTTGGACTTGGGAGACAAAGTCAGAGAGGCGAGATTGCATTGGTTAGGACATGTGCAGAAGAGAGATGCCAAGTATATTGGGAGAAGGATGTTAAGGATAGCAGCTGCCAGATAAGAGGAAAAGAGGAAGGCCTAAGAGGAGGTGTGTGGATTTGGTGAGAGAGGACATGCAGGTGATGGGTGTACCAGAACAAGATGTAGAGGACAGAAAGATATGGAAAAAGATGATCCACTGTGGCAACCCCTAACAGGAGCAGCCGAATGAAGAAATTGAAAGAAGTAGTACAGTACATACTGTATGATTATGCACTGTATGCATAACTAAATATAACAGTCATTGTGAACACCATTCCAAAATATTTTACAACTACAGAGGTATGATACAAATGTTTAAATCTACTACATTTTACAATTACTACACAGGCAAGTTACTTTATGTGACTTGCCCAGGGTTACATAGTGGGTCAGACGTGGGAATGAAACTGACAATCTTTGGGTTTAAAGTCTAGTGCTGTAGCCACTAGACCAAAAGGCTAGTTTACTTACCCCTGGCATGCACCTATCTCCCTAATGAAGGTAAAGCATGACCATCTTATGCACAAATAAACACCAACTTTGCAAGTGTTGTTTAAATGTGTAGGATAATCAGCCAGTCATTCCTTCATGTACAAACAAATGTTGTTTCTCAATATATTCAACACGTTTCTTCATATGTTGGACTTAAGGCAAATTATAGCAAGAAGCTATAGGTTCAATAAGTGAAGGGGATGATTCAAGTTTCTGATGGAACCTGAGTAGCAGGTGATGGAGTAGCACTATAGTGTAAAACCTTCACAATACAAGTCTCATTACATGTATGGTGAAAGGTGTTACAGGATATAGCATACAATTCTGATTGATGGGAGACAGTACATTTTATATACCACTTTGAAATCATGTGCAGTTTATAAGAAATGTACAGCTTGTTGTTTACTTAAATGTTTAAAGCGGTATTTCTGAGGCTGCCAGAATTGCTGATGGCTTCCTGCCACTGGTCTCATTGATTAAATACTACCCAAATGTTGCTGCCAGGTTGGGAATGAGAAGTATAGCCTTGCTGGGCACATGTCTGAATAAGGCAGACTGCCCTAAAAAAATTTGCACTTCTGGTTTTTAATTGAATCTTAACTATTTTGGTGTTGTGAAATATCTGCAAATAAAACATTCCAGATGACAGTAAACATCTGTCTGGGAGGCAATATGGAATGTACATTTAGCGGTAAACTAGGTTATTTACATATATGTGGTGCTCAAAAGTAATTTACTGGGTTTATGAGTAAGCAGCTAGGGTTATGTGTGGGTAATAAACTGTCTTATCTGTCACTGGTATGGTAAAAAGTAGTACAAAAATTGCAAAACGATTTACTCATAAAGCATGCACTATCACAAAAAATTGTGATAAAAAATAAAAATGGAATGTCAGTGTATTAGTGCCTTGAAAGTAAAGACTTTATGTGAACTTTGAATACTAATTTATTATGCAGCCACAGGAGAAGCTGTATTTTTATCATTTTGAGAGAGGCGAATGCCTATTATCAAAATCACTGTTTTTTGTGAGTAATAAAGACATTCTCAAAGAAGACAAAACATGGACCAACATAGATGAAGCCTAAATCTCACAGACTGAAAACATTGATACTTCATCCACTTACACTTTAAGATCACACCTGAAGATTCCACCAAAAAAAAAATTTATTATGAGAACACAATAAATATGATGATTTTACTTGCAGCGTCTAACAATCAAAATCATGTTTAATGAAGTTTTTTCAGAATGTGTGATCAAACTGACTTGCCACTTTAAAGAGAATACTCCATCCAAAAATGATATTATTTTTGCATGTTACTTACCTCATGTACTTTGTAGTGTAGGCAAAGAAATATTTTTGCTTTGTGCCCTTCCCACCATAACCTATTGTCTTAGGGGGAGGAGTGAAAGATTTAGATTCATAAAAAATTTCGATCTCTGGTTTTCAACGGATCTTGACATTTTAGTGTTGTCCGATACCGAAAACATCGATATCTTGATGATGGGTGTGTGCCTCAAGAGAAACGTCTTTCCACCCATAGGAGACAATGCTATATGAATGCACAGCACTACCTGTTTATTAATTTTACCAATCACCAGCAATGTAACATTACTTGACTGGAGTTAGGTTGCACACCTGAAATGTGCAGAACTTGGTATATAAACCAATTAGATGTCTTTGTTTTTTGGACAATTGATATGCACTTTCTAAAGAGTATGGCTCAGGCTTGAGACTAGCAGCCTGAAGCTACAATTTATATGAGTAATATGTTTCACATGGTAAAATGCTTACTGTGGATGTCAAAAGGAAACTTTGTTTAAGGTGAGTGTTAGCACAGTCAAATTGGCTATTTAAGGATATACACAGAGTTACATTTTTGTTTTTGGTGGATATTGCTATGCAACAAAATATTACCTGGTGAAAAATAAAAAAAACAACGGTAGCCAATCTCTTAGTATTATGTGAGCAGTTTCTGAATCTCTCTACTTCTGTATTTACCTTACATACATACAAGTGGTCTGTAAACTGTTTTTAATCTGTTTACATCTAAATCTACAATTTTAAACAGGGCAAATAAAATATTATAATACCAGTGGTGTATGGGATTAACAAGCTAGTCTTTAGTATGTGTCAATGTTAACAAAGTTAAAAATGTACTCTTGGTATCAGCTGGTATTGCTGCAGTTCCAATTAAAAATTAGATTGCATTTGCTAGATTGCCTACAGAAAAAGTTAGGGAAAAGAAAAAAATGACAAATATGAAATGTAATCAGAATACAAGTACAAGAATGTCTGCATCCCATGGTTCACAGTAGCAACCAAATCCTGATCCAACATTTTAACTAACACACATAAACAGTTCAACATTTTCAGAGGTCATTGGACAATCACTGGACTATCTCTGAATCTTCAATTTGCCAAATGAGCTGAATTTCACTTGGGAAATTCAACAAATTCAACATATCCAATACATAAACAACTAAAGCACTTGTTTTAAAAGATGTCTCACCAGACATACTGTATATATGAATTACATTTAAAACACTTGTGGTGTGCTGCAGTAATTTTAAATGTAGCAAAGTGCAGTTCAAGGTCTTTCCAGACAGCTGTCTCCATAAGTGTGTTCTTGGGAAAAGAGTTAAGGATGAGCACTTGATAAGCAGGATAAAGGAAGAAAGAAGAGAAAGTGGAAATTGAAAGCAGGAAGATAACTAAAATAGCCAACCTACCCACTAGACAGAGCATTGAACCCAGTACAGGAAAAGCCTAAAAATGTAATGTTTTTGTTTGCTTGTAGCTTTTCAACTACAATGACCTGTTCCTTTGTGTTATGACTATTTTTAATTAAAATTAACTTTTTATTTATTCTGACCTATATTTTATCATTCAAAACTGGATACAGCTCAAGAACAACAGTGTTTTTTTTTGACAGTGCCAATAAGTTCCTGCCCAACAACCATCAATAAATCTACTTTCTCAATCTGTTTCCACAGTGCAAAGCTACAGCTAATTATAAGATATGCTATTAGCACTACTGCCTCATAGTAAGGACATCATGGGATCATCCCCCAAGTCCTCCTTGTGTGGGGAGTGCTTTGAGTAGTGAGAAAAGCGCTATTTAAATGTAAAGAATTGCTATTGTTTATTATTTAAGTAGCGAAAGGTTTGCTTAAAATGCAGGCTTGTTCATCACGTGGGTATATCATTATAGGCATCAACATAAATAGTTTTATATAAAGGTGGTGTATGTCTATGAAAAAAATGAAAATGACCATCTTCTGGAAATGTTCAGGTAAGCAAGACAAACATTCCAAGGTAAGATATTTATACTCACTGTTACGAGATGCTTACTTTAAAAATTTATTCCTATTAGAATTGATTTTTCTCTGCATAAATATACGTGGGATTGGTAGTTTATTTATTTCAGGTGCATTTCTGTGCAGTTATCTTTGCAGAATAATGCTCCAGATAAAGGCGATTAATCAAATCATGGTGCTACAACATTATTTTGCTTTATATATGGGAACAGCCGGTTGACAATGAACATGGTTTCAGAAAAGGCAACATCTTACATCATCAGGACAACCCTTTAAATACCGGCACAACAATTCATTTGTAACTGTGATTTCAAGAGGGATACTCAAAATGAACGAAGTACAAATTACTTTCTCAAATTTCTGTTTTCTGAACATTCGGTTTTCCCTCTAACTTCCATCCATCCATCACCCAACCCGCTATATCCTAACTACAGGATCAAGGGGGTCTGCTGGAGCCAATCCCAGCCAACACAGGGTGCAAGGCAGGAAACAAACCCCGGGCAGGTCGCCAGCTCATTGCAGCCCTCTAACTTTGAATTCTGATTAGCGATTAGGCTTTGGTACAACAGATTTCATCTTCATGGTTTCAATGTGTTTATTCTTTTGACTACATTTCATCACCTGGACCTCTTCCAGCCTACAGGCAGAATACTCACTAATCATGATGTCAGAGAGAGGTAACCAAGAACCTTTGCCATTTCTTTTATATACAGGACTTACTTTAGTCTGATTAGAGAAAATGTTTCCATTGTTCTGATAAAATGATTATAAACAAAATGTATCTTATTTATTTCTATTTGAGGGGACACAGCAGATTTCTTGTATAAAACAAACTGCATGCTTAAACAGAAAGTAGAAGACATAAAGTGTTTGGATACCAAATATATTCAATCTAAACAAAGGACAAAATTAACACTTCTGAATCTGATGGAAATAACATTTGACATCAATTAACAGAATTATACAAATATATTCCATGCCTAATCTATTTACCTGTCCATTTTCTAAATGTTTCCATCATTACTCGGTTGTGGGGAGATTAGGCCTATCTTACCAATATTGGGCACAAAGTACAGGATATTCACGAGGGTGGTACAACAGGGAACACTCAGAAATACACATACACAATCACATACTGAGATATACCAAGAAATTTAGTGTGAACAATTAACCCAATTAACACAACATGCACATATTTAGAAATCAGAGAACCCACAGAAACTTTCATGGAGAAAGTAATCAGTTAGGAAGCCTCATTTAGATCACTGCTAAATCCAATACCTACAGTGCCTCTGTGATGCATATTTATTATAACAAAGCCCTTTATAAATTATAGCTAGTATAGACTTGACCCAATCTTCATTTTATATAGCGCCTATCGAAGCAGGTAACATTTTACATCACTTTAAAGCATAAAAGAACTTAACACAAAGCAGCATAAGATGACAAGGATTAGTAAATGCCGAAAAGCCTGAATTCAAAATGTCATTTTCTAAACAAAATGTATACATTTAATAGATAGGTGCAATATAACACTTGAACCCATCTGATTAAATGCCAAAAAGATGTACTTGTTGTCTGTAATCACAAAAACCAAAGATGATTTAAAAAAAATAAGAACTTTAAAAAATTAAGAAATAAAATTTAAAGTTGGAAAACAAACACCTCTGGAAAAGTCAGATTCCAAGCAAAAACTTATTTTTTCAGTTTGCTAAGGGAACAGCTTCACAAAAATAAACTAAACCCACAGACTTACCACTGAGCTAAAAATATACAGTAATGATATATATTGTTGGTTTGAAAGCCAGTTTCGCTGGAAAATAAGTAGTCAACACTTTTTCTCAATTACAAATAACTAAGCTATCATGAAGAAGTAAAAAAAAAAATCTCAAAAAGAATGGTAGAATTTAAAAATGACAAACTATCTATTATGTAACTAATTACATCAATTACAAGAAAGAATATTACAAATAATTTCACCTAAAATTGGATGGTATTACATAGATATTTTTCAGGTTCTTCATCTTAGTTTGGCCTGATTTATTATCCTTTTGGCAGTAGTAAGGTCTACTATGGTGGATAGGGTGTGACTGTCTGGTGGAGACCAGCCTGTCCACTTCCTATCTGTTTTTGTTTGCCTGAAACTGGAACAGATGTGAAATAAACAGAGTAAGAAAGTGCTGGACTTTAGATGATGAAAAAATACTTTACATTTAAGGTGGAAAAAAAAAAAAAAAAGGTGAATTTATACTCCTCTCTTAATAAAATGTATTCACCGAGAAGTAAGATTACACAAGAGGATACAAATAAACCAAAGGAATCAGAAACACTACAGTAAATGACTAACTTATTTTATCAGGCTTCATTCCATTCAAAAACTGATAAGCTGAGAACAGAGCTAAACTCTGAGCAACATCCTAGGAAATTCAGCAAAAGTACAGAATGTTTTATACACAGCACAAATTTCTTTTTCCCCTTAATTGTCTTCTTCAGATTGGATAATATTAGAAATACTTTTTCCGTCCTCTAAGATATACAACTGGGTCTGCATGAGCTACATTTTTAGTTATTGGTTTCCTTTATCTCCTCATTATTAAGTACAACAAATTAAGTAAAGCAATTTTAATATGCAATGTAAACACTGTAAAGATCATACTTAATGAGTGGAAAGAATGTAGACTCTTACATGAAAACCTTGCTACTTTTTAAAGAAAAGTACTTCATTCTCTGCAGTGTAGTTAAGACTAACAATGGAAAACCTATGCAAATGACAAATCAAGGAGGAGAATACTATAGACAATAGCCAGCCTAACAACTAAAAAAGTAAACAGGATGTCAGCAGTCAAAGTGAGAAGCAGTGGATCTTTCATACATTTGCAGTGGTCTAGACTTTTTTTTTTTTACAATAGCGACATGCTAACTTCAACAAAGAATAAACCTAGATACCTACAGTCTAGCTCGTTGTCAGAAAATGGACACATACAGTAATACCAAAATTATAAATCAAAAGAAGACTGTTCACTATATAATTGTAGCAAGGCATGTCACACACAAATGAGTTCAATTGCTCATGTTTCTGAAGAAATTTTAATCCAAAAATCAGCTAAAGCAGTGCTGGTCAACCCAGCTTGGAGACAAAGGCAACATATGCAGCTACCTAGGATGCCATCTTCTGATTAAGCCAATTTAGCAAGCCAATTTTGCTTTGTTTTGGATGGTTTGGCCTGTTCTTTATATGTTCTTTACACCCTTTAGAACAAATGTAACTTCTTTGGCACCAGCACAGAATAGCTATATGATGTGGAAGGATGGGAAAGGGGTCAAGGCCGTTGTCAGGTTAGTCTGGTGTAAGTCCAAACAAGGAATCAAAATTCAATGCAATATGGACAAAATACTTTTTAAACTTACACTTTTACTGTAAAACTTCAGTAAAAACAATATTTGGAATAACTTTTCGTCAGTATCGCATTGAATTTTGACTTGCTAAAAAAATTTGCTTGCTAAATTTGCTTAATTTCAAAGCCAAACAGAACGAAAATGTATAACGCAACGAATACCTCTAACGCAACATGAAACATAATTTTCTTTCAATTTAATAAGTTTTACTATTTTTTACTATGGTTAATTACCCGCTGTATTGTATTGAAATTGTACATCTGCTTTCCCATACGAGAGTGGCAGAGCCGCAAAGTGGCTAGTGCCTAGCGCCCGTCCGGGAGTTGGCAAGCAAAGTGAGCATAGTCTTTCAAAATGAAAAGGTAAAAGCCACTGCATGCTCAGTACTGCAAAGAAAAAACTAAAAACAGAGAAAAGAGCATTATGTCATTGCATAATTTGTGTTTTTTTTTTTTTTGATCATCAGTTTTTTGAATCACAGTGTGATGGCATCACTAATACTATTAGCACAAATGGAAGCCAAACAATCTTGCTATGCTAGATAACGGATGTGCAAAATTAGCCTGCAGGCTATTAATTACATGCTTGTACTTACTTATCTGTATTTTCTTTCCTTTATGTGCATAATAGCGCTACATAGGCATCATACAGATCACAAAGTTCTATAGTGGTTAGAAAGGCTTTAAGGAAAAGATTGCACATTCAGCCTGAAGTTACTGTAATGTCATAATAATTATTTAATTAATCCTATTACCTAGGCATACCTCCATAGCCATATTAAGTCAACAAAGAATATGCCCCAGGGTTTCATTAGGTTTAAATCTCTGATCGTTTAGTAGCTGCAATCAGTTATATGGGTTACTAATATTATAATAAAACATTTATGTCATTAGAGATGTCAGTTCTTACATTTTGTTCGATGTCAGTTGTGAAAGCTCTGCAGGTGTTATGTCATGTTTAAGTGATATAATGTATAATGTGTTGGTACATACTTAGTTCCTGAGATAGTTGTGTTCTTAAATTTATTTTTATATTCATACATTTTAGTTGTGCATTTGACTCAAAGTACCTGTTTATATATTTTCTATTATTATTTATAATTAACTTATGTGCACTTTACACATGTTTATTTTGCCATTACTTTGGTCTATTATATTAAATGGAGATTTTACATTAATTGTTTGTACAATTATTTTGTTGGGTTTTTTTTTTGCATTTTTTTCTTAAATTCCAGGGGTTCGACCAGCACAGGGCTAAAGGACTGTCTGTGCAAAAGACAATGAAGAACACATTCAATTAATACAATACTGAGTTTTAAAGTAGATGTAGGCTGCAGGTAATTAATTCTTGTGTAGCTTGTTGCATTTGTTTTGCTAAATGTCACCTTTTCATATTTCTGTAATACTATTTCACAAAAGCACATAAGTGGAATATGAAAACCAGGAAAAGGGTGACTTTCAGAACATTCCACCCTCAAGGACAACAAGCTAGCTTTAATACTACAATATTGCACAAGATTCACTTTTTGGCATTGCTTTAATGCTTTGTGTGTACATTGAATATTTGCTAAATCACAGGCCACGATAATTTTAGAACTGCTCAGGCACGCAGGGTTGACTACCTTTAATTTAACAGCAAATCATCTTTACAGTTTCCATTGAGGTCAGATAAAAATAGCATTCTTAGTTCAAAGTAATGACCTGTGTTTAAATAAGACGCCACTAAAACTGATACCATTCAAAATTATTTTGCACAAAGCTGAAACAATGCAGTGATATATGTTCTAATTGTCTATTATTTATTTCAAAGCAATGGGGAAACTGAGATTATTTCCAGGTGCAAAGTAGTTAAAATTCTACTGCAGATATAATTTTGCAGCAGTGCTACATTGGAGAGAGATGTGATAAGCACTTGACTAGAACAATGAAACCGTGCAGTACCATGTTAGATGTCCACTGCTTCTTCATCATTGAGTTTTATATATGGCAACAAGTCAGCTTGCCATATATAAAACTTCTTAAATGTTATTGTTGTTGCACAGTCTTTTATGGTACACTGCTATTTGACGTATTTAATGCAGCTATTTGGTTTGTATGTTTCAAAGAAGCGAACTGATACTGATTATTATAGTGTATATTGCCTCATCAGTTTGTGAAGAATTGTGTATTATCTTAATTGCCTAGGCTTTCGGTGGTACACAATAATTAGTTTTTTCCCAACGTAAGCAACGAGATGCCGATGTAGAGGTTGATTATAGACAGCAAGAGTTTCTACCTAATTCATTCAGGTAAAGTTCTAGCTTTACAGGATTTTTAGATTCAAACTACCAAAGTAAAAATGACATTCCTATAACACTCAACAGGAGAAAGTAAGTGAAAAATCATTAATCAAACAAAAGTTATATTTTTGAAATCTCTTACAATGCATTGTTTGTTGTGATGACTTAAAAAAACACTGAGATATTAGAGCACCTTAGTCATCACTTTACAAACAAGGTTGAAAGACTTAAATGTCTACTCTCATTCGGCAAACTTTTCTTATATTTTTATTAAGCTGTGGGGTATGCATTTATGCCCTTTTTTCCATTCACCAAACTAATTATACCCTACATAGCTCCACTTGACGTGAGGCAAGATGGTTAGAATTACAGGAGAAGGATTTTAAAAGAACAAAGTATTTTAACAAGAGATTTTCTTTTTTAATTTTCAGTGTATTACAAAAAATGTTAGAAGAACTTGACAAGTTGGTTCTAAACTTGACATTAAAAATGGAAGATTAACAACCTTGGCTTCAAGAGGGAAAAAATTCTACCGCCAACCAAAGATCCACTAATATTAGTGGACATTTTGATATACGCAAACAGACAGTGACAGGGTGTGAATTAAACTGAAGATTAAAAATTCAGTGGTCACAAAAATCACAAAAAAGTATGAACCACTTACAATTACAATATTTTTCTGAATACAAGTCCTTCCCCAGTTTCCATGCCTATTTTTGCTAACCAAAGTGCACAAAGTCTTTTATGCTCTAGTAATGGTGGTAAATTGTCAATGTACAGTAAATTCTACAGTCCCACAGATAAAACTTTTATAACATTTTCTATTCTTTCACAATCCTCATTTACAGATTGTTAAAATGAACACAACAGCTGGTCTCTGTGGGATACTGAATAAATATGGAAATGAAGGTATCTGTCTTAACACAGATGGTAGTTGGTACTGACAATTTTAAATATATGGTAAATTAAACGTACACTGGACTAACAAAAACAGAAATCCAATAAATTTTATGATTCCTAACTTGTAAGTTTGATGATGCAAGAAACTGCTATTTACTGGTAAGTACTGGTTGAAAAATCTGAATTTGGAAGTAGCACATATTGTCACAGAAAAGTAAGATATGACTCTCTCAAGGATAAATTCCACATCAATGACATTGGATGATTATATACTTCATCAAGTCAAGGATAAAAATTAAGTACGTCAATGACAAAGTTATTAATGTAGTAAGTAAAATAAAGTGCAACAGGAAATAAATCAAATGAAAACATCAAGGCTAGTTTAATACGTATTAAAAAAAACATCTGAGGTTGATAATGGTTTGCTTGTTTAGGAAGATTCTTTTATTTCAGGCAAAAACTTTCTTTTTAACTACTCTGTAAAATTAAAATACAGACTACTATACTGGTGTGTGTACAGTATTTGTATTTGTGCAGGTCAGGCTGTGGCACATTAATTTCTAGGCAATGTGGGATGTATCTGTGCAGTTTAGCTGAGGGCTGATAGTACTTGAATGTAAACTTTTAACATTAGAAATAAATTATTAGACATAATCAAAAACACTCAAACAATGATTTAATAATGTTTAGTATTTAAATATTATCTTATTAAAAATGAAAAACATGTACTGTACTTTTCAATTTAACCCTTGTGTAGTGTTAGACCCATTTTTAATGTTTACTAAAAAGAAAAAAAAAATAACACTCATTTTTCAACCTGAGATTCAATGTCCTTGGCTCATTTTCTTTGAACAGCATGGTAAGTGACAAATTTTTACTGAGAACATGCTATGATTCCTACCCAACACATTTACAATACATTGGTGTTGTTCAGGTCTAATAGACCTGGGAGGAATACAGGTGTAGAAACTGTATATAAAACAGCAATAACACCACTTTAGAGACATTGTTTCCAAATGTCCAAAACCTAATTCCATTAGATCAATCATTTACATCACCGTTAATCATGAACATGTTCACTGACTCCACCATACCCATTCAACCTCCCACAATACCATTCCCTTTCACACACAATATCTAACAATGGAGGAGCCCCCGAGAAAAACCAGGGGATATGGGTTGCACTAATTATGACACAAGGATTTATGGTCACAACATGTGACAATTCTTCTACTTTGCACAAATTTTTGTGTTTGTATTTGTATAAATTAAAGCAGTAACTCGTACCATCACGTAGAGGTTAATTCTCCACACACATACAACTGAATGCACAGATAAATATGGCCAGGATTATGACAGATGATAATAAAAATATGTACATTTTAAAATCATTCAGTAATAACTGAAAACACCCACCTACGGCCTCACTTATAAAGATTTCATATGCACAAAAAGAAGCTTGAAATATGTATATGTCACTTCCCACAGAAACATCGGGATTTATTAAAGAAAATTTGATGGGTGAAACAAATGTATATTTATGGCAAAACTGACCCATGCATATGTAACATTTCAGAGAAAAATGCAAATGACAATACTCTTGATCAACTGGGAAATGCAGTCAAACCATCTAAATGATGACTCGTGTGCATAACAACAAATATCACCAAGCTGTTATTATAATATGCATTGATGTGACAAACATTCTACCTCAAAAGTGATCAATATTATGTACAGACTGTACTTTAGTTAGTTATTAGAAGGCCCATGGTTTATATTTATACTGAAGAACGGTTATATTTATACTGAAGAACAGTTATATCAGTTTCCAGCTGTTACTGCTCAGAGAACTGGCCAACAGGTCAGGAATATCTCGAACAACCTCCACTCCATCATGCCCGCTGTGATTGAATCCATTAACCAACTGACCGAGGTGCTACATTCAGTTTTTGTATGGGGTAGGTGCACATACGTAAAACATAATATGTTTCGGCCAACATAAAAAAACAATATGCATCAGTGTCAAGTTCTCCTAACATAATTGGAGCGATTTACTGCACTCATATTGCTGTAAGAGCACCTAGCAAGAATGAAGCCGCTTTTATTAACCATAAGCAGTGACATTCCATTAACACACAAATTATCTGTGATGCCAAGATGACACCAACAAATGTCATGGCACAGTGGCCTGGGTCAACCCATAATTCATTTGTTTTGAGGCAAAGTAGCTTAGATGTGATGGTACTGTATGTAGCGGCTGGGCTTAATGATAAGGTAACAGCAATCACATCATTACTTGTGTTAGGTAATAGCAGCTACCTGCTCAGATGCTGGCTTCTTACACTTTTCCCTGTCCCCCACTATAATGCCACACATGATCTTTAACAGTCAGCTGCAGAGCATAGCCATGATACTTTCAAATGCAGGTGGTGGTGTCTCAGTGTGTAAGGTGAAAGGCTGCTCTGCCAGCCGATGAAGTTTAGCAGCATTGTGACTGTGTATGTATCAGGTTGATTAGCATATTTCATATTTGGATGTCTTAGGGCGGAGTTTGAAGAGTGTTCACATACATGCATTCACAAGGTGATGATGATTTATAGATAATACACTGCATACAAGAAGTGCAAACTCCAGGCTTTAAAAATCAGATTTTTTTTTGGCATACACATTTTATTGGGTTTTTTTTTTGCCATGTGTAAGTTTTCACGCTTGAATCCACACAAAGCTTTATAAATGATGCCCCTAGTTTCAATCTGGCCCTCTAATAAAATAAGGAAAATATCTGCTTTTAAAGTAAACACCTAAAGGTAAAACATAATCACGCGTTACACATTACAGAACTTTATTAACCTTGAACCTTTTGAATTGAATATTTATCTACTCCTAGTAGTAGTGGGTAGTATGACCAAAAAGTCATGCCATAGTATTATTATAATTCAGATGATTTTATTAGATAACGGTATAACATATTTATATATTTTTTTCAGACTGAAATTCATTTTTTAACAAATTGACTACTAAATGTGATGCACCACACCCACAACCAAGATTACCTTTATCAAGGTACAAGAGTATTCATAACCAAGCATGGACCAGAGCGTGTGACACAGACAAGCAAATACCCTCTAGTGCTAACCCTTTAAATTCTATTCATCCTGCAACTGATGCCTATCAATTAGTGATGAGTGAACATTGAGAAGTTTGCTTCTCCAAACTCACAAAATGCATTAAAGTCAATGGGTAGGAGGAACTAAGCTAGTTTTGAGTGGATTATAAAATATCCCTGCGGGCTAGGGAAAAGTCTGAAATCTATGCTTGGACCAAGTCTGGCCAAATATGTGACATGAGCTGTGAGGTAGCAGTGCTAACCACTGTGCCACCATGTCTGAAACAACAAAAGACAGAGGGACACAGACACAAACTAATAATAAGTAAATAAAATACAGATATTTCACACACAGAATTCCACTCTTGGTTCACACTTTGGTCGTGGCACGAAGCAGTGGCATAGGACTTGCTCCTTCCATTGCCTGAAGTCACAGTTTTGGCACAGAGGGCATATCTTTTTTGTTTCACATGAATCTGTGCAGATGCTTCACACTTTCTTCTTCCATCAAGAAGAAAGAAATACCTTGTACATAATAGTAAATCATTTGCTTTTATTATTTCATGGCATGTCCTGTGATTTCTGATGAGGGGAAAGGGAGAGGGACAGCTTCTTTATAGGCCTAGTTTTATATATGGCTACAGGAAATGGCTAATTACATATTCAATTTACCCATGTGGAGACTAGCCACCAGTGTACAGAAATCAGTATTATATATCTAGTGGCAGTTACAGTATCCATTGGCATATGTCTTATTTAGTAATGTCAAATCTTACTTATGTCCATGGTCTGTAGCTGGTGTTTTATCTTATTTCTACACTAATGCATCACATGTATTCCAAACAAAACCAATTGCACTGCCAGTCTTGTAAGAGCACAGTATTTAACAATATCGTATCTACAGCTATGATAAAAGATATGTAACATACAGTATATATATGCATTCTTCATTTTTATATGCTCATGTGTATTTTCTCTATTTACTTATTCTCAATAACATTTTGCTAGCAGTCTCACAGCGTATTGGGCACCAGCAACTTGAGTCCAATCTTGTTCACTCACATCTCCTGTGTGCCTTTCATATTTTGTATATATATATTTTCATAAAGGCAAGTGCATCCTGGCCTTTAAAAAGCTTAAAGCTTAAAAAGAGGTGCAATGAACAGTGCAGCAGTTCAGCAGGAGAAAGAAGGCGATGTGAAGACTTGTGAGGACACCAATCCTCCTTGAAGAAGAGGAGGATAAGCAGAGTTTCTCGAGGTTAACAGCTGATCACAGTCCTTTCTTAATGAGACTATAAATAGCTGCTTATGCCAGAGTGTCAGTCCACTGCTCATCCTCTCCGTTTTCAAGAGGCATTGCTGTCCTCACAAGTATTCAAATTACATTGCTCCGCACTGCAAAAACTCACGCCTGCCACAGGCCGAATTGCTACACAAGCTTAAAAGTTATGAAACAACATAAAAGTGGCAAAGCAGTCAATGTTATCGCACATGGCTTTAGCTAGTCTCACTCTACAATAATGACAATTGTGAAAAAGGTTTATTTAAATATTACTGTATCTGATGCTGTACAGCATATATGACCAAATGCTGCCTTTTTTTTTTTTTATAAATAAATGCATGCAGTGTGGAAGACTGGAGTACACAGTGGATCGGCACATCGTGCATGCCCGAAGCAGAGTGGCAACAATCTTACAGTACAAACATCTGAAAGTTCTGTGGGTGGCTCATATAGCTCTTGGATGTCATACTGGCCTAGCAAAGCATCATGGGGTGTTCTGAAAACAACAATCACCAAAGCTGGATGCACAGCTAATTAACAGGAAAATATTCGGTAAAGAAGGTTAACAGAGAATATAGCATATTCGCTGCAAAAAACATTTTGGCAAATTTTGCATATTAACACTACTATCAAATAATGCACCACAGCACTACCACAAACAGCCCATTATGCTGGCACACAGTTTCGCTTGCATGCTGTGCCCCGGCATGAGTTAAAAAGAATTGCACTAACAACCAGTGAATTAAACAATTACTGTATAACATCACCCACACCATCTTAATGCACACCCCAAACTACAAACTGCCAGTTTGCACTGCCATGATGATTTCCTCAACCTGACACGTGATGAATCTGGTAGCCTGAGGGTGAGGCCACAGCACAGTTTAAAAAAAATAAATACCAAAATACTCCCTACTCCCTACCTATAAAAACTGTAAAACCACATACAGGACAAATAAACACACAATGAGTAAAAACAATTACAACTAGTAAAAAATGTTTTCAGATCCATTGTCCATTTTCTTTTCACAGTCCTTCCACAGGGAGAATCAGTTTCTTTTCTCCTCTTGTCCTATATTTTTCTATTTCTGATCTCACCACTGCTAATCCAAACCCAGAGCAAAGGTTACCTTCCTTTATCCAAGGACGTCAGTAGTTATAACCAAGAATGGACAAGGCTGAGTGAGGTGGACCAGCTATAACCCTCTAGTGATAACCCATTCCAATTTATATTCCATTCATCCCACAATGCCTAGAAATGAATGTGCCACAACCTGACCTGCAATTATCCCATTAAGCTGGCAGTCTTTCATGGGTGCTTTGTTCCTTGGTACAAGTTAAAAAGAGTTTAAATAAATCAATAAAGTAAACATTTAAACCTGCCAAATCTTACAACAACCTATTATCCACAGAAACATGTTTTAATGCTCTGCTGCCTAAACAGATTTGGTTTTTAGTTCTCTAAATATGATAAAAGTACAGCTTCTTTCTCTTGCTGACTCCGTCACACACTTACTCTTTGTCAACCAAACCCAGCACAACACTTTGTGACTTATCTTTCTGTTTGCATCAGCCCATCAATCAGGGTGTTTTAAGCTCCCTTATTACATTAGTAGGCATATTTTGCATTTAAATGTGTTTGTAAGCTTTCCATCAATTTTTCACATATTAAAATTTCATGAGTGTTGTCCACACCTAATTGTGGGAAGCTTCTTTGTATACAATATTCTTGGATCTTCTTTCAGGTGCAAATAAAACTTAAATTACAATAAATAACTGCATACTAGATTTAAAAATATTATGGATAATATGAAATACTGTACATGCGTTATATAATTTGTTACACATTTTCTAAAGTAATTTTACTTTTAATACTGATAATTAAGAAGCTGCCCAGATATAAAAACAAGTTAAATTACCGCTAATATCTAGCTTGACAGCATGAAATGTAGTACTGTTGACTCAAATGTGATGACAAGGTCAAAGGATTGCAAAAATTGCCAAGATAAAAACCACTGATGTAAATAGTAGAATGTAATGGGAAGAGTGAAAAAAATTCAGAAGGTCAGAAAATAACACAAAATATATTAACACAATGTTCCAAAATTGTAAGAAAACAAGGTTAATAACAGTATGTCCTATATTTTATCAAGAGCACTATGACAAAGTAAAGAGTTTCACAGAAGCAGAAAAATATAGAAATATTTTAAGAGTGGACATTAACAACAAAGGGTAGATGAATCTCTTAAGATGCTGTCAAAACTATCGAAACATCATAACAATATATACATACACCAGCTGTTAAAAATACTGACATAAAAATACTGTATATTTATTTATTATGCAGTATTTCTATGATTTTATTTTTCTAAAAATATGAAATTCTTAAAAACTATACTGTAAAAGTATAGGATTTTAATATCATGAAAATCCTTGATGGTGATGTAGTGGTTAATGCTGCTTCCTCACAGCTTCAGTCCTGGATCTGAATACTCCATTTTCGACCCATATCCCAAACACATGCATGTACTTTGATAAGCAGCTTTAAATTGGTCAAGGACTAGTAACTATAAGGTAAGAAATTACCTGTCTGGGGTGGTTTCTGCCTAAAGTGGCTAAGATAGGATGGATTAAATATTAGTACTTATTCCTACTGAAGAAAAACATAGTATTTTAAAATGTAAACTTTATATTTTAGGAAGTGACTGTCGGCTTGGTTGGTTGGAGGGGCAATTAAGTTTGACTAGGAAATTTATTTATTCTAATTTGTCAATAATAAATATTTGGTTGTATGGATGAAAATTATTTATTATAAAAAATATTATTATAAAACAATCAGCTGAAAAAACAGCAAATGTATTAACAGTAAAATGTGGCCCAAACTGACACATCAAATGTCAACTGATTAAATAAGCTCATTATACAAGGCCAGTAATTTAAAAAATGATAGGTAAAGGCATACAGATTTTCCTATTTGTGAGTATTTTTTATGCATATAAGATTTACATTTCTAGAGTAATAACAGTCTCATGGTCACTTATAATAGAGGATTAGGACAAATTAACTTTGATGAAATAAATGATGAAGCATCTTCCAGTAAGTATGATGGTATTTCCCTTTGCACAATTAAACAAATTTTCTGTATATTTTTTAACTCATTCCGCTGCTTGCCATTATTTACATCATCAATAAAAGTGAGTGAGCCAGGTACAGGAGTAGCCATGCTTTCCCAAACACATGAAAGCACCAGGTTTGACAGATGATATGGTTTGGACATGTAAAATTTTTCTTTGCTGTGGAAGATTATTTTTTTCCTACAATTATTAGTTACCTTAAGTTAAGATTTGGCCACTAGCTTGTTACTATCAAGTTTTAAATGAATTTTTAAACTGAAAATATGCTGATGTCATCGAAGATGCAGACCCAAGCATTTGCCTATCTGTAGTATCTTTTAGAAAAGCTACAAGCTTGAGAGATGCTACAGTATTAGTGAAGATGATCAGAAGGATCTGGAGGCTACCTTATATCTATAACTATTGCGAATATAAGATACTCCGAGGAGTTAAAAACACCCATACTCAGTTAGTACTGCTGCAATCGCTACTGCCTAAACAGCTCTGAAAGAGACAAACAGGATGAAGATCCTGAGCAAGGATAAAAGTAAGGTGGAAAGGATTCAGAACTGGTCTGTGTGATCACTTTTAAATAAGCTGGAAGAACTTTTAAATCTCACGGTGAGTTATGGCAAGTTCAAGTACTGAAGCATTTTGTGCACAGAAAAGAACAGGTTTAAATGTCATACTTCAGATGCCATTCTAATGCTGGACAGATTTCAGCTGATACAACCAGACAAAGAGAAAAAAGCAAGAGGGAGACTAGAGATTTATATGAATCTATAATGGTACAAAAGCGAGTATACTAAAATTAAAACTAAAATGTGTTATCCAGACTTTGAAATACTCACTGAATTCATCCACATGATTGACTAGAAGGGTAATTTACATAATTCTGGTTAATATTTATTAACTCTGTAACCTAAATAATTCACTCTGTTACCAACATTCGAAGGATGAATTAATCTGACCCTAAAATGCTGGTGACTTCAACCAGGGGAATATCAGAATGAGCAAACATCTTTAGCATGTTCCAGCAGCATCTATCCAAGTTATTATTTGTGTTTGGGTGGGTTGTGGGTCAAAGTAAGATTATCCTAGAGTGTTTGAAGAAAAAGAAAAAGTCTTCAAACTGTCATAACAAAAAATTATGGGGGAAACAGGATCAAGTACAAACACACCCATAAACATTACATTTCATCACTGAGGACTACTTCTTCATGTGTTACACAGTAAATACTGATACAGTTTGTTATGCTAGCAAACTATCGAGAAAATTTTTAACAAGAATCCAGTAGACAAAGTGAGGTTGAAACCATAAAAAACTCGAAACTGTACAACGATCGCTCTAAATGTCAAAGCCAAAACACAAGGTAAACATCACTGGCAATAATTCAAGCTTGAGTCAAAAAGCTAAAAAGAATTCATGAATAAGGTTTGAAAAGGGTTTTGAATCCATCAACACAGACCTTTTATCATGTATCATTGTTAACGACAACCTCGGAAGACACAATCCTAACAATGTGGGAGCTATCCAAAACAAAATGGAGTTGATCGAAATAAACAAGATGGTGACCAAGACCATAAAAATAAAATCTAAACAAAACAAAACTTTGAAACAGAAAACCTATGTTAAAATTTGAATTCTGGGACTTTAAATAAAAAAAAACACAAAAAAAAAACCAAAATGAGTGCTGGATCTCAAAATAAATGCAAAAAATTAATGAATGCATCTGTGGTATAGCAGGTCCGTGGCTCAAAAAAATTGGCCATTTTAATAAATAAATAATTGGTTGCACTCGCACTGAGAAAGTAGACAAGAGTACAAGGAGATAAGGTGCAAGGTGAAGACAGAGGTGGTGAAGGCTAAAGAAAAAGAGTATGAAGAGTTGTTTGAGAGGTTGGACACTAAAAAGGGAGAAAAGGACCCAAGGCCTAAGAGAAGATTTATGGATGTGGTAAGAGAGGACATGCAGGTGATGGGTGTAACAGAACAAGATGCAGAGGACAGAAAGATATGGAAGAAGATGATCCGCTGTGGCAACCCCTAAAGGGAGCAGCTGAAAAAAGAAGAAGACTCGCGCTGGGGAGTGGAGCAGGTTCGAATTATCTGCTGTGAACATTCCTCGTCTCCAGGTTGGTGTGAGGCGGTCAGCCAAACGTGCATTTCCTTGCTGGCACATGCGGGTGGTCTGATTGTCTCAGTATCAACCCTGGGCAACAATCAGGCGATCACACCTGTAACTGCTCCCCACCATATAAAAATGGGAGTGCAAGGTCACAAGGGAAGAAAAAAAAAGGGAAAAAAGAAAATAAAGTGAAGGTTAAAGGATGGGTGAAGAAGCAGGCAGGAAAGAGAAAGAAAGCAAGCTGGTGCAGAGATGGGAAGCAGGTGAATGGGAGCAGAGCCCCAAGGAGGAGTGAGTGGCCATCACTCAGGAGGGAGCTGTGTCGGTCACTCCTGTTGAGTGTCTTGGCAGCAGGAGCGACCATTATGCCATGATGGTGCTTTCATCGGGTGGAGCCAATGGCAACAGTGGAACAACAGAGCACCCGCACCGGGTGGAGCCAGAATTGGCAGTGGTTCAGGTGGAGCTCGGCTTGGTGGTTGCCCGCAAACACCGGTGGATTGGTGACAAGAACATGGGCCGTATGAGATGGGTGTCTGCACCTGTTGGTCGACATCTCTCCAGTCCGGATAGGGTAAGCCAGAGAGGCATCAGTTTTAAAGGAAGGCCACAGGGCTTGTGGATTTTAAATGAGTTTCCTGCCAGCCAGTTTTAACAGCACTTGCACTTTTTCACCATCCCCTTGCTTGTTTTGTTTGTCCTCATCTGCTCAGCTTATCCCAGTCATGACTATCGATGGTGTCAAGTTCAAGAGGCTCCCAGACAAGAGTGAGAGCATGGAGACAGCCTGCACCACCACAGCATCTAATATAACATAGTTTTGTTGTCCACATAAAGGTGCAGCATTCTGATGCTGTAAAACACAAAATCTACATAACAGCATGAACATTCATGGAATTACTCAGTTATAAGTTGTATGCTGAAAAGAGAAAGCTTGACTTTGTAGGCAGAATATTAAAAAAAATTAACATTATTAGTCAGCAGTAGATGGCAAATGATTATAGAGTCGGAGTCAAACAATCACTGACCATTTTGTTTTGTTGCTTGTAAAAGTTCATTACAAAACATGAAGCATAAAAGTGAGCTCATTCAAATGTCTGTTTTACTGTGGTTAGTTGTTTCCCATTATCTGATCTGTCTTTGCTCTTTAATACAGATGTGAGGTATGACCCGTGGGTTACACAAATACATCCATTTTCTTATCACTGGGGCTCTTTTGAGTTTGGAATTACACAGAGGGGGGTCGTGTTGCTTTTCTACACTTCTTTACACTTCTGTAATGGCTACTTTATATAATCGCAGATATACACACTTGCAATATAAAGCAAACCTTATATTTACCAAGATACTATACTTCTCAATCCAGGAGTTTTAGGCAAATCCAGCCTGGCTAATATTCAGCCCCTGGCAATCTCTTTTTCTTCAACTACATTAAGAGTAAGGATTTAAATAAAGAAGAGATACAGAATGAACTTCGCACACAAGATCAAATAGATCATATTACACATTTCATACTTACCTAAATGAAGGAATTTTCTCAACAAAGATGTTAAGTTGAAGTCGCTTTTCTCCTCTCAAAAGGATTCCCGTGAGCTTATAAATAGAAATAAAATATTTTTAAAAAAATGAAAAGAAAAAAAAAAAAAACAGCTTTTGTACATGCTAAACATTAACAAAATTACATCTAATTAATGCTTCATATCTAACAATTTCTCAATTTCTGCAACAGTTGCTGCCAAAATACTACATCTACTCTATCCTTAAAGCATACATTTATCAGCCTTGTTGCTAGTCTGAAAATAAATAAAACAGCATGCTTGTTTTCACAGTGAAGTACTTCTGATGCTGTTCTGTTTGAACACTCTATGTCACTATAAATTTTCAGTAGTAGGTCCTCTGGTTTTCCTTCCATGTATTAAAGATACCGTACGTAACCTAGGTTACATGGTATCTCTAAATTAGGCAGTTTTAACTGTTGTACATGAGTGTGCTCTGTGATTAAATGGGGTCCTCTCCAGGGACAGTTTTTATCCTGATATTGATTCTGGAGAGGTTGACAATAGATGCCTGTTACTCTGGATGATGAAATTGTTTTAGAAAAATTAAGATTTTACACAGATAGGTATTCAGAACAGACACAATGGAAGAAAGATGATGTACTTATTAACTTACCACCTTACATCCCCAAATAAAGCTTCAATTTTGTGTAAAAAGAAAAAAATACAGACTCTGGCAAATATTTTAATTATGTGTTAATTGTAACACCCACTCGTCATTTTCAAACCCACATAAAGTGACAGAGGCATGGACCTATCTAGAAACAATGGGTGCAAGGCAGCAAACAGCCTACACTCTTACTCATACTAAAGCAAGTTGGTAATCACCAATCAATCTAATCAGCACCAGTAGGAAACCCACACAGACTTGGAGGGAATGTGTAAACTCTACACAGGCCACATCTAAGTATGGAGTTCAAACCTAAGATGCTAGATCATTGTCGGGCAACCGGTGCGCCATGCGCCGTGGAATTTTCCAGGGGCGCCAAAAGCTTTTGTAAAATATTTAAAATTGCTAGTGTTTTTGAACTTTTGGTTGATTAAAAAGTTAATGTTTAAAAAAATATATTTTATGTCGGAAAAATAGATAACGGAACACTTACGGAAATGAAGTCTAAGAAACGCAAAAGACATCTATGATCGACAAAGAAATGCGCGTCTGTCTTTCGAAAATTGATCCTCGCATCAATCTCATATGTGCTGAAAAAAATCTCTGGGTTCACATTAATTAAATTTAAGATTTATCCTTTGATTCCTTTATTAATAAAATGTCTTTCAAACTCGTAAAATTAACTGTTTTTATTGGCGATTGTCCATAGATTGTGTCGATACAACTTTATTTATGGGCAGTCCCTCAAGTGCGCCGCGAAAGAAAATTTTTGGACTTAGTGTGCTGCAACTCGAAAAAGGTTGCCTTTCACTGTGCTAGATCCAAGAAGCAGCAGAGCTAAACTCTGCACTTACAGTGCAGTCCACTCATTTTGGTTTATATTATATTTAATTGATTTTTTTTTGCACATTAAATATTTACTGTTATATGACTACACATTATTCTTTCCATTTATTAATAACTGTCCTAACTATATTCTTTTGAAGTATTCCTTTGTCTTCATGCTTTAGTTTCCCCCAAGAAACTGACCCTCCAAAAGTTGGACCTTCCAGATGCTGGTGCATTTATACCATGATGAAACCCACTGACTGCACGCAGATGATCTCCATTTAACTAATTATGTGACTTTTAAAACAAATGGCTGCCTCAGTGAAGATTTAGGTGTTTCATAGTAAAGGGGATACATATTAAGGTAATCGATTATTTGGAGTTTAATAAGTGTAATAAATTTGGATCAGTTTGTAGGTATTTGTTGCACATTTAGAGTTTTTTGGTAATGATCTATGTCAAAAAAGCTCAGTTAAATCTCTGATGGTGCAGAGGTAAAGCAGGCTGCTGTGTAATTCAAAAGTTGTTGATTTGTGTCCTAGAGTCAATGCTAACAGCAACACCCATGCACAGTGCATTGTCGACAGGGACAATGACAGATTCTATCTTGCTCAAGGTGTTAAATATCTGCTTTTGAGGGCCTCTGTAACCTACGCATTGCATGTTTGGAAACCTGTGCAAATGTAAAGACTGGAATGGATTTGTGTGTGCTCCACTCATTCAAAGACAAAACACCTGGGGCCTCATGTATAAACGGTGCGTAAGCACAGAAATGTTGTGTAAGAACTTTTCCATGTTCAAATCGCGATGTATAAAACCTACACTTGGCGTAAAGCCACACACTTTTCCACGGTACCTCATACCTTGTCGTACGCAAGTTCTCCGCTTGGTTTTGCAGACTGGCGGCACCCAGTGTCAAAGCAGTGCTACTGTTCCTGTGTGGTCCTGTTCCTCTTTTATTTTCCTGACACAGCTTTATAAATACACTGAAACTAACCGCATATTGTTTATTAGTGTAATGCATCTGATTTAATTAACTTGTAACAATATAATGGTCCAGGGAATAGCCAAAGTATTCCAAATACCATCACTGCTTTAGCATTGTTACTCTCACTGCACCTTCTTCTTTTTCTTCTTTCAGCTGCTCCCGTTAGGAGTTGCCACAGCGGATCATCTTTTTCCACATTACTCTCACTGCACCACTCGGAGTATTTATATCACTGTATCTGAGTGGGGAATCACAGCAGCAGCTGATCGGAAAGCGAATTATCGGTATACAGTATCAAGCACACGCTGTCTCAGTCACGGCAAAACGTTTTTAAAGCCTTTCCTGTATGGACCTCGTGGTTCAGAAACAGTTTCATCCCAAGAACTTTAAACGCACTTAATCAATTGCTCCTTGTAGAACTGTTTACACTTATAAGTACAATCACCCCATTGTAAACTTGCACAACAGTTATAATATTACACAACCTGAGCCACTTTATAAAGCGAGTATTTACATACAGTACAGGCCAAAAGTTTGGACACACCTCCTCATTCAATGTGTTTTCTTTATTTTCATGACCATTTACATTGGTAGATTCTCACTGAAGGCATCAAAACTATGAATGAACACATGTGGAGTTATGTACTTAACAAAAAAAGATGAAATAACTGAAAACATGTTTTATATTCTAGTTTCTTCAAAATAGCCACCCTTTGCTCTGATTACTGCTTTGCACACTCTTGGCATTCTCTCGATGAGCTTCAACAGGTAGTCACCTGAAATGGTTTTCACTTCACAGGTGTGCCTTATCAGGGTTATTTAGTGGAATTTCTTGCTTTATCAATGGGGTTGGGACCAGCAGTTGTGTTGTGCAGAAGTCAGTTTAGTTGGACGATCATTTATTTTTCAACAGGACAATGACCCCAAACACACCTCCAGGCTGTGTAAGGGCTATTTGAGAGTGATGGAGTGCTGTAAATGGTCATGAAAATAAAGAAAACACATTGAATGAGGAGGTGTGTCCAAACTTTTGGCCTGTACTGTATGATGGCGATATCATTTTTAAGATGAAATGCAGCAAAATATGTTTATTATATTATACAGATAAAACTTTAACTTAATTTAAATAATCTATATTCTTCACTGGGACTGGCGTGAAGGATAGAATAATTAAACATGTACTAAGAAGATATTTCAATGTTCCTTAAACGTTTTAAAGAATCGGCGCTCTAAGCAAACAGATGACAACGTCTATTACAGAGCTGATTGTGTGGCGATCTGTTACTTGGAGAAAGAAAAGCAAGGACTGCAGTGGCGGCCACGCCAATATATATTGGATATAAAACAGAAAGAGAAAATAACGACACAGCTAAAAACACAGCGGCAAATTTCGACAAAAGTTAAATGCTTGTGTCATGAGCACGAGGCAGCTATGCAGTGTCTGCAACAGACGTGGACATCCACCTCTGCCCAGGGCCGCCACAAGCCTAGAGCCGCCCCCAAGTACTGCTGCAATAAATAATTTCATCGAAGGTCGCGTACAATCACTGCGTCGCGAAACCCATGTTTAATAATGTGCTTTAACTCCTATCATCATGAAAATGATATCACGCATACTTCTCAGTATTTTAGTTATTCAGAGAGCTGTAATATCACAAATGTAATGGATTCTGTGTCCAGTCGGAGGAAGAGAGCCGGTTTAGAGCACATAGAAGATCAAATACAAAACAAAGCATTTAACGTGCTACTTTAATTACGATGTGATTTGAGAAACTGGTTAATTAAACGATTTTAAGATGAAGTTTATGATGTTCTATTTTAATGACAAAATAAACTACATGATTAAAGTGGAAATTTCGAGATTGAAGTTGATATTTTGTGCATTTTCCCCACTGTGTGCCTTTTATTTTCTCTGTACCCTAATAAGCTTTCATATGACACTCAGGCAGTGGGCTACGCCTTTTCACGGCGACTTTGATATCTGACAACTTTTTTTATTTCCGGCACTGTGCGACTTTGTGAACGTGAGCTTTCAAGTTTCTCCAACATGCTAAGTCACTCAATCAACTTCCTTTTGTTGATTATACCACGGTTTAAATAAACACTTGGTATTCACTGAAATTCTTATATTTCCCCCAGTGCTTTTCCCATTGTCTTTTCACAGAAGGCTGAGCTTAAGGGCGATTTATATTGATTTGCATATTCAAAGAGGTGTAATTCTGGGAGGAGTTGGGGCGGGACAGAAGGCGGGTGCACGAGCGTTACTTTTCACGCTGACTGGAATTTATGTAGCGGAGGAACGCAGAAGTTGGAGTATGCACAGATTCCTGCATCTGGATTTTTCTGTGCATGAGCACATTTCGGCTTTTGTGCTTACGTCATGTTATAGTGCGAATTCTACACACGGCGTTATACATGAGGCCCCTGGTCTATAACCTTAAAATGATGCAGGAGGAGAACATTTATCAGATCTTTATGGAACAGTAGTGGGTTTGAAAAAGACACTGTTGTGTTATATCAAGGAAACCTTTTTATTTAATTTTTGACACACTAATTTGAAATATTTCTTTTCATTTCTCTCTGAACGTAATTCATCATTTGGTCTGAATTGTAAACAAACTGGAAACAAACCTATAGCTATCAAAAAAGATGTTTTTAAAAAGTATCCTACATTACGTTTTTAATTATCTTACGGGTCAAGTTAACCACAGCATATAATGTCACAAGATGTGATCTGTACTCATACCCAGCATGGACCTTGAAATGGCAGAGTTTTGGCAAACTAAAGAAATTTTTCTTTGTTCTTACAACACAAACGTTAATAGGGCACTAATACAAATCAAATAAAAAAAGTCTATTTTATCCCTGGCAAAATAATTCATTGTTTTTCAGTTTCCCATCTTTTAACTTGGGTGTACAGCCATCCTCCTACTGTACAGCATTCAACTGTTTTCTGCTTTCTATGCCCAAGCTTGTATATTTCATGTTCCTATAGTTTTACTTCAAGGGCATCTCTAGAAAAATTCCTAAGGGCCCTATAAAATCTAGGTGCAAGTTGGATACAAAGTCCTCTGGTGGCACATTTAAGTTCTTATTCCCTGGTTTACATTTACAGGGGCAGGAAATGTTTCTCAAATGACTGTCAACTATCTTAGTTGGGACTCCATTAAATTTCATGGTACAATCAGGAATGAGGAACACTGTTGTCACTAAGTTTGACTATTCTAACTGACTCAATTGCCCAATTACTTTTCTTGGGATTGCCATTAAAATAATCAAGAATACAGTACTCTGGCCAGAAACCTCTTTACTTTGGCCCTTTGGGAACTCTTCCTGAAAACATTTCAAATATAAACATGGTAATAAATAATGTGCACAATTGTTCTTATCAGATATGTACTACATTGCAGGAGGCCAAAGATCACTATGTTAAGTCAAACAAACAGTTCAGTTTAGTTATTCTGAAAAACACTCTCATAAAAATATGAAAGGGGAACAACAGATTACTTAATGCTTACATTTTAATATTCAAAGACATAAGGGTAAAAAATAAACAAAAAGTCACATGTATCCCAATATATAAATGATGCTAAAGCTAGCTAATGTTCAATAATTGCTATAATAATTATCTGCAATAAATGTAAAATAAAATAATGAACAGCCAATAATATCACCACACAACACAATAAAATAAACCTTGCCTAACTTCTTAGGTAGTCATGTGTATTTTCTGCATCTGCTTTACCTGCACTATCTGGTAGTAAGTTTAAAGGACATTTTAACTAAACATGCCACATATAGTCCATTCTGTATACCTGCCACTATTGCAAGGTAGCACTGGTGACTTACAGCTGCACGGATGCAAGTTAAATTCTAAACCAATTACACCTTGTGTGGTGTTTACATACTGTATTCTCAACATATTTGTGTGGTATACTCCAGGTACTTTGTGTACCCAGCACATTTTAAAATCAAGCATATAAATGTTAATTGTTGACCTTAAATTAGTCCTGAATGAGTGTGTGTGATTATGCTCTAGAATGGGGATGTCAAAATCTGAGGGCAGTGTGATGCCCAGGTTCCCAGCAGCTGGCATTACCATTCTTGAACCCAGAACATAGATCATCACAACCAAGGATGGACTGGGTGATCAAGACGTATCACAACAGGAGATGATGCAAAATGTGCTTTGTGCTATTATTTCAAAGCAGTTAGTGTCCAAAACAAAATGCTGTGCAGATTCATTAAATAACAATAATCCAGAATAAAAACAAGTCACTTTGTGGAAGTTAAGTCTCAATAAAAAAATAATTCATAAGATTAGTTAAAATCAGAATCAGGACCTCTTCATAAAACCCAACAAAAGCCATGGTACATCCATTCTAAACTCACATTTCCTGTGTTCACCCCATAAAAAGTCTCCTCAGCAAGAGAAGATGTCCAATGGCTAGCACAGTCATCCTTCTTTTGTCTCGTGTTCTCCCCCACCATCTAACAGCCTTCAGCCGAGAAAACCTGAAGTTCTGTTCTGTTCTCCCATCATTATCCCTTGGTGTTCTGTGGGGGCCTTCCCAGTGCAGTTGGTTGCTCCAGTTCCCTCTGTTTTCAAATCATTTTAAATAGATTTCCCTCCTTCTTAAGGCTTGTACTGACCATCTCTATTGTATCCTCTGTCATCTTTTCGGTTTATCATTAAGTCTGCAAAAAGTGTCACTGCTATGGAAAACATCCTGCACTGTTCCAGTTCCAAAGAATGCAGGCACCGTTACCTAATGACTACTGTACAGACCAGTGGGACTTATGTCTAACATCATGAAGACCTTTAAGGGGCTGGTTCAGGACTTTATGAGTCTCCTGATAGACCACCAGGACACACTGCAGTTTGTCTATCGGAGAAAAATTGGAGTGGAAGATGCAATTATCTGTCTGCTCCACAGGGCTTAGTTCCATCCGGATAAAGTTAGCAGTACTGTTTTTTGACGGTTCCAGTGTTTTCAATACCATCTAGCCATCCATTTTTTTAGGCATAAGCTCAGACATAAGCAGGTGGACGAGTTTATGGTGTCTCGAATATTGGACTATCTGTTGGGCAGACCAGAGTTTGTGAGGCTCAAGGATGTGGCTTTGATATAGATGGTGAGGACAACTGTATCACCACAAGGAACAATCCTGCTTTCCTTTCTCTTCTTCATCCTGCACACTTTGGACTATAAATATAACAAGTCTTCATGTAACTTCTCATTTTCTTCTTTTTAAATATCAAGCTATTCAAGTAACCTTCCTTATAAAATTCTTCTTGACATAATCTATCCTTCCCCAATTACTGGATGAACTTGAATTTTTCTCTCTTCTGTATCTCTATGCTCAGATCTCATTAACCTCATAGGAGACTTCAACATCAACTTTGACTCTCTCAGCTCAATTGCCTCTCTTCTCTATATCCTACCACTTTTCTACTAGTGTTCTGTCTGTACCTTCTTCTCCCAATTACTTTGCCCATCTCTCTCTATAGGCTGCACAACAAGTATTTTTCCCTCACTTTTTCTCTTAATGCATACTGTGCTTTGGTCTTTCACCATGCTCATACCACTTCTCCCCAACTTTAGCTATCTTCCACTCTCCATGCTGCTCAAATGAGGCAACTGCACTCAGCTAAAAGTGCTTGGCATAAGAAAAAATTACCATACTTCCTGGATAAGTATAGTACCCTCGTGTTCCTTCTCTGCATCTTGGCTATCGGCAACAAAATCCTTCTTTCAAAATGTAATCCCAAACTCAGAAAGAAAAGACCACCACCTCTGCTCTGTCTTCAAGCCAATCTTAAGCTCTCCTGCTGTTCCAAAACCATTGTCCTTCTCTCCTTATAATTTTGCTTCCTTCTTCTCTTCCAAAGTCATCAACATTTAAAAACAATTCAAGCCCCCAAAACATCCTCTGACCCCCTTCCATATCATTCTCCTCCTTCTTCGTTCTCTTCTTGAAATGACACATTTCTGACTTGCTCTATAACCATAGGCCCTGTGCCCCATTTCCTTCAAACCTTCTTTAGTCCATCTCTCCTTCCTTGATCCCCTATACCTCTTCTCTTTGCAATGCCTCACTGACCTCTGGTATCCTCCCTACTGATTTTAAGAAGTCTCATGTATTCCTATTCTAAAGAAACCCTCTCTCAACCTATCTAGCATTAAGAATTATCATTCTGTCTCTCTTATGCCATCCCTGGCCAAGACTTTAGAACACATAGTACACAAGCAGTTCTCTTCATTTCTCTTTGACAACAATCTGGTAGTTCTAGTTCAATCTGGATTTTGCAAGGGTCACTCTGCTGAGACTACACTGTTTTCTGTATCTAATGCTCTTAGATTTGCTTGAGCTTCTTATCTCTCTGTCCATATCATCCTAGACCTTTTATCAACTTTCAATACCTTTAATCACTCCATGCTTATCTCTTTTCTTAAAAAACTTGAAATTAGCTGTTCTACTTTAGACTGGTTCAAGTCCAACCTCTTGGATACATCCTATTGTCACTCCTGGTCTAACTCCTCGTCTTCTCCACAGAAACTTTGAACAGGTGTGACTCAAGGATCAGTGTTGGGTTCAAGTCTCTTTTTCTCTACATTTGTTCTTTGGGCCTGTCATTTCTTCTAAACGATTATCCTAACACCTACATGCTAATTATGAACAAATCTTCCTCTCATTTCCCTTTTACAACCCACTCGTTTTAACCCAGATCTTCAGCAGTCTCTTTGCCATCTCATCATGGATGAAAGATCATCACCTTAAACTTAATCATTCAAAGTCAGATATCTTCCACAGATGCATCACAAAGCATCACCTTTGAAGATGCCACCCTTTCGGCAATAGTCACTGTTAGGAATCCTGGTGTGACTCTGGAGTCTTTGCTTTTATTCATTGAGCATATGTCTTCAATGACCCAGTCCGGTTGTTTCTTTCTTCATAATACCCAGAGGATTTGAACCTTTCCTCAACAATGATGCCATTCCACTCCTTGTTTAGGCACTGTCTCTCTCTCGGCTGAACTACTGCAACTCTCACCTGGCAGAACTTCCTTCAGCCTTATCACTTACCTCCCCAGCTTCCCCAGAATGCAGCTGCTCAACTGATGCTCTCTGTTCCTTGTTTCACTCCTATTGTCCCTCTGCTTCAGGCTATCCATCGGCTTCCTGTTACTGCAAGAATCCAGTTCAAAACTCTTGTCTTGACTCACAATCCTCTGATCAGTTCTGCTCCTCAGGATCTCCAATTCTTGGTTTCTCCTTATGTCCATTTAAGAAGCTCCGGTTCTGGCTCTGCTGGTCTGCTAACTGTCCCTCCTCTTGCCAGATGTACCAAGACTGGACAATGTTTGTCTGTTCATGCTCCAAAGCTGTGAAATATTCATGCTATATCCATTCACACGTCAACCAATTTATTTGTGTCTAGGTGTCTTTTGAAAACACACCCTTTCATGAAATATTTTGGATCTGCTTAGCTTCTCTCCTAGATGACAGCTGCTATTGTACTGACAAAGAGTTTAGGATACTGATTTCTATGTTTTTGTCTTAGTCTTTTGTAGGTATAGTTATGTAGTAGTTCTACTCCATTGTGTTTGCTTTTTTATCTTGTTCTCTGTTGCTTTGATGCTTGCACCCTAATTCTTGTATGTATTATAATTTCTTTCATAAGTTGCCTTGGACAAAGATGTCTGCAAAATAAATAATTATTATTCAGGGAGGGAATATAGAAGTGGTGCATTGCTACAAATACTTGGAGGCTTACATTAATCACAGGCTGGAATGGTCTAGTAACAGAGAGTAGCTATATAAGAAATGGCAGAGCAGACTCTTAGGAGACAACACCCGCTAATAAGGGCAGTGACCTACTTTACATACTCTACAACTCTGTGATGTCCAGTGCAATTTTCTACGCTGTAGTGTGCTGGGCTGGTAACCAAATCTCAAGAGAGACCCACTGATTCAACAAGATAAGTAAGAAGGCAGTCTCAGTTATGAGATTCACTGTTGACCTCTGAAAGTAGTAGCAAAGCAGAGAATTAAAACAAAACTGTATGCCATTATAAACAATGCTACACATTGTCTCTCCGACACATTAACATTGAGTATTTTCAACCAACAAATTATTCAGCAAAAGTGTGTGAAGAAACCCTACTGGGGCTCCTTTATACCAAATGCAATGTGCCTTTATAATCTAATACCTCATTGCGACTAAGTTGGAAGTTTTCCAAGTCAGAAGTGTGTATTTGAGAAATGTTTGTTGTTCGTCATAATATAACAATATTTATTTATTGTGCTTCTGTAAATCTTGGGACAAATAAAGTGCTTGTTTCAACTTGTTTCATTAACATGAATAGTGGGCTTCTAATTAAGGACCTGACTAGTGTGAAAATAGTTGCCTTCCAAACTTAATTTGAGACCCCCAAATAAGCTGGCCTTTGACTGGCTACTCTTCATTACATTATTGTTTTACTCTTTGGATGCAGGTTAAGATGGAGAAAAAAATTAAGGTTCCTCAATCCTAAAAAGCCAGTCAATTAAAATTAAATCAAAGGAAGTATGTTTTATTAGCAGCAGTATTTGGTTACTAATTGAGATGGTGGCTGGAACGAAAGCCTGCAGGATCTGAGTTTTACAACCCTGCTCTAGAATGTGCATGCATCTCAGCCAGGGTCAGCCTATGCCTTATCTACAGTACCGAAGGACAGACTTTGGCATCTCCTGGTCTTATAATGGAAAATACAAAGGCAAAAAAATATATTAGGATGATTGTGCTTCTCTTTGTAAAATATGGATATAGGAGTTCTCAAGCAAATATTACTATACTCAGGAGCCAAACAACAGACCTATTTTCCCAAAACCAGACCCAGCTAACTCCTCTCTCAATCTGCAGGAATAGCTACTTTGTTTTATACAGTAACTACAGTATACTGCGGTGGGCTGGTGCCCTGCCCAGGGTTTGTTTCTTGCCTTGAGCTCTGTGTTGGCTGGGATTGGCTCCAGCAAACCCCCGTGACCCTGTAGTTAGGATATAGCGGGTCGGATAATGGGTGGATGGAGCTACAGCATATAACAGACCATTACTTTAAGACACTTTAAATTATCTCTGCACTTGTGAACCTATTAACACTTATTTTTCATAGGCATGTTATATGACTTGCTCAGGGTCAATCAGTGAGTTTACAGGGTTAGGATTTTGACTTCTACTGTAACTTCTACCCTAAGGATGTGCTTAACTTAATTAGATGTCACCCTTTCTCCTGAAGCGAATGGCACATCTTCTTATTGGTACCTTCCAATCTTATAAGAATTTTTTTTTTCAGTAACCACCATGAAGAAGGAAAATTGCAAATTAAAATTACAAGAAGCACAAAAAAGCATCTATATTTTAGTGAAAAGCCATTTTATAAACCACTGTGATGAGAATGACTCTCACAACAACAAACTCTTTATATTAAGTGAACTGAAGGGGCTTTTTATGCATTTAAATGGACTTTGTAACTTCTGTAGTTTGAATCTGAGCATTTAAAAATACATTAACATCTGTTCACTTGTCAGTAACTTTAGGTGGGATATGAAAAGATTTTTTGGCACAATTTACCTCTTAAGTAGATTGGTTGTGTGCAAAATTTCAGTCAAACAGTGCCAGCATTTTACTTGCAACTGAAAGATGATAGCAGTGGGAGGTGTTTTAATATTGGAATATGAAGCGTGTTTTAATATTGTGACATTGGGAATACCTAATCCTTTGTAAGATAGCATACACATTTCTATACCTGGTATTTATATAAAGTGTATATAAAAGACTTCTGTCACTGCTCGAAACTGCAGCTTACATTTACCATTTTGTTCTATGAGTTTTATTTCTGATGGCATTATTAAACAAAAACCTTTTTAAGTTTCTCCATATCAGTTTTAGATTTCTTTTGCCACGTGCAACAAATACAACTGAATTCATAACGTTAAAGATGAAAAATAAAATGCAAACTTCAGAAGATAGAAAATTAATTCAATGTTTTAAACAAGAAAGTGGCACCATCTAGTGGCCAAGTCTACACTGAATTCTGTAAAAGATACTACCAACTCTAGTATGCCCTTCATATTTCTATATACAGTACATTTTGTGCAAAAATGTAAACACTGGAAGAATGTCATTCACCATTATGCAGTATAAATTCACTTTCTGCATTCATTACTGTGTTGCAGATTTAATTTTAAAAGGATCAATTTGTTATTTTAGTTCATTAATCTACACTCAGTAAACCATAATGAAAATGTATTACTGCAAATTTATTAAAAATCAAAACTGAACTCTCTCATCCATATAAGTATTCATACCCTTAATTCAGTACTTTGTAGAAGCCACATAGGCAGAAATTATAGCTTTGATTCTTACTGGCAAGTCTTTACAAGCAGTGTACACCAGGATTTGGGCCGGTTTATCCCATTTTTCCTAGCAGATCCTCTCAAGCCTTTTTACACTGGATGAAAAGCGTCTGCTTACTGCCATCTCCATGCCTCTCTGCAGATGTGCTATTGGGTTCAACTCCATAGAAGTTACTCCAACATGGTCTTGGCTATATGATTCAGGTCAATATTGTGCCAAAAGATGAACCATCACCCCAGTTTGAGGTCACATGCACTCTGGTCCTTCAAGGACCTCTCTGTATATGGATGCATTCATCCTTCTCTCAATTCTGACCAGTCTCCTGTCTCTACCTCTAAGAAGCACCTTCACAGCATGATGCTGCCACCACAATGCTTCACTGTAAGGGATGGTTTTAAGCTGGTCATGAGTAGTGCCTGATCTTCACCAGATATAAACTTCTGTCCAAAGAGTTCAATGTTTGTCTCATCAGACTAGAGAATCTTTATCCTCATGCTGTCAGAGTCCTTTAAAATGTCATATGTCTTTATTCAAGAGTTGCCTCTGTCTACCCACTCTACCACAAACACTAGAATAATGGAGTGCTACTAAGATGGTTGTTACCTTCACAACCAAAGTCCTTTTTGTCTGGTTACTTAATTTGGCTGGACTGTCAACTCTAAGAAGAGTCTGGGTAGTTTCAAACTAACATCCATTTCAAAATTATTGAGGCCATGGTGCTCCTAGGAAAACTTAAAGCTTTAGAAGTGGTTTATACCCTTGCCCTGATCTGTGACTCACCACAATTTAATCACAGATGTCTACAAGGAGTTTCTTGACTTGGTTTATGTCCTGTCATACAGTGTGAATTGTGGAGTCTTATATACACTGGTGTGTATGTCTTTCTAAACGATGTCCAATCAAATAACGTTTCCACACTTGGACTAAAGTTATAAACACATCTTAAGGATAATTTATGCAAACAGAACGCACTTGACTACAATT
Source organism: Polypterus senegalus (assembly GCF_016835505.1). Lineage (NCBI taxonomy): Eukaryota > Metazoa > Chordata > Cladistia > Polypteriformes > Polypteridae > Polypterus > Polypterus senegalus. The sequence goes on along the minus strand of NC_053157.1, from coordinate 63,105,553 downwards.
TGGAGTGCCACAGCAAAGGGTCTGAAAACTTATATGAATGAGAGGTTTCAGTTTTTGATTTTTAAACAAATTGGCTAATCTTTCCGAATTCAATTTGTCATTATGGGCTACTGGGTGTAGATTGATGAGCAAAAATAGAATATTTATCCATTTAACATTAAATCTACAACATATACATATACTATTGCCAGAAGTATTGGGACATCTGCCTTTACACACACAGGAACTTTAATGACATTCCATTCTTAATACATAGGCTTTAATATGGAGTTGGCCCACCCATTGCAGCTCTAACAGCTTTGGCTCTTCTAGGAAGGCTTTCCACAAGGTTTAGGAGTGTTTATGGGAATTTTTGAACATTCTTCCAGGAGAGTATTTGTGAGGTCAGGCACTGATGTTGGAATAGAAGGACAAGCTCGCACTGTCCACTCTAATTCATCTCAAAGGTATTCTATCGGGTTGATGTCAGGGGTAGGGTCAGTGCAGGCCAGTCAAGGTCTTCCACACCAAACTTGCTCATCCATTTCTTTATAGACCTTACTTTGTGCACTGGTGCACAGTCATGTTGGAAAAGGAAGGGGTTACACCCAAACTGTTCCCACAGAGTTAGGAGCCTGGAATTGTACAAAATGGCTTTGTATGCTGAAGCATTAAGAGTTCCTTTCACTGGAACTAAGGAGCCAAGCCCAACCCCTGAAAAACAACCCTACACCATAATCCCTCCTCCACTAAACTTTACACTTGGCACAATGCAGTCAGGCAAATACCGCTCTCCTGGCAACCACCAAAACCAGACTCATCCATCGGATTGCCAGACAGAGAAGTGTGACTTGTCACTTCAGAGGACACGTCTCCACTGCTCTAGAGTCAAGTGGCAGTGTGCTTTACACCACTGCATCCGACACTTTGCATTGGACTTGGCAATGTAAGGCTTGGATGCAGCTGCTTGGCCATGAAAACCAATTCCATGAAGCTCTCTATGCACTGTTCTTGAGCTAATCTGGAGGCCACATGAAGTTTGGAGGTCTGCTGGAAGTTTGACAACTTCTGCACACTGCATGCCTCAGTATATGCGCTGTCCCTGCTCTGTGATTTTATGTGGCTTCCCACTTCACAGCTGAGTTGCTGTTCCCATTTGCTTCCACTTTGTTATAATACCACTAGCAGTTGACTGTGGAATATTTAGTAGCGAGGAAATTTCACAAATGGACTTACTGCACAGGTGGCATCCTATCACGGTTCCATGCTTGAGTTCACTGAGCTCCTGAGTGTGTCCCATTCTTTCACAAATGTTTTTAGAAGCAGTCTGCATGCCTAGGTGCTTGATTTTATACACCTGTGGCCATGGAAGTGATTGGAACACCTCACTTCAAAGATCTGGAAGGGTGTCCCAATACCTTTGGCAATGCACTGTGTATATATATATATATATATATATATATATATATATATATATATATATATACACATACATACACACAGGCACACATACAGTATATATATTGTGACCAGTACAGGGTGTAGCAGCACCCCAATCCTCTTAGTCACAACTTCATAACAGTCCTGGGTTCAAATACAAAAATTCTTTATTCTTTACCTCCACCGTTCTTCCAAATCTCTTCCACAATAACACAACACAACAATAGTTTTTTTCTCCTTCCTCACCTCACTTAATGTCTCATCTACACTTCTCCCGACTCTAACTACCCTTGCATGAAACTCTGTTTCTCTTACGCCAGACATGGAAGTACTTCCAGTACCACAGCATTGTAGACTGAAAGGACTTCCGAGTCAGGTGGAAGTCTATTGTAATGACCACCTGCAGCTCCCCTTTGAGCAGAACTCCATCAGGGGTATTCCATGAGACTACAATTCCCAGCCTGCCCTACAGATATTCTTATAAGTGCCCCACCATTGGGATGATGCTACTGTGTGGACTTCCTCCAATCTGGTCAGGATGCACAAGTGTTCAACACAGCTCTCACAGTATATACACATACATAATATAAAATTACACACATTCATACACACACACCAAACTTGTACATACAACACAAATACATACAATTACTTACAGGATTTATATCCATTGAAGTTTCATGGTCCTCCTTATTTGGATTCATTCCAACAATATCATTAACAAATTTTTCATCGGCCTGGTAAAAATGTGGTGATGACATAATTATTGGGGCATCTGTGTATTAAAAGAGAAAATGTAAAGTTATATTCGGTTTTCAAGAATAAGGTTATTTAGTGATTTTCAAGTTCAAGTTTATTTCTCATGTTACTCAGTACAGTGAAATTTTTAAGTGCACTTCTCCTCAGAACAGTTTTAAATAGTGCAATGCCAACAAAGACACATACATACACACAGACACTATATATATATATATATATACACTCACCTAAAGGATTATTAGGAACACCTGTTCAATTTCTCATTAATGCAATTATCTAATCAACCAATCACATGGCAGTTGCTTCAATGAATTTAGGGGTGTGGTCCTGATCAAGACAATCTCCTGAACTCCAAACTGAATGTCAGAATGGGAAAGAAAGGTGATTTAAGCAATTTTGAGCGTGGCATGGTTGTTGGTGCCAGACGGGCCGGTCGGAGTATTTCACAATCTGCTCAGTTACTGGGATTTTCACGCACAACCATTTCTAGGGTTTACAAAGAATGGTGTGAAAAGGGAAAAACATCCAGTATGCGGTAGTCCTGTGGGTGAAAATGCCTTGTTGATGCTAGAGGTCAGAGGAGAATGGGCCGACTGATTCTAGCTGATAGAAGAGCAACTTTGACTGAAATAACCACTCGTTACAACCGAGGTACACAGCAAAGCATTTGTGAAGCCACAACATGCACAACTTTGAGGTGGATGGGCTACAACAGCAGAAGACCCCACCGGGTACCACTCATCTACACTACAAATAGGAAAAAGAGGCTACAATTTGCACGAGCTCACCAAAATTGGACAGTTGAAGACTGAAAAATGTTGCCTGGTCTGATGAGTCTCGATTTCTGTTGAGACATTCAAATGGTAGAGTCAGAATTTGGCGTAAACAGAATGAGAACATGGATCCATCATGCCTTGTTACCACTATGCAGGCTGGTGGTGGTGGTGTAATGGTGTGGGGAATGTTTTCTTGGCACACTTTAGGCTCCTTAGTGCCAATTGGGCATCATTTAAATGCCACGGGCTACCTGAGCATTGTTTCTGACCATGTCCATCCCTTCATGACCACTATGTACCCATCCTCTGATGGCTACTTCCAGCAGGATAATGCACCATGTCACAAAGCTCGAATCATTTCAAATTGGTTTCCTGAACATGACAATGAGTTCACTGTACTAAAATGGCCCTCACCAGATCTCAACCCAATAGAGCATCTTTGGGATGTGGAGAACGGGAGCTTCGTGCCCTGGATGTGCATCCCACAAATCTCCATCAACTGCAAGATGCTATCCTATCAAAATGGGCCAACATTTCTAAAGAATGCTTTCAGCACCTTGTTGAATCAATGCCACGTAGAATTAAGGCAGTTCTGAAGGCGAAAGGGGGTCAAACACCGTATTAGTATGGTGTTTCTAATAATCCTTTAGGTAAGTGTATATATATATGTGTGTGTGTGTGTGTGCAAGTATTTATATCTTGTATATTATATTCAGTGTTTCTTATGTTAATAATGTTTGTTCTCATGATTGGCTGTTCAGTAACATTATGAGCTATTGTTAATCTGGCCCTTAATCTACTGGAGCGAGTGCCAATTACCTTGTGCCATTTCACAGGTAGTAGGAGTGAAAAAAATGTCTTTGCAGGATCGCTAAGATTTTTAATGATGCTGTTTGTCATTCTAAGGCAGGAAGTTGTGCATAAATATAGTAATTTACATTTACACTCCACATTTAATTTTTTTATTGCAGTTTATATTTAATAGTGAAGAAATTGCAGGCTATAAGATACCACCTATAAGCAGGAGTAAAAAAAAATCAGAACATTCTAAAAATAAATTAGTGCCCATAGGTAATGGGTTGTTATTTATCTTTTTGACTATTATTAATGTCTCTATATGCAAGTTAAACAAAAAAGTGTTTGTAAACTTCAGTGTTGTGCTGTAATCTCTGTAGTTTACTGGAAGTGTGTATATACAGTATTACTGAACTAAAATTTTCAAGTTAAAATGTAGGAAAAAATGTAGTTTATTTATTGATTGACTAGTATGTTAATCATACCACATAGCTATGTGTATACAACCTTCTCTTTATATTTTTAAGTCATTGTTTCTTTTTTTTTTGTATGTTTTTATGGATATTGAATCATAAAACGTTTTGCTGTGGATTAATAATTAATGTAGCTATCTTAATTTGGCTTGTATGGTAACCTCTGATTAATGATTAAATTCAATAAAAAAAATAATACAAATATAAAAATGAATTAAACAGGTCTAAAAGATAGACTTGAGACAAGAATGCCTGAAACTACTCATGAAAAAAAAACATTGATTATCACAGTAGTATTAATTTCAGTTCCATTTAAAGATGTGAGTATTAGTTACTTGGCAACTATAAATTGGCTGCATTTGGGTGCCTGTCTTGTACCTGCTCTCACTGCGAAGCTCAACAAACACCCCTTATAGGGGAAAACACAATTTAATAAGGCCATAGTGACTAAGCTGTTTATGCCTCTGAGCATAAGAATATTCCACAACACTCTGAACTTCTTTATTGAGGCAACAAGAGCCTATGACCGTTCTAAATCATTGGGGAAAACAAAGAACCACTATTAAGGTGTTCTTTGTCAGGTAATGCAGCCAACAGAAATCCTCATTTCTGGAGAAACATTGAAAAGTTGTTTCAATGTTTCATTTTTCATAACACAGCAGTGAAATGTCATTTGAGAAGCAAGTTCAGCTTTAAGCAAATTGGTATAGTAATATAGTGGTTATGCCAAGTAAACCTCAAGGTCTCTAGTTTAATTTTCGCCTCTGATGCAGCATGTGACACTGGAAGAAAAAAAGTAAACACTTATACTGTATTCTGATCACTCAGGTCACCAGCCAAAAAACAATAAAATTTACATGTAACCAATAAAGGTTCAAAATACAGACATACGGTCATGAAAGAAACACCTGAGAAAAGTCAGAACACCAGATATTTTCTGTTTTATAGCTACAGGCCTATATAACTGACATTTATTGTGCTTTATTTAAATACTTTAAATCATATTAAAAGGACAATTTCAGATTCAGTTTACCTCTGTATTAGTTATTTTGAAAAGCATTGATGCCATTTTGGAAAAATGTCTTCTTTTTGATATACAAAACTAGACATATTGTATTACATTCCATTCTGTTTTGACATGTTTTTAAAGGTAATGACAGTACAAGTGAAATATATGTGGACATCAATTAAATAGTTTTAGGATAGCTGATATTTATTGATAACTGTTTGACCTTAAATTATTTTTCAGGATTTTTAAATAGAAGAAAACATACAAAATGAGAAGGACACACAAAAAAGTCTCTAATGAAGTGCTTCCCAACCTCTCCCAATCCATGGCACCTTTAGTGAAATCTATTCAGCTAACGGCACCCCTTCACTCTGATATGTTTGACACCGACACAGTTTTCATAAACAGCTGTGCTTGCTTCTGCTGGCTGTCCATTAAAAGCCTAAAATATGCAGAGTTCTTGTTATTTGCATTCTGATGCTTGGTTTGAAAGTGACGTTGCAATTTGCTTGGAACCATGGCTTCATTTGCAAGGATATCACCACACAACAAACATCGCAGGTGCTGAATACCTTTTTTGTCAACAAATGTAAACCCATGATTCAAGTAACTGTCCTGATAGTATCGTGTTTTCGTTTTTGCAACTTTACTGCTCCCCGCATTATCATTTTCATTGAGGTCGTTGATGCTGCTGTTGTTTTTACGTTTATGACTTTCACTACAGTCGGCCATTTTCGGCGCAAAAAAACCAAACAGACAACAGGAAGCAACGTCACTTACCCTGTGGCAAGTAAGTAAATTAGAGGTAATACTATATTTATTAATTCGTCAGACTGCAGTTGAAATAGGATACACACAGGTAGCATGACTTTAGTCTTGAGGTATAACTGGTATTATTATTATCAGTTCAATTCAAATTTTTTTATGTTCTGACACATGGCAACAGCACCCTTAGTCCGCGCTCACAGCATACCAGGGTGCCACGGCACACAGGTTGGGAAAGCACTGCTCTAATGTATTGATAAACATTATAATATTGTTCAGAAAATTAGCATTTACAAAAAAGAAAATTGTGGTCTGTCTATATTTCAATTGTGAATCTGTCTGATACACAAATTTACATTAAAAAATTATACACTGTTATCCCCAAACTCACAGCATTTAGAAAAAAGTGTTTTTGACATTACTTTAAATAGAAGTATGTTTAGAAGAATGCCATAAAAGGCTAAATGAAACAAAAGAAGGAACTATGTAACTTTACCACAGTCTACGTGAATAAGGCTGAAACCATAATTTTTCAATAACATAAAAGTAAAATGGACAGAGTCACATTTAAATGAACAGTCCCTGCCAAAGATACATTGGTGTAGCTGCAAAAATAAACAATGACTAGTTTTTTTAAGAAAACCTGTTTTGGGAGAATGAGCTTAAATATTATTAATCTCATTAAAGCTCAATTTAAAAACTAAAAATGCTAAAATTCATGAGGATGTTTTTTTATTTTATAATTTCAATCATGGTAGGAATTCAGGCAAGTAAGGTTAGAATATAAACCACCCCAACATACCATAAAATGTGATGTAAAAGCCACAGAATAATTTCAAACAAGACATCTTAAACATTTCCCATAATATTTGAAGATATTCAATATGTTTTCTTTAAAATTGCATAACTTGGTAAAAAACTGGAAGGCTAAGAAATGAATACTGTTTTTACAGAATAAATAGAAAAATTACAGTAAGTCTACATAATACAACACAAAGAACCTACTATACTAATAAAACAAACCTTTTAAATGATGCATTTACTTTTGTTAATTTAACTTTCACAAACCTGCCTAACCTATTTGAGGTTCTCCGTGTTTTTTTTTCTGTAGGTCAACACAAATTTTTCTCTGTGATCTCAAAATTTTGGTGTTTGAAGTTGAATTTGGGCTGGGTGTTAAGTATGTATGTGTGTGTGAACACATAAATAAAAAGAAAAAAGATTCACTTGACATACTGGTAACTTGCCACAGTACTTACACCAGTAGCTTTTACCCATTCACTGTCTGTGCAGGTCTCTATAAGATTAAGACTGAGGGGTCCAGAACCTTTTCTGGCAGTATGTTACTGATACTAATTTGTTATTTGAATACCAAAATGATTTATAAATAATAACAGAAGATGGCCATGGAATCACCTGGAATGCTATCAGACTTTACTATGACTATATTTAAAAATGGACTGGCATGGTTTATAGACTGTCATTGTCAAGTGTACAGAGTACAGTGACATTCTTACTTACAGTACATGTACTAATCAACATGCTAGACTCATAGTCACTTGTGTCTCCCTAATTCATTTTTCAGTGGTGCAAAGATTAGACCGGATGATTTTTAGATTCAGAGCTCTTGGTTAGAACTTGGTCCTACCTCAATAATTTTCCTGGTTTTCCCTGTGGTGATCGGCAGGAAACATTACTGGACAGGGTGTCAGTCCTTAGCTGGTCCACACACCTAATATACCAGCATTCACACTCATACACACGGTCTAATTTGAAATTGCAGATTAACTTAAACTAAACACATTATGGGATGTAGGAAGAAAAACAAAGTACAAGAATAATAACTATGGCAGATACAGAGCAAACTCCACACAGAGATAATCCAAATACAGGATTTGAATCCGGAACACTGGGTCTGTAAGGCAGAAGAGGTCTAGAATAAATAGCTGATGTCTAAATATTTACTTAAATTCATGCTCCTGCAAAAATGAATTGAGTCACCTATGCCACATTTCACTTTTTTGTTACATTACCTTGTTACTTTTGTACTTTTCATAAGAAACAGTACCTTGCTTGCACTTGGAAACATTCAATAGACCCGATCCCAAGCAATTTCCATCTGGCACACAGAAACCAGCATTAGCAGGATTTATTGATGCATTGGCAAAAACCTCTTTTGGAATAATAAATCTGTAGGCAGGTATTTTGTTTACACTCACTTCTTTTTCAAATGCTGCATAAAGAGATCTGCAAAGGAAAAAAATAAAAAGAGATTTTAAAGTCTAAAGTAAAATAAAGTAAGAAAGCAATTATTTATTTTTAAAATTTCTTGTCTTGGAGTATTTCAACATATTTTTATATGAATCATGGTCACAGAATCAGAATATCCAACATCACTATGGCTATGTTTCCTAAAATTTTCTAGTGGTGCAACTTTACTTTTTATGTGCTTCTAGGAGAGTTTTTAGTTTATTTATGGACAGATATGGAAAGGAGTCCACACAGTACGCCACAATATGTCACATATACTACATAAAACCTGGTTTTACCTCTCTATTATTATAATAGTTGCACAGTGGTCAACAGTAATGCTTTAAAGATCCATTGCCCTGATTCAGATCTTACAGTGGGTATTAACTGTGAGGAGTCAGCATGTTATCCCATGACTTTTACCCTAGAGTTAACTGACCACTTTACATTGGTCTCATGTGGGCGTGTATGAGATTGTGCATGAATAATCCCACTTGGAATGATATTCATTTTAATGCTTCTCCTGGTTTGCACCCAATACTCCTAAGGACAGGCCATCATTCCTTGTGACACTGACCTGCACTGAGAGTATCTGGCAATGGAAGCCTACACAAGGTTACTAGATTGAAATCTTAGCATTGTACTGTACATTTTAAAAGCTGTATTTTATTCTTTTTTCTTACATTATTAGAAAGTTTCCTTTCAAATGTTGTTTGCGAAATGTAAGAAACAATTCTTGTTTTTTTGTATATATCTTGAGCAGTGTTGCCATATTAAATTAAGTAAATTAGCTTTATTACAGACAGTAGTTGCCTCTCACTTTGTTGGAGAAGTGGAGAAGGAATAAGAAATGTATAGTCTTTGGTCCGGACGTGTAGTTTGATCTATACTTTAAAATTTCATTCATTTTAATTTCTGAGGATAATGTCACAGCACTACACTGTAGCAGCACAGCGAGTGTCTCTCGTGCAATTTTAACTTGTAGGTGGTAAAAAGTACAGACATGAATATAATGTTTCACATAAAGTGAGATCAAAAAGCATCTGTCCCTGGACTGTTTACAACTCTAATTTACTTGAAAGCCAATGATTCTAATATAGTAAGTAAACTTTAATTTTTCCAGGCAACAACATCGAAGGAGTAGATAATGCTGAGAAGGCAGAGAATGCCGTTCAAGAACAGTCTTCAAAATTGGGTGAAACTACAGGTCAGAGTAAACAAGTACTAAGAGCAATATGGAGCCAAAATGTTAATTCATTAACTATAACTTCAAATTAGTAACCCTGATCTACTTGACTCCAACTCCAGGGTTTGCAGTGATGCAGTATACTGAATCTCTCGATACTGTGCAAAATCAATTAAATATATTTTCTGGTAATTACAGAGAACTGGCACTTGGCTTTACAGAATTTCCCATTCAACCTAGTACCAAAACTAATAGATCTGTCAGAAACAAAGACACATCATCAATAAGGTTCCCAGAGAATAACAATATCAAATGCTGCAGGAGCCTACAAAATGAAACATGGTCTGGCTTATACTTTTACAGTTAAGTCCGTAGGTGAAAAAGAGGAAAACCTAATTTTTACTAAAAATAGATGAGGCAACAAGCACTAACTTAAAGAGGGTATTAAGCATCTTGGTGAATTACTTGTCTAATGAATCACTGTAGAGCATATTGCTTCTCTAAGGGCCTCTTCAGCTGGCATTCTTTGCCTAGTAAACTGCATGGTGTCTTTAAGTAAAACATCATCTTTTAGAAAAGTCAGGTATCAGTCCTAAAGGATTTTACAAAGCGCTGTGAGTAGAGGAATGTGGGGTTTGACGACAAGACTGTGACAGTGTGCTGTTACGGTCACAATGCTACTAAGCATTTTGACAGCCATTTGAGCATCAAATCTGATTTATACAATGACTTTAAATGATAAGCAGAATTGAGAGAAATATTCAAGGAATTCTGTCTAATACTAGTCAGGAAATTCTCAAATCTAGTAATCTAGCAGAGAAAAAAGCTAGAAAAGCCGATATTAAAAAATCTCCAATGATACATTCATTATTTTTACAATATTTTGGAAAGTAAATGATTTTTGTGGTTTATTTGAGAAGATTACAGAAAGGTAAGTCAAAAACACAAAATAAGACAGTGATGCTGGATTAATCAAATTAAATTCTTATTAATCTTATTTGTATTAAGTTAGATATTCCTGTGGTATAGCAGGTCCACAGCTCAGAAAGAATGGCTGTTTTAAAAAATAAATAATGAATGCTTGGCGTTAGGGAGAGGAGCAGGTGCAAGCAATTGTCTGTGAGGCGGTTGGTTGACTATGGTCTTGCTGGCATATGTGGGTGGTCTGATTGTCTCAATATCAGCCCGGGGCAATGATCAGGCGATCGCACATGCAACCACTCCACAGCCTATAAAAAGGGAAATGTAACATCACAAGGAAAAAAAAGAAAGAAAGGGGAAAAGACCAGAAAACAGAGCAGAGGTTAAAAGATGGGAGAAGAAGCAGGCAAGCAAGAGAACACAAGCCAGTGAAATAAACAGAGGCAGGTGGATAGGAAGCCCTAAGAGAAGCGTGAGGCCATCGCTCAGGAAGGAGGGTGTGGGATGCTCCTGTTGAGCAACTTTGGGAGCAGGAGCGACCATTACGCTCTAGAGGTACTTTCACCGGGTGGAGAGAAAGGCAGCGGTAGAAGAAGAGAGTGCTCACACCGAGTGGAGCCTGGATTGGCGGCGGTTCAGGTGCAGCAGGGCTCGGGGTTGTCCACGGACATCTTGGGATTGGCAGCGGGGATACGGCCAGATAAAATGGGTGTCTGTGTCTGCACCTGTTGGTCGACGTCTCTCCGGGATGCAAGGTCTGAATAAGAGTCGGAGAGGCATCAGTTTTAAAGGAAGGTACCAGGACTTTAAATGAGTTTCCTGCCAGACACTTTTAACCTCATTTTATTAGATTTACTTATTGGATTATAACCTCCACTGGACATGTTCATTTTATGGATTATTTATTTATTAATATTTAGAGTAATGCACTTTATGAACACTGCTTATTGTAATTGTAACCCCCTTGCACCACCCCTCCTTCAATCAGAGTGCAACACCCTGAGCTCTTTATTATGGTGTTGCCACCTCTATTGTTGGCATGCACAATATATGTCACCTTCAGCCTTTGAACACATAACCAAGTCACAGTTACTCCAAATTTAAGTAAAAAAAACTCTCTTTACTTAAATTCAAAATGAGCAGGTTTCCAAACTTGCCATTTTACAAATATATAAACCCATAATAAAACACAAACACTAAATTATTTACAGCTATACATATATCGTCCGCCTGATACTACTGGTGAGCTCACCCTTATCAATTACCACAGTCAGTGAAGTTTTGCGTGGTGGCCAAATAAACAAAACAGAACTGGCCCCTTCACTTGAGGATTTAACCCAAGCCACTTAAAACAAAAAAAAAAAAAAACACAGACCTTGTTTGAATGTACTCTCCTTTATCCTCTGGTACCACCTTTGGGCCTCTCATCTCCCTCTCTCTTGAACAACCTCCTCACTCGCGGTTTGCCAGTGCTGAACTCGTGTCCTGCCGTCTTTCTATTATCTAGGTCACCAAATCGCTCCATCCACCACGTGTCAGGCTCTCTCCTCTCTTGACTCTCTTCGCCTCCTGCAGTGGCACACTTACTTGTCCTTTCCATTGGCTATAGACACCATCTGTTTGATGGTGCACTTTTACACTGTTCCCCTCTTGCTTTCTCCTCTCTGAAATATCTATCGCTTTGGTGCATTGCTTTGTGCATCAGCGTTTTACTAGACTGTTCTTTCTCACTTGTTACAGCATTTCACTACTTTGTATACTTCACGTTCCCTTTAGCGTTCTTCTATCGCTTCTTTCTGTCTAATCAGTTTAGCGCGTTGCTAAAGCTTTCTCTTCTCCCTTTTTCTCCTTTTATGGTTTTAGCGGTTTGCTAAAATTAATTCCTCTTTCTTTTTCCGTCTCGTTTAGGTGTTCTGCCTCCACTGTCCCTCTCTTTCCCTTTTCATTTCGATGTTTTACCTCAAACTGTCCTTTTCTTTTCCCCTTTCTGTTTGCATTTTACCTCAAACTGTCCTTTTCTTTTCCCCTTTCTGTTTTCGGTGTTCTGCCTCAAACTGTCCCTTTTCTTTCCTTCTTGTTTCGGCGTCCTACCTCAACTCGTCCTCTTTTATCCTTCTCACAATTATCTTCCCTGGACTGTCGATAGGGCAATCAGAGGACACTTACATATTAAACTTAACCTTACCCAACCCCCATTTCAGTCAATAAATTTTATTAGCACAAAAGCCGCATTCAGATTTTTTTTTTTTCTTTTTAAACCTTGCCCAGGTTACATAATAAAAGCACTTGAACACTTTTCACCATTCCCTTGCTTCATGTGTGTTTTGTCCTCATCTGTTATTTATCCTTTATATGTTTCATAAAAATAAACTTTTGAGAACCTCACAAAGCAATATGGGGAGAAACGTTCTCTTAAACTGGCCGATTTATCAATAAATAATTTGAAGAACAAGGAAGAATGAGAAAGTAGCAAATTCACTGTGAATAATACTTTGGTGAAATTCACTAATCAACACTATTAGGGACATGTATTAATTTCTAACTGTGACAAATTTTGCCAGGTTTAGGCTTAAATTTTGCCCCCAAAACTAAGTTGTAAACATCAACCTGCCTCATCACGTTAATAGAAGCAAAACACTGGGACAAAATGTTTATTTTCAACTTCTACTAAAGCACAACACAGCTGGCAATGGGGTTTCAGGTCACCTTTTAACTGAGCTTTTAGCTTGGCTCAGCTTTTTCCTCCAGATTGGTCTCTTTCTCTGTTTTTCTCTTTCTCCTTTATGGTTTAATGGCCATCTTCTGGGTTCATCCCAGGTCAGTTGGTTGCCTGTCAAACTTTAGGGGGTATTGGAGAAGCTCGGTTTATGGCCACATTCACATCTTAATGCAAACATCTTTTAGTTGCCATTTATGACATGCAAGTGGGAATGTGACCTAATTAAAACTCCAGCTCACAGGGTAAATTCACCTGACTGAACAACAAACAAAAAAAGAAAGCAGAGGCTAAGGTAATTTTAAGGCTCAGATGAGACTGGACACAGTGCTTTTGGACATAAGTTGCATTTTATTTAAAATGTATTGATTTGTTTGTATAGAAGTAACAAATGGATATATTGTAAACAACACTAATAAAAAATAATTCAGTACTGCTTAAAATGCATATCAGCACAATAATACAGATACAGTGGAACCTCGGTTTACGAGTAACTTGGTTTACAAGTGTTTTGCAAGACGAGCAAAAGTTTTTAATAAATTTGACTTGATAAACGAGTGATGTCTTGCAATACGAGTAGTATGGATACACTTTGTCTGCTGAGCATCATGTGATCACAACTGAGCTGATGGTTCTTCTCTCTCTCTCTTATCTCTCTGCCTCGTCTCTCTCTCCTTATCTCGTTCGCGCGCACATCTCTCTCTCTCTCTTCTCTTGAGGGCAATCGTCTCCTATTCTCCGTCTGAGTCTGTGTGCCTCACCCATATAGTCAACATCCGTACGAGCGTATACTGTTTACTACAGCATTGTGACTGTGACTAACTGTGTGTGTGTGTGTGTGTGTGTGTGTGTGTGCGCTGTGAAGCACGTGTCCCCATCTTGCGCCCCAAAACACGAAGCCGAGTCTCAGTACTTTAACAACACCAGCTTTATTCAGCTTGAAACAGCAACAGCTCTGTTATTTATTGTAGCGGGATCTTTATAATGTTCTTTGTATCACCCATCGACGGCAGGCGCTTATAGCATGTCTGTGATCTTTTTGGATGCGCTTATACGGCAAACTGCTACAGTGCTGGGAGACTGCGATTGCTTTGGGACACTCTTCCTTCCGCGTGTCGTCCCGTTGGGTGGAATCCCACATGAGTTTAGAAACTCACTCGCACCAGCCATGATTCTTTTTAAAGGTAAAGTGCAGGTTAATTTGTTTTATGTATTTTTACTTTATATTTTGTATTAATCATTTTTATATGAATAGTTTTGGGTTGTGTAATGAATCATCTGAGTTTCCATTATTTGTTATGGGGAAATTCACTTTGATATACGAGTGCTTTGGATTGCAAGTACGTTTCCGGAATGAATTATGCTCGCAAACCGAGGTTCCACTGTATAATGAAAAAAATACTGAAATCATTATTTAAATAAATATAAACACGAAAATGTACTTTCACTTTAAATATTGATCGACTTAAAAACAGTGTGTAATATATGTTAACCACATTTAATTTTGTGGCATAAAAGCAGGAAGTTCACAAAAGATATTTGATACATGTTCATAAGCTGAATCATACTGAATTGAAATCAGTTATGGATAGTGAGTGAAGCCTGTATTTAAGAATCATCTTCCTTGACAATGAGGCAATGCAAATGTCAGGATGTGCAGGACTTAGTAATTAATTGTTTCATTTAATTTGTCCATGCAGCGAGTATAAACGTGGTCAATTAACTGTTATAGCACAGGCAAATTAAACACTAAATGAATAATGTAATTAAAATTTGTATTACCACATTTCAAAAGAACAAGGATAATTCCACTGAAGGATGTTAACTAATGCAGTTGTGTACTTCAGAGTTTTCACGGCTACTATAACAATGCTGTATTTATCATGAAGATTCTATGTTACTACTTTCATACTTACCTGCACATATCTGATGAAAAGATGTAAATGGTTTCACTCTTATTTATTAGAGGATGAAAAGAGGATCCATCCGTTCCATTGATCTTGTTACAACTGTCTGAACTCCACCACGTTAAAGAACTGTAATAGAGGGAACATTTTATGAAAAAAACAAAAGGCTAATCTCTTTCCACATTCAATGTTTCCTATATTTTGTGAATTACGAAAGTTTATCCACTGCTTGGTTAAATAGTTTTAAGCTAATAGAATACAAATGTTGGCCATAAAAAATTAATTTTGAATAAATTGATGCAAAACTAATACAAGGATATGTATATTAAGAGTGGAAGCCTGGTTACAAGAGGTTGCCAGAGGGAAGGGCACCACCAGGACGAGGACACCACAAAGCAGGACAAAATCCAATTGGAAGCATTCAAAAATGAAATACAAATACAATACCAGTATGAAAGGTCCTTAACATGTCAGTGTGGGCAACCAGTGAGTAATACACACAATGGTAAAATGCTAAAACAAAGCACTCTAGTCAGGCTACTCTTTAATTTCCATAACCCCACCCATCACGTTACTGTTGTATAATTAATGCAGATTAGCAACAGATCAATTGGATGGAAGAAAATACAGCAAGCACAAAAAAAGGAGGGTCCATAAGAACTGCCAAAACCCTACCCTGACACTTGCCACCTGATTGCACAAGAGTTATAATTGCATAAAACGTCCTTGCTCCAGAGAAGGGGCCTGCAGGGTACTCATTTTTCAGTCTGCTTCCATCTGCTATAGCCAACAAAATTCCATCCAGTTTTCCACCCACTCTCACCCACTTTCTGCCACACCTGAAAAAGTTTCCATTCTGCTCCTCAAAACAGTCTAAATGGATTTTTAAAACCAGAATCTACAAGGGAAAAAAAAAAACTTGCACAAATGTGAGAATAACTTTTTATGACAGTTTACTTCTTTTTCACAATACAATCAGTTTTGATCTATTTATATCATTTAAAAAGAATAAAAAGTAGATAAATAAATGGTTCCCGATTTTTTCCTGGTGATGTTAATAATTGATGATAAATTATAATAGTAAAATAATATATAGTTTATTTTTCATAAATTTTCTCAAGAGATTCATCTACACTCTGACAGCATGCTCATGCCCACAGGAATAAAGACTACACATCTGCTTGCTACTCTTAAATATTAGTTCCCATGATGAAAAAATTATGTTGGGCTCTGGTGGATTTTCACAAGAATGCAGTCTCTACTCTACTACCAAGCATAAAAATGGACCATTTCCACAAGCTAATAAATAATTCTAGCTAAAAAAAAAATACCCACTATTAAAAGTCCCAGTACCTTTTACAAAGTATTTTCTATCTTACATTAGCAATCCCTTTTTCAATAACGTAGGCAAAGTTATATCCTTATTTGGAATATAAAATGCCTTTATCTGAGGAATGGAAGGTAATGGGATTCCAGTGCAAATAATACTGTGGATTTGTCAAAATGCATCTGTCTGGGTTACAAGCTTATAACAAAAAATCTTGTCAACCAAAATTATTTCATTATTGCTTAATGCACTCTTATAAGTAAATCATAAGCAGAGAATTTTTTGCCTCTTCCAAATAATGATAGCTTAATTGACAACTACACAATAAGCATGGCTAGAATAAAAAAATGAAGTAAATGCATAGAATAAATTAAGTTGAATAAGCACTTGAGAAAAATACCTCAAACAATTCTTCTTTCATGAAATGTCAAGTCAATAGATCAATAAAAAAAATTGTGTAATGAGAGGTCTGTGGTACCATGCCTTTTTTCAATAAATAAGTCCCTGGAAATTCAGGCTCCAACTGGGTGTAGGTGTGTGTGAGCACACTTTGCTTCAAGGCTGACTGGGGTGCTTAGCTGATCAAGCATACATGCGTGAATGCAAGCAGATCAGTCAGGTGTTCCTTTTACACCTCATAATGCATCATACCTGAACCATTCAGGCAGAATAAAAAGGAGCCTACAGGAAAGAGGGAGAGGAAAAGAAATAGAACAGGAAGAGAAAAGCAAGATGGAGGTTAAAGAGAATCGAGAGAAGGCCAGGAACAGGATGGAGCCGGTGTGAAATAGAGTGGAAGCAGGTGGATGGAAAAGTGATTCAAGGGAAAAGGTGTATGGCAGACACTCGTGAGCAGGCTGAGGGTTGCTCCTGCTGAGCAGAGTGGGCCAGAGGTGGATTTAATGATTTTAGGGCCTAAGGCAAATACAGGAATGGGGCCCTCATAGATCCCATTGATCGCACTTTTCCATACTTATTAATGTAAAGCAGGGGTGGGCAAACTTTTAAGGAAGTGGGACAAACTGTTAATAATGACACATGCAGTAGGCCAAATAAAATATAGGTATGTCTCTGAACCTAGGGAACCTATGTTAGTATCAAACATGAACTTTAAAAATAATTGTTCTAAAAATGGTTTGATTTCTAAAGCTTTTTATTAAAAGCTATTAAGGGCAATGCTCAAACGCTAATCATTAACAGTAATATTATGCCATTGTTCTGTCATGAACATGAAGCTGCTTGCTTCTGAACAAATGATTACTATCAAATGAAATGTTGGATGTTGCAACAACTATTTGCCAAGATGGATATCTGTTAGTATGCCTCTATATATGCTTTCAGTAATTTAATTTGTTAAAAGACCTGAACACTATTGAAATTGATGCCTCATAATGATGCCATGTTTGCAAAGCCTTGGAAAAAATACCTAAGCAATGTGTAGTGTGTAGAAATCATAAGAAGAAACTTTATTAAGCTTATTTTGAATTTGATCTGTTATTTTCACTTGCAAAACATTTGGCATGTTGTCCACATTAACAGCAAAAGGAGATGAAAACGTTGGAAAATTTGTCTTGCATGCCCCAAAGTCCTGAAATCAAAACTGAAATTCACGACAAAGAATGGCAATTTAAGCTGCATGCCTGGAAAGTACAGGAATAATCCATTTCTATAGATCTGATTTAACCTTCTTTATTCACATTTGTAAAACAGTGCTCTTTTTGCTAATTTATGCACAGAGCCACAGTGACAGCTGAAGTTCCGCTTTCAGGGTGCAGCTACCAATGAAATCCATTGTTAATAAAAATCTCTATTTGCAATTTTTTAAAAATTAGCATGCAAGACAACGGCAAGCAACCAGCTAAAAACATCAACATGTATCCCTCTGCAGACTATTCCTGTTCCTATGGGTAAAGCTTGGTTTCTTTGGATGGCACTGCTTGGCAACTTAACTACATTTACATCAGCAAAACGCAGCAACATTTTGTTAATGCAACCTCATGAGGTATGGAATATTAAGATACTTTTACTAGCAGTCCGCGGCTTATTTGCACCTCTTTCACAGGTCATACTATACCCACCCCTGATTGTACAAGGGGAATCTTTCAATATTACCATCAGAAGTGTATGACGTGGTGGTGGGTGTTTGATACTCCGACAGTGGCAGCACATTATCCAATTCTTTATTTTCTCTTTGGCTATTGCATACGTTGCAACATATTAAAGGGGCCCTCTAAAAATTATCTAGTATCAAGCTGTTTTGCTGTTTCAATCAAAAAGAAATTATCTTTGGTAGCTTTGCATAACTGTTTTGCTTTCTTTCTTGTTTTTGTTTTACTGCTCCACTTGGGTAACTCGGTTTCATTTTTAAGTCATTAACATCTTTTTGTATTACATACAGTACTGATACTTAATTGAACCAGCTATACTACAAACCTCTTTTCTTAAGCCATGTTGTATGTTTACTCTTTCAGGCTTCACTTCCAACTGCATAGCAGTGTGGCAGTAACATGGAATAATCTACAGTATTGTAGTCTGGAATGAACAGGAGAGTCCCACATTGAAAGAAGACAACTGAAAATAATAACTATAACCACAAATTTAACATGATTGAAATAAAAAAAAGTGCATAAATGCATTTTATCACGAGGCCCTATTCACTTGCCTACCCCTGCCACCCCTGACCTCAGAGCTGGAGTGACCAAAACCACTACAGGAGGACTTCCCCCTAAGGCAGGGGAATGGCAGCGGCAGTCAGAGGAAGTAAAGCTCAGTTTGGTGCCCTGCACATGCCAATGGACTGGCAACAGGCCTGAGTGTGATCTGCTATCAGGCAATTTAATGCTTTCACCTGATGTACGTGTTACTTTTTATTTATTTATCTATTTATTTGTTTATTTGATAGATTGATTGGATGTTATTATCTGTGCTGTGAGTCTGTATTCTTGTTTTTATTTTTCTGCTGCTGATGAATTTGAACTTCCCCATTGGATTAATAAAGTTTATCTAATCTAATTTTCGAGAAACATGCCTATCGTGATGCGTTCCCAATATATTTCAGAGTATCTCTAATTTAGTTTTCTTTCACCTGTGTTTAGCTTTCCTATAGACTTTTTTAACTGACAAATGTCTACAGATCTGCATGGTACACTTATAACTTATTCAGGGACCACTGCATCTAGAACATTCTGTGCCGCTGTATTAAAGTCACATAAAAGTTCCTTTACAGAAGAACCAACTACTTTCCCTTAATATATTCTGAGAATTCTGTAACTTCCCCTATTTCATTTCTCTTCTTTATGCTAAGGGGTAGTGTGATGGTGCAGGTCGGCGCCAAACAATCGGTTGCACCCTGGGAGTCTCTTGAACCTGCCACCGTTGATTACATAACCAAGAGATGATCCAACAGATGAGGACACAACACACAAACACATCATGGAGTAGGTGATACTGTGCCAGTGCTTTTACTAAAACAATCAAAAGCAGTGTCCAAATAAATAGTGCAATACTCTTGCCCAATAAATAAATAATCCAATGAAAATGAGTGTCTGTGGAGGTTAAAAATCCCAATAAATAAATCCATTAAAAGCAAGGTTAAAAATATAGGCAGGAAACTGTCCTTATAATATTCTGATCCCTGGTGCCTTCCTTATAAAACTGACATCTCTCTGTCTTACACTGATCAGGTCTTGCAGCACAGAGAGATGTCAACCAACAGGCAAAGACAACCTTTTATTACAGCCCGTGTCCCCACTGCCAATCCCATAGCATTCCATGGGGAGCCGCCAGGACCTCCTCTGCTCACACCATTGCATATTGCTGGCTTCTCCTGACAAAAGTGTGCTGTACTTCCACCCACTCCATTCCTGTCCACCTCCCTCCTTCTGTTTTGCACCAGCTCCCGCTCACTCTTGCCTTACTCTCTCCTTCCTTTAACCTCCATTCTTCTTTCTTTCTGTCCTTTTTATTCTCTTTTTTATTTCATTTCTCATTTTTCTTGTGCCAGGTCTCCCTTTTATGCCTCCATGAGGACAGCACTCCAATTGCACACAGCAGAAGGCCAATGAAGCAGTTGAGATGGACCGCACCCTCACATGCAGACAACATTATTGTCTGTTTTTACCTGCATTTTTATTACTCTTTAATTTAATATTGTTTTTTGTATCAGTATGCTGCTGCTGGATTATGTGAATTTCCCCTTGGGATTAATAAAGTATCTATCTATCTCGCCTCAATTACTTCACCAACCTCCCGCAGCTGTGCAAGCAAGCAAACCCATGGAGATTGAGCCAGCCATTCAATTATTTATTTATTTAAAAATTGGCCGCCTTTTTCTGAACCATGGACCCGGTATACCACAGGCAGTACCTGGTATTGTTTTTTTTTGTTGTGATCTACCAGCCACTTTGGAGTACAGCTGACTGAGGATAGTGAAATCTGGACAAAAATCCTTTTGACTCTCTTTCAAAAACGTGTAAATGTAATTAATTCTTTGCAAATACTACAGTATTGATTTTCTCCAACATTATAATGTGTTTTTGTTGCATATATTTTATGTTAAATTCTAAAAGTGCGTAATGAATGGAATTGAGTCCATGTCAATGTACATGAAAATGAAGTGTATTTACAGTATAACACAGCAAAGCAAAAAGAATATTGTTCTAAATGTATCACAGTGACTTTGTCATACCTTTTGTTCTGCCATTCAATAATTCTAGCAAAGTCTCGAAAATCATTTTCTCCAGTAAGAAACGTATATGTCCCATCATCTGTGGCATTTGCCTGTACATTAAAAAAATGTAATGGATTAATTTAATTTAAATGGGAATGCTAAGATTTGATTTCTAGTCCTATACATTGACATACCAAGGTTACAAGATCAGCAACTGCAGTTGTAAAGTTTAACCTACCCTCCAAGTAGAGGTTCTGTAATCTGACATTGGCTTAAACCAATACAAGATATTTTTATCTGTAACATATAAACCTTTCTGCAAATAATGCATTTTTCAAATTCAAAATAATAAACACCACAGAAATCCACAAGAAACTTACCTTATAAAAAAATCCAAAGTATTCCTCAACAGTAGGCAAAAACTTATGAACAGCAGATAGCAAAGGATCCTTATAGCCCCAGAGGAACTCTTTTACAGTCTTAGTTACAAACAATCCATCATTTATGGATTTCATGTAAGATGAAATTAAATTGGCAAATACGCTATTACTCTTAAATTTTTCCATCAATGTCTGAAAAATAAAACAAAAATTCAATTTAATACAAAAAAGTCATAAATGTTATGCAAAATATTAATATGACTTAAACAAAAGGTAACAAATAGATATCGTACCTTTGTTTTTATGATTTCCAAGAAAATCTATGAATTATAAATAAACCTTTATGACTCTGTGTTATTACATAGTGAGTAACAAGGCTGTATCTTCCATTTAAGTGAACTCGGAGATCATGTAAAAATTTAGAGGTGACACTTTTCTAATGAAACAACTGTTCGGCTCTCCTTAACCTATTATATTGTTTTATATTACATCCACATACTACCAATATTTCGGCTTAATATTTTATGACATACACAAGCCCTTTATATGCAATCTCCGAAACCTGTTTTTAATAGAGGCTCTTTTAATGATGAATGTCATGGTTTCTTTATTTTCATGTTAAATGTGATCACTATATGTTTCTGACTCGAAAAGTAGTTTGCAGTTGTTGTGTTCTATCACTAGTGCATTTACTTTCTTTAATCAACACATAAGTTAATGCAGATGTAATCAGATTGCAAATTATTACGCTTGTCACAATTGCCATTCCATTTCAACTCTATACACTGACTACGGAAATCTACATGAGCCCTCTATGGGTGCTTTTCCAGATCCCATGATGCAATACAATTTGCTTTACAAAAGCCCTGTTTACACTGAATGTCCTTTTTTGTAATTCATAGTTTTACTTTTTTCAGTATGGTTTGCCTTTCAGTAAGTGTATTCTTTATTTTGTTTTGTATCCATATTTCAACATTGGGTTGATGCAGATTTTGTATACGTGCATAAGATGTTGGCTTCAGTTATGTCCCTTATCTTGCAAGTACATTGCATTTCCAGTTCTGGTAGCTTTAGAATGATCATTTATGTGTGAATCCTCACAATATAACAATCACAAATACCCCAAGGCTAGAGTTCTGCCTAATTTGACATTTTCTGAATTGCATGTTTAATACCAAGATTATTTGCCCGTTTTATGAATAACTAGCAAAATACCCAGGCTTCGCAGCGGAGAAGTAGTGTGTTAAAGAAGTAATGAAAAAGAAAAGAAAACATTTTGAAAATAACGTAACATGATTGTCAATGTAATTGTTTTGTCACTGTTGTGAGTGATGAGTGTTGCTGTCATATATATATATATATATATATATATATATATATATATATATATATATATATATATACACACACAATGGTGTGAAAAACTATTTGCCCCCTTCCTGATTTCTTATTCTTTTGCATGTTTGTCACACAAAATGTTTCTGATCATCAAACACATTTAACCATTAGTCAAATATAACACAAGTAAACACAAAATTCAGTTTTTAAATGATGGTTTTTATTATTTAGGGAGAAAAAATCCAAACCTACATGGCCCTGTGTGAAAAAGTAATTGCCCCCTGAACCTAATAACTGGTTGGGCCACCCTTGACAGCAATAACTGCAATCAAGCGTTTGCGATAACTTGCAATGAGTCTTTTACAGCTCTGGAGGAATTTTGGCCCACTCGTCTTTGCAGAATTGTTGTAATTCAGCTTTATTTGAGGGTTTTCTAGCATGAACCGCCTTTTTAAGGTCATGCCATAGCATCTCAATTGGATTCAGGTCAGGACTTTGACTAGGCCACTCCAAAGTCTTCATTTTGTTTTTCTTCAGCCATTCAGAGGTGGATTTGCTGGTGTGTTTTCGTCATTGTCCTGTTGCAGCACCCAAGATCGCTTCAGCTTGAGTTGACGAACAGATGGCCGGACATTCTCCTTCAGGATTTTTTGGTAGACAGTACCAGTAGGATGGTTCCATCTATCACAGTAAGTCTTCCAGGTCCTGAAGCTGCAAAACAACCCCAGACCATCACACTACCACCACCATATTTTACTGTTGGTATGATGTTCTTTTTCTGAAATGCTGTGTTCCTTTTATGCCAGATGTAACGGGACATTTGCCTTCCAAAAAGTTCAACTTTTGTCTCATCAGTCCACAAGGTATTTTCCCAAAAGTCTTGGCAATCATTGAGATGTTTTTTAGCAAAATTGAGACGAGCCCTAATGTTCATTTTGCTTAACAGTGGTTTGCGTCTTGGAAATCTGCCATGCAGGCCGTTTTTGCCCAGTTTCTTTCTTATGGTGGAGTCGTGAACACTAACCTTAATTGAGGCAAGTGAGGCCTGCAGTTCTTTAGACGTTGTCCTGGGGTCTTTTGTGACCTCTCAGATGAGTCGTCTCTGCGCTCTTGGGGTAATTTTGGTCGGCCGGCCACTCCTGGGAAGGTTCACCACTGTTCCATGTTTTTGCCATTTGTGGATAATGGCTCTCACTGTGGTTCGCTGGAGTCCCAAAGCTTTAGAAATGGCTTTATAACCTTTACCAGACTGATAGATCTCAATTACTTCTGTTCTCATTTGTTCCTGAATTTACCTCCCATCGGTTTTTAAAGGCTCTATTTTCAGAATCAACTTTTCTCTTCGGCATCGTGTGGGCTAGCTTCGCAATAACTTGCAGCATCATAAGCTAAACTTGATTAACGCGGTAAGTGTTCGGTAAGGCAGCTGAAGCGCTGCATCATGGGATCTGTAGTTTATTGTGTTACCAGCGCTTCATATCCCAGGGCCATTAATAACAATAATACAGTATATAAAATGATCTCACGGGCCGGATATACAGTAATTACACGCCGGGCCGGATGTGGCCCGCGGGCCTTGAGTTTGACACATATGGACTAAATAGAACTTGAAAAGATATATTTTTTTGAATGTGATCACGCAATTCAGATCGAGTTGACGCGCACTACAGGACATCGAGCCCGAGTGCTATTGTGGTTTCGCCTGCGTGCCTCAATAAGTCACCTTCCCCTCGCTCTTACTTTTTTACCGATCATCTAATGAATACACAATTCGTTTCTTACTGCATCAATAAACAGCTCGTCTTCCTCTTTATCTGGGATGTGACACACTGCATGCACAGGTTTTTTTTTTTTTTACACTGTGTTCCTTTAGCGGGACATTGACTTTTTCCACCGTGTGCTTTGTTTCCTTAGTAGTTGCACTTATGAATATGCTTGTATGTATCACACGCTTCAAATTTTTTTGCTGCCTTCTCAATTGTGTAATTCGTTTTTTGTTCAGCACTCTTTGGAACTGTTGCTTTTTGTCTGTGCACTGCGTCATTTCACGTGAGCCACTCGGTGTACATGCATCGAAGGTTTCCAGCTGTGCTGGTGCCATCTCGTGCGATGTCCATGGCTATATTTAATGTTAGCTAAGACTCCGGCACTTAAAAGTTTCTCTCGCAGTTTCGCCGAGTTTGTGCCAAACTCCACCCTGACCATCTCATCTTCCTCTGCATAAGCACAATCCTTCACCCGTGAATATTTAGCGTCAGTGTTTCTATTGGATTGCCGCTGACGGACGGCCTTATATGGGCAGGCACTGAATTACATGGGAGGCGTAACTCAGCCTCCCACGGGCATCGAGCAGAAGTCTATTATAGTATATGGACGAAAAAATAGGTTCCAGTTATGACCATTACGTGTAGAATTTCAAAATGAAACCTGCCCAACTTTTGTAAGTAAGCTGTAAGGAATGAGCCTGCCAAATTTCAGCCTTCTACCTACGGGAAGTTGGAGAATTAGTGATGAGTCAGTGAGTGAGTGAGTGAGTGCTTTGCCTTTTATTAGTATAGATACTGCTATCATTACATATTAACATGAATAATTTCTTAAATTATTGAAAATTATTGAAAACCCCAATCATCCAATGTAGCAGTATTTTGTATGTTTTATACAGTATAATGTACTGTATATAAACCACTATATATAAAAAGGTACTCTATATATGTCCTTATGATTCATATAATTCTCAGCAATCTTATCAGTGTGACAGTCACTGCTCCTTTTACCTTTAGAAAAATTAGACATTTTCTTTCCTTGTTTAACTCGTTGTTGTTGTTTGTTATAATATAATAATAATATATATTTTTTTTAATTTGTTGAACTTATGTAAAAAAAAGCTAAATTTCCCCTTGTGGAAATATAAAGTTTTCTCTATCAATCTAACTAATTCATGTGACTTTGGTAGACTTGCCATTTTAATAGTTCATTATAATCCATTTAAACTACAAGATTACAAACAAAATATTATATAGGTAATATTATATCAAATGGTAAAACAGCAATAATCCTACATTTACAAAACTCATGTAATCGAAATGGTCATATGTTTGGGTAGCCAGGTTGGAGGTTTGGGTGTATTGTAGTTTGGAGGACACCATTTACAGTTTCATCTAGGGCAGCATAAATACTAGACGAGCCCTGCATAATGATGTAATAAAGCATATGATGCTAAAAATAAAAATATGGATAAAAAGAAACTTACAACAGCTGGAACATTGACAGTTCTGATGAAGTCATCATCTCCTTCTGATACAGACATCTCTGGGACAAAAACATAAGTCTTCTTGGAGTTGGCTGATACTTTGGTATTATTGTCCAAAAAGTCTACATTTTCTTTTATTCTAAACTCTCTAAAAGTACAAAAAAATACATGAGGGAAAGACCAAAGTACAAGAATAAAAGCCATAAAAAAGTTGGATGTGTGACATCAAGGAAGACAGCAAAGAAATAAACTAGTACTATTATAAAAACATTCACATATACAGTACATACATACAAACATAATTTTATATATATACTAGCAAAATACCAGCGCTTCGCAGCGGAGAAGTAGTGTGTTAATGAAGTTATAAAAAAGAAAAGGAAACATTTTAAAAATTTTGTAACATGATTGTCAATGTAATTGTTTTGTCACTGTTATGAGTGTTGCAGTCATCAAGGATTTGATTATCATTTCTTTCAATCAGGTTCGTATTTGGAGGGCATGTTGTGTTCAAATTACATTCGGTGTTTGCCAACCGTTGTAAAGATAACAGGTTTCATTCATCGAAGTGTTCACTACCCAAGTCGCTTCTCGTGAATCAAAGATGTTTAACAGGCATTCCCGGTATTAACTTGTTGATCTGCCTGCGAATATTTAGCGGCAGCGTGTCTATGCACTTGTGGATTTGCCTGTGAGTATTTAGCAACAGCGTGTCTATTAACTTGTGGATTTTTCTAAGAGTATTTGGCGGCAGCGTCACAAAGTTGCTTCCGTCTAGCTGCATCAGAAAATGTACCACAACGTCTGACACGCCTCCATTTTACTGTTTTCTCACAGCTTGGATTGCTTCTGTCATAATCGGTTTGAGTTTCATGGTTTGTTTCAATTACATTAGTATTTGCAGGACTTGTGTTGAAGTGACATTCAGCATCTGTCAAGCGTTGTATGCATATAACTGGCTTCATCAATTACTTCGCATCCAGCTTTTGAGAGTTTAAACATTCATAAACATCAAAGTGTCCACTACTCAAATCGTCACCTGTGAATCGAAGATGTTTAAGAGGCATTGTCAGTTCTCCAAAGGTGTAAAATATTTGGCCATTTCAGTACACTTGAAAGCGACAACCGAACAATTCAGCGGCAGCCATCAACTCACATGCAAAAGCATAGATGAAGGACTTAAGCATTTCACTCTTATAGTGCTCCTGTGCAGTATAATTATCTCCTGTACCGTCATCAGTCCACACCTTGAACCTGTCCCAGTCATTCAATACATAAGACACAATGTTCCTCCGGATATCAAGAGTGAGCCTGATATGGCCACGCAATATGTAACACAGAGAATGTAAAAGGCAGGCAGCATCTCCGGGCATGGAAACCATTCGGTAAGTGTCAATGTAATTGTCGTAGGCTTATTTTAGTATTGAGAATGATGAGTATGATTGTAAATGTTGTGTATGAGAAATACACATTTTTAGGATGTAAGGATCTCTTTGTACATAATGCTTGTAGTTCTGCCCTCAGGCTGTAAAATGTCTGCTGAGCTTACTCTTGAGCATGCAACGTACAGTTGGCCATGTGAGAAGCAATCTTGTTTCAAGTCAATACCAACCTTTTTTAGAGCCTGGCCCTGTGACTCATTTATTGTCATTGCGAAGCAGACCCCTACTGGAAATTGGAGGCGTTTGAATTGGAATGGGAGGTCAGTGGGTATGAGAGGGAAGGCGAGGAATAAATACAGTCTTCTCTGAGCCTGTTTCAGTGAAAACAGTTGCCTCAATGAGGTTCTTGTGCAGAGATTCGATCTAAAGTCTGGTGCCATTACAAAGTTTTGGTGGTTGTAAGTTTCGTAGTAAAGCGATGGAGTAAACGAAAAGGCAGGAGTCACCAGCAGGCAGATGTGAAGCAAGGTGAACAATAACAGGCTTGAAGCGGTGGAGTAAAGAAAAAGGGAGCAGTGAGCACAAACAGCTGAGGACAGTAAGGAAGCGAGTGAGGTGGCTCATCAGCACGGAATGTCGTTAATGTATATAGTCATGGAGCCAACCATGTGGTAGGTGTGTGGACAGCGGCCGTGTGGAAAAAGGAACGGGGACTGGGGGTGGCCCTTGTGTGTGAAATAAAACCTCTTTTAATGGAAATAAGGAATGAAACCGCCAAAAGGAGAGCTCAGTTCCTAAACTTCCTTAAGGCATAATGGTGAGAACCGCCAAAAAGAAGACATTATTTTCAAAAGTTCATTACGGGGCACAACACGAAATGAAACATACTTAAACTTTGTAAGTACAGTGTAAAGGATGAGCATGGGTAAATTGGAAGTAGCAGAAATAGTAAGGAGGGGTTTCCCCTATCTATATATACAGTTTTGGGGGTACAGCCGTTTTCCCCCCTTGGGTGTTGTAATAGGACATGAAACATACCTAACTTTTATAAGTACACTGCAAGGAATAAGCACGCAAAATTTCAGCTTCCCACATATATGAAAAGTGGGAGAATTAGTGATGAGTCAGTGAGGGCTTTGCCTTTTATACAGTATGTGTAGATAGCAAAATACCCGCGCAGCAGAGAAGTAGTGTGTTAAAGAAGTTATGAAAAAGAAAAGGAAACATTTTAAAAATAACATAACCAGCAGTAAAGCAAGGAAGACTCCATAATAAGGACGGCTGGGTGCACGCAGAAGGGGTGCCTGCTAACCTAAAATGGGATATTCGGAGCTGACGGCTTTACTTGTCTATTGTGGAGCAGGCGTCGGCCATGGATGGACGCTAACGCCGAGTCACCCGGGTGAGACGGACTTCATTCTTCAATAAAGGAACTGTCGGTAAGCTGGTAAGACCGCTTCTTTACATGTAAATTAAGTAAACGTGTCCGTGGCGCACATCAGGATTTGTCACTGGATTCACTGCAGACTTTCCAGGCCGTGTGATTAGAAACTTTTAAAAGAAAGTTCAGATAAAGGACTGGGGAATGTGTGGGGATTGTGTGTGTCTGGGTGTCTAATTTATATGTGTATATAGTTGTAACATAGGTTATGTACATGTGAATATATTTGCGCCATTTATAAATAAGATATTCTTTCCGTTTCTTTACCTTGCTTTCTTGCATTCTTTCGTTTTCGGCAGCGTCTATATGAAGTTGTGGATTTGCCTGAGAGTATAATAAAGGAACTGTCGCCGAGCTGGTGAGAGCGCTTCTTGACATGTAAATTAAGTAAACATGTGCGCCTTTTTACTGTTTCCTCACAGCTTGGAGTGCTGCTGACAGATGACCTTATATAGGCAGGCAGTCAATTACGTGGGAGACATGGGGATGGAGGACGCAGTATAGGCAGGCAGCCAACTACGTGGGGGGCATGGTGATGGGGGATGCAACTCCGCCTCACACGGCGACCGAGCTGCAGGCTATGGCTGTATATATGTACATAAGTAGTATTCAGTTATGACTGTGACGCATAGAATTTCTAAATGAAACCTGCTTAACTTTTGTAAGTAGCCTGTAAGGAATGAGCCTGCCAAATTTCAGCCTTCTACCTACACGGGAAGTTAGAGAATTAGTGATGAGTGAGTCAGTGAGGACTTTGCCTTTTATTAGTATAGATATATCATATATATTTATATATATATATATAATATTTTATACTGTATATACTGACTATTTTATACTGTATATACTGAATATTTTATACTGTATATACTGATATACTTACACATATACATGCACACACTGACTCATTCATATAATTATATATACATACCCATAAACAATACATACACATATACAGTGGTGTGAAAAACTATTTGCCCCTTCCTGATTTCTTATTCTTTTGCATGTTTGTCACACAAAATGTTTCTGATCATCAAACACATTTAACCATTAGTCAAATATAACACAAGTAAACACAAAATGCAGTTTTAAATGATGGTTTTATTATTTAGGGAGAAAAAATCCAAACCTACATGGCCCTGTGTGAAAAAGTAATTGCCCCTGAACCTAATAACTGGTTGGGCCACCCTTAGCAGCAATAACTGCAATCAAGCGTTTGCGATAACTTGCAATGAGTCTTTTACAGCACTCTGGAGGAATTTTGGCCCACTCATCTTTGCAGAATTGTTGTAATTCAGCTTTATTTGAGGGTTTTCTAGCATGAACCGCCTTTTAAGGTCATGCCATAGCATCTCAATTGGATTCAGGTCAGGACTTTGACTAGGCCACTCCAAAGTCTTCATTTTGTTTTCTTCAGCCATTCAGAGGTGGATTTGCTGGTGTGTTTTGGGTCATTGTCCTGTTGCAGCACCCAAGATCGCTTCAGCTTGAGTTGACGAACAGATGGCCAGACATTCTCCTTTAGGATTTTTTGGTAGACAGTAGAATTCATGGTTCCATCTATAACAGCAAGCCTTCCAGGTCCTGAAGCAGCAAAACAAGCCCAGACCATCACACTACCACCACCATATTTTACTGTTGGTATGATGTTCTTTTCTGAAATGCTGTGTTCCTTTTCGCCAGATGTAGCGGGACATTTGCCTTCCAAAAGTTCAACTTTTGTCTCGTCAGTCCACAAGGTATTTTCCCAAAAGTCTTGGCAATCATTGAGATGTTTCTTAGCAAAATTGAGGCGAGCCCTAATGTTCTTTTTGCTTAACAGTGGTTTGCGTCTTGGAAATCTGCCATGCAGACAGTTTTTGCCCAGTCTCTTTCTTATGGTGGAGTCGTGAACACTGACCTTAATTGAGGCAAGCGAGGCCTGCAGTTCTTTAGATGTTGTCCTGGGGTCTTTTGTGACCTCTTGGATGAGTCATCTCTGCGCTCTTGGGGTAATTTTGGTCGGCAGGCCACTCCTGAGAAGGTTCACCACTGTTCCTTGTTTTTGCCATTTGTGGATAATGGCTCTCACTGTGGTTCGCTGGAGTCCCAAAGCTTTAGAAATGGCTTTATAACCTTTACCAGACTGATAGATCTCAATTACTTCTGTTCTGTTTGTTCCTGAATTTCTTTGGATCTTGGCATGATGTCTAGCTTTTGAGGTGCTTTTGGTCTACTTCTCTGTGTCAGGCAGCTCCTATTGAAGTGATTTCTTGATTGAAACAGGTGTGGCAGTAATCAGGCCTGGGGTGGCTACGGAAATTGAACTCAGGTGTGATACACCACAGTTAGGTTCTTTTTAACAAGGGGCAGTTACTTTTTCACACAGGGCCATGTAGGTTTGGATTTTTTCTGCCTAAATAATAAAACCATCATTTAAAACTGCATTTTGTGTTTACTTGTGTTATATTTGACTAATGGTTAAATGTGTTTGATGATCTGAAACATTTTGTGTGACAAACATGCAAAAGAATAAGAAATCAGGAAGGGGCAAATAGTTTTCACACCACTATATGTACACACAGCACTGAGGATATAAACAACACATTATTTTTTATTTCCTTTTCCCACACCTTTCTGGGGAACACAGAAGAAAAAGTGAAAATTCTCAACAAACAACTGTGTTAATGGGATATCCTTCTCAATATTATGGATGAACACTAAGCTTTAAGGACATGTGACCAACCTGACTTGTCTTATTTTATCACTCCCCAATATATGTGAGCATAAAAATGATGATTAAAAAATTGTGAGAGTGACATGTCTACCACTTTAGTTGCAATGATGAATATCTCCAAATTCTGGGCTAAAGTCGTCCAGCTTGCTATACAACCTGGAGAGTCATACAGGTAGACAAAAGCAACTACCAAACAAAAGGGACTACAGTAGATGGAATAAACTCATTGCTTATTTAGTACATACTGCAGAAATGCCAATTAATTGTTGACCAGTATGCTAGCATAAAACATATTAATATCATTATTAAATAAACATGTGATTACGTCAATGTTTTGTTGACCCAAATCCACACGGTGATTTTGATTTCTAGTTCTCTTTAAGATGGCTATGAAGGCATGCTTGTGAATTAAAGATGACCATATTATTATTCATACCACCCGTAAAGTTTTAAACTCAACTGCTGACAGCAGAGCAGTAACCTTCAAAACCTTATTTAATGTATAAAAAAAAATGGAACGCAAAATAAAAATAGTTTATGACTTTTTGATTTTGCATCACAAATACATATTTTTCTATTAATTATGTAGCCTGTTTTAAAGTAGACATATTTGTTCAGTAAGAGTTTTGCTTTTTTGGTAAAATTACCATACAGCTTCCTTTAATAATACACATTTGGGGCAATTGTAATATAAATAACTGCAGTTTAAAAATGCAAAGCCTGTCTTACAGAATGTAGCTGTCATATTTAATTACACAACAACATACAATATTACACCATTAATTATGCTAATTGGTTGAACATATAAAAAAACGCATTCTTACAAAACAAACTGAAACAAATTTTCAGGCTGTCACATTTAAAAACAATACTTCAATCATCTGTGCGTTTTCTTCACTGTAGTTTGTTTCATTTAATTTGTTTTGTAATGTGTGCTGCTTACATATAAAAAAGTCTTTAGTTAAAATTTTTGGAAAATACAATTTAGTACAAGAGCTGTACATTCAATTCACATCCATTAAAATAATATAAATAATTAAAAGAGAAAGGGATCTATACTAATAAAAGGCAAAGCCCTCACTGACTCACTCACTCACTGACTCATTCATCACTAATTCTCCAGCTTCCCGTGTAGGTAGAAGGCTGAAATTTGGCAGGCTTATTCCTTACAGCTTACTTACAAGAGTTAAGCAGGTTTCATTTTGAAATTCTACACGTAACGGTCATAACGGTCGACAACATCCGCCATGTTGAATTTTCTTATTTATGGCCCCATCTTCACGAAATTTGGTAGGCGGTTTCCCTACGCTAACCGAACCCGATGTACGTACTTATTTCGATGGTATGACGCCACTGTCGGCCGCCATATTGAACTTTCCAACGTCACTAATTCTCCAACTTCCCGTGTAGGTAGAAGGCTGAAATTTGGCAGGCTCATTCTTTATAGCTTACTTACAAACGTTAACCAGGTTTCATTTCGAAATTCTACGCGTAACGGTCATAACGGTCAACAACTTTCTTATTTATGGCCCCATCTTCACGAAATTTGGTAGGCGGCTTCCCTGCGCTAACTGAAACAAATGTACGTACTTATTTCGGTGGCATGATGCCACCGTCGGCCACCATATTGAACCTTTCAACGGTCATTGTTACTTATGGGCCCATCTTCAAGAAATTTGGTACGCGGGTTCCCAACGCTAACTGAATCCTACTACGTACATATATACATCCATAGCCTGCAGCTAGGTCACCGTGTGAGGCGGTGTTGGGTCCCCCATCCCAACGTCTCCCACGTTGTTGGCTGCCTGCCTATATAAAGCCGTCCGTCGCTCCAGTCTCTACATTCCCTTCCTTGCTTCGCCACGGGATTCACATCTCCCTGCTGATAACTACAGCCTTTTTATTTAATCCACGGCTTCTCTGCTGTTTTATTGTTCATTTATTACGATTATAGTTATTGTGTAGGTATTTTAGACTTACTTTACATTGTTCAGGTACACATTTCCTTTATCATTCCAACCGTATCCCCATTAACTTGTTTATCGAGGTGATCACCATCGATCAAAGAACTGTCACTTACAGAGTGGTTTCCACACCCGGAGATGGCACCTACCTCTTCCATTATCTTTGTTACATATTGCACAGCCATATCAGGCTCACTCTTGATATCCGGAGGAACATTGTGTCTTATCTATTGAATGACTGGGACAGGTTCAAGGTGTGAACTGATGACGTTACAGGAGATAATTATACTACACAGGAGCACTATAAGAGTGAAATGCTTAAGCCCTTCACCTATGGATCTGAATGTGAGTTGATGGCTGCCACTGAATTGTTCGGTTGTCGCTTTCAAGTGTACCGAAATGGCCAAATATTTTACACCTTTCGACAACCGCCAATGCCTCTTAAACATCTTAGATTCACAGGTGACGATTTCAGTAGTGGACACTTTGATGTTTATGAATGTTTAAACTCTCAAAAGCTGGATGTGAAGTTATCGATGAAAGCGATTGTATACTTACAACGCTTGACAGATGCCGAATGTCTCTTCAACACAAGTCCTATAAATACTGTCGTAATTGAAACAAACCATGAAATTCAAACCGATTATGACAGCAGCAATCCAAGCTGTGAGATTTGAAACAAGATTACTGTTCACATGGCCAACTGTATGCGTTGCATGATCAAGAGTAAGCTCAGCGCACAGCTTGGTCATATTACAACCGAGGGCGAACTCACAATGTGGTATACAAAGAGATCCTTAACAAATAATTATTAGTATATTTTCCCTCAGTTTAAAAAGGTTTAATTTTCTTCTTAATAAAAATTTTAAGGCAGTACTTCGCCGCTGCTAGCACGGGTATTTTGCTAGTTGTGCATAAATAACAGATTGTACATGAGAGATAAGAAATCATCGACACTGAAAAGCTGCATTTCGAACATAGAAAAGTCACAGTTTTGTTACTATATCCTACTAAAAACAAAATAATTCTTAAAATGGGTTGTGTTGAAGTTGATAGCACGGCTACCTC
Source organism: Polypterus senegalus (assembly GCF_016835505.1). NCBI lineage: Eukaryota > Metazoa > Chordata > Cladistia > Polypteriformes > Polypteridae > Polypterus > Polypterus senegalus. The sequence continues at coordinate 63,071,042 of NC_053157.1, read as the reverse complement.
AGTGCTTCACCCTCAACCTTAAAACAAACTAAGGAGGTATGAAAATGTAGTTATATTAAAAAAAAAAAAACACATATTGAACTCAAAAGCTGAGAATAATACAACATAATATTTCAACTGTGAAGTACCTGTAGGTGTATGGCCCTTTCTGCTTTACGACTGGCTTTTCACCTGTAAGAATCTCTGCAGGGTTCACTACATGAAAGAAATAAAACTGCATATAAATTGGAGGAGGAGGTTTCTCCCAAGTCTCAAATGCCTCTGTGCCATTCTTCAGTATTATTTCCTAGGGGCAAAAAAAATGCAATTAGTTTTTTGAATTTAGTAAGCCTTTGTCAAAAAACAGGACACGCAGCTATAATGAATGATATTGATTCAAGATGATGATGATGAATTAGCTGTGCAGTACGATTAAGGTATGTAATGAAGATAATGACTGCACAGCAAAGCAGAGGATTTACAGCTCCTTGGGTGGCTACTGCGGCATAATTTTTTAGTTCCGGGAGCAAATCCAGTAGTCCAGCCTTCTCCTGGAGCTTCTTAAATTTTTTCTGGTGCTTAGGTTCATTGCCAGAAGCCTTAGAAGGTGCTGGGCGCTTAGGCGGCATCTTAGGGCTTTAAGAAGAACAAAACAAAAAACATGAGAATGCTCAGCGAAACACTCAAGATAGCTACATGCGGTAAACTGTTAAGATACAGGAATGCTGGGCTACACCTGCCGGAGATGAATCACAGAGCATCAGCCAATTACCAGCAAGGAGAAATTAATAATGCTCTCGGATTGGCTACTTTCACCATCACAACCTGCCTTTTCCTCTATGGTTGCTTTGTGTTCTCTCTACAGTACAGTATTGTCAAGAAAAAAGCCATCAAAAAATTGGAGGATATTTGTGGTTTACGCTAACAATTATTAGTTAGGTCAGTCAGTCAGTCATTATCCAACCCGCTATATCCTAACTAGAGGGTAATGGGGGTCTGCTGGTTCTAAGGAAAAATCCACGAATGACTGAAGCCATGAACTATGAACCGCGACTTCGCAGGGGTCCACTGTACTGCCTAAAATCAATACTGCATTTTAAAATGTAAGTATTATTAGATCATTACCACATAAAATTAGTGAGTATCAGCATAATTAAGCATACTGTAATTTACACAAAAACTCTTTAAAGCTGCTTTGTAGCAATATACTTGTAAAGTCAGGTTTGTTGGCAAATCACTTTGTACAGTTTGTGACATTTGCTGTTGTGATATTTATGTTTGCATCAGTATATGTAAAAGACATTAGGTGGTTAGTAACACTTACTGATAGGCAAAAATTAATGGACAAGTCAAACAAACTAAAATTTGTCACAACTTTAAGGCTACCTTTTGGAAATCAAACTTGACACTTTAAGATTACTATTATTATTAAGAAAACAGCCTTTGTTGTGTTGTTTGGAAAGTGCCTCATATAAGCAGTCAGATAGTTGCTGCTTATGCCCATTTATTAAATCAAATTTAGCAACTGAAACGAACTGATGTATCTGTAGTAATTATTCATAACTAGTGGTGAGTATTACAATTCACTTTACTAATTCAATTCATTTCAAAATATATGTTTAATTGAATCATCTTATTCGACTCATTAAAATCACTAGTGCAATTCAGAGCCATCTTTTTGAGATCCACTTTTAGGACAATATATATCTGCCAAAGTGAATGTTTAATTACATATTACACATATAATACAATCCATTTCTGTGACAATAGCACCTTAGCTAGGCTACAAATCCACTTTAATTGCTGATAATTCATACCATATAAATGAATTGGGTTTTTTACAGCATTTTAATAGTCCAGGCACATGTAGGAATCAGGGTGTTTGAAAAACAGCTCAAACCGATGTCACACATTGCCATTGCCATTGCAGCTTAGAAGCTGTACCATTGCAGGATGGGGGGTAGTCCTCTTGTTTTATCCATAGTGCAATAGCTTCTATGTAGCCTAATAGTCTCTAGAGAACAGTGCTCAGCTGGCAAATTCACAGAGTGAATTTTGGGATTGAAACAAATGGTGATGTGATCTGAATTTGCCCTCTGAGGTGGGTGGATTATAGTAGTCCAAGTGCATGTAGGTGCAACAGGCTGGAAGAGAGCTTAGTCAAATTTCACACATACAAAAGCATGACATATGTAGCTTACAAGCTCTCCATCCACAATGCAACAGCTTCATTGTAGACAAAGGCCACTAGATCGCGACTGATGACTAAGACTTAGCCAACAACACCACCATGCAAATTCCTGAATTTAAACAAACAACAAATAGTGAAAAATGCTTTTATAAAAAAAAGCAACTTTTCGGTTCTGCTTAGTTATATTTAGTCTCACCATGCTAAGCAAATTCTGGCAAAACAATCACAAAATGACGATTAAGAAATAGTGCTTTATATGATTTTCTGAATACAGTGCTACTAATATGATTAATGCATTATTTGCAGTTTAGCTTTGAATATAAAATGATGCCTAACTTCTTTACTTCTGTACTTATTTGTAAAGCCAGATGGCCTGGTTTATGTCTAAAAACCTCACCTTTTTACCATGCTTAATATTAACTTCACCTGTTTGTTGTCTGGTACAAATCTTGTAATCGATATTTAACCCACTTCCTGTTGTCCAAATGTCTTGAAATTTTGCACACTTACTCACTTGTGATGACATTACATCAATCAATATGTTTTACTAATTGATCAATGAATCCATGTTAATTAAGAAATTAAATTTTTATATAAAGAATAGTTCAAGATTTCACCAATAGATGGCGATAGTAACAAATAGAACTAAAACAAACCCAAGACTAAAAAGTTGAAAATAATATATATATATATAAAAAAATACTTTTTTAAAACCACGCTTATATTAAGTTAAAAAGTGTAGTAAAAAGTAAAAAAAATAAGTCTCTCATTCATCACTCGTAAAATAAAAGTGTGGGCATTGTTCATCAATCAACATTCAAAAAACGTTTCTTAAAATCTTAGCAAAAGCGGCCACCTTTTATTTTACGAGTGATGTATGAAAGACATATTTTTTACTTTTTAACTTAATATAAGCAAGGTTTTTAAAAAGTATTTTTATATATATATTTATACTAGCAAAATACCCGCACTTCGCAGCGGAGAAGTAGTATGTTAAAGAAGTTATGAAAAAGAAAAGGAAGCATTTTAAAAATAACATAACATGATTGTCAATGTAATTGTTTTGTGACTGTTATGAGTGTTGCTGTCATCAAGGATTTGATTATCATTATTTCTTTCAATCAGGTTCGTATTTGGAGGATGTGTTGTGTTCAAGTTACATTCCGTGTTTGTCTAGTCTATACCTGACCATCTCATCTTCGTTGTCAACAGTTGTAAAGATAACAGGCTTCATTCATCAAAATGATCACCACCCAAATCGGTACTCGTGAATCTAAGACGTTTAACAGGCATTCCCGGTATTAAGTTGTGGAGTTGCCTGCGAAAATTTAGCGGCAGCGTGTCTATGAACGTAATTTAAACTTAAGCTTTACACCTTGCTTTCCTATTGATATGTCTACAAAGGCTTGTTCAGCGTCAGAGGTTTGTTCCTTTCTTACTGCATCAATAAGCAGCTCGTCTTCCTCTTTATCTGAGACATCACACACTACATGCGCGGGTTTACCTTTCCCAGCCCTGCAAAGTCAGTTCACGTGAACCGCTCGGAGTACATGCATCGAAGGTTCTCAGCTGTGCTTGTGCTATCTCTGTGATCTTGCGATGTCCATGGCTTTATTTAATGTTAGCTCAGACCGGGCACTTAAAAGTTTCTCTTGCACTTTTGTTGAGTTTGTGCCAAACACTATTCTGTCCCTGACTATCTCATCTTCGTTTGCATAAGCACAGTCCTTCACCAGCAATTTTAACTCCATTACAAAGAGATCAAAAGTCTTGCTTATACCCTGCATCTTCTCATTAAACTTGTATCTCACGAATATCGTATTCATCGTAGACGAATGACAAATGCCAGCGGCAGCCTGTCTATGAACTTTATTTAAACTTAAGGTTTACACCGTGCTTTGTTTCTGCAGTAGCTGCACTTATGAATATGCTTGTATGCGTCACTCACTTGATATTCTGTTGCTGCCTTCTCAATTGAGTAATGCATTTTTTGTTGAGCACTCTTTGGAGCTCTTGCTTGTTCTCTGCGTACTACATTCACAGTCAGTTCACGTGAGCCGCTCGGAGTACATGCATCGAAGGTTCTCAGCTGTGCTTGTGCTCTCTCGTGCGACCTCCACGGCGGCTTTATTTAATGTTAGCTAAGACCCGGCACTTAAAAGTTTCTCTCACACTTTCGCTGAGTTTGTGCCAAACACTAGTCTATCCCTCTCCATCTCATCTTTGTTTGCATAAGCACAGTCCTTCACCCGCGAATATTTAGCGGCAGCGTGTCGATTGCCCAGAGGGGACTGGGCAGTCTAATGGTCTGGAATCCCATCAGATTTTATTTTTTTCTCCTGCCGTCTGGAGTTTTTTTTTGTTTTTTCTGTCCACCCTGGCCATTGGACCTTACTCTTATTCTATGTTAATTAATGTTGACTTATTTTATTTTCTTACTGTGTCTTTTATTTTTCTATTCTTCATTATGTAAAGCACTTTGAGCTACTTTTGTATGAAAATGTGCTATATAAATAAATGTTGTTGTTGTATTGGATTGCTGCTGACGGACGGCCTTATATGGGCAGGCACTCAATTACGTGGGAGGCGTGATGATGGGGGACGCAACTCCGCCTCTCACGGCGACCAAGCTGCAGGCTATGGCCGTAAATATGTACGTAAGCAGGTTCCAGTTATGACCATTATGTGTAGAATTTTGAAACGAAACCTGCTTAACTTTTTTAAGTAAGCTGTAAGGAATGAGCCTGACAAATATCAGCCTTCTACCTACACAGGAAGTTGGAGAATTAGTGATGAGTGAGTGAGTGAGTGAGTGAGTCAGTCAGGGCTTTGCCTTTTATTAGTATAGACTAGCAAAATACCCGCGCTTCGCAGCGAGAAGTAGTGTGTTAAAGAAGCAATAAAAAAGAAAAGGAAACATTTTGAAAATAACGTAACATGATTGTCAATGTAATTGTTTTGTCACTGTTGTGAGTGATGAGTGTTGTTGTCATATATATATATTTACACACACACATAAACATATATATATACTGTAAAGGACCGAGAGAGACAGTAGCAAGGGTTGGGGTTTTCCGGCCCCTATATTGTAAACAGAAAAAAAACAGGTCAAAATTATAAACAAACAGTTCATAATCGCGCCGACTCCTGGCGTCGCGCCATTTTATTGGGGAGGAGCCGGAGTGGAGGAATGTCGGGAAGGACCGCAAGGGAGGATGGGAAGGATGACGTCAGGGCAAGATGGCGGAGGAAGGGCGGAAGTATCGCACTGCGGTCATCCATGCCTATGGTGCAGGACGGTCTTTTTCCTATGAGGAAGCAGAGGGAGAAAGTTAATACCCCACCATTCCCTGGCGAGTGGTTTCCCAGGTGCTGTCGAATCAATCCGCTGCCTCCTACTGCGTGCGTGACACGATCCCCCTTAGCCCAGGACCGCCAGGTCGGGCGGACCTAACCGAGAGGTCGTGAATACGAGAGAGGGCATCGGCATTGGCCTGAAGGGTGCCCGCCGATAAGTGACAGTGAACTTATACGGCTGTAAGTCCAGGAACCACCTGGTGACCCGCGGATTCGACTCTTTGTGCAGGGACATCCACTGAAGTGCAGCGTGATCAGTCACCAGAGCGAACTCGCGACCCAGCAGGTAGTACGGAGGTGGGTCACTGCCCACTTAATGGCCAAGGCCTCCCTCTCCACTGCAGCGCACGGGTCTCCCGGTCCATCAGTTTCCGCTAAGGTACATCACAGGGTGCTCGACACCATCGACGCTTTGGCTCAGCACGGCACCCAGGCCTGTGTCCGAAGCGTCGGTCTGGAGAATAAACGGGAGCCCAAAATCGGGCGTCCGTAACACAGGTGCCGACGTTAGGGCCTTCTTTAGGTCACTGAACGCGTGTTCTGCTTTGTCGGTCCACACCACGTATAGGGGAGCGCCCTTTTGTCAGGTCAGTCAAGGGTGCTGCTCTTCGAGAAACGGGAACAAACCGGCGGTAGTAACCGCAAGCCCCAAGAAAGCCTGCACCTGTTTCTTGGTACTCGGACGGGGCCATTCTAAGATGTCTTTCACTTTGGAGCTCTGTGGCCGCACCTGTCCTTGTCCCACGAGGTAGCCTAAATATTTGGCCTCCTTTAATCCAAAAACACTTCCGGGGGTTTATGCGGAGGCCGGCTTTAGCCAGTGTTCGGAGGACAGCTGCGACCTGCAGTAGATGCTCCTCCCAGGTGCCGGAATAGATGACAACGTCATCCAGGTAGGCGGCACTATAGGACTGGTGAGGCGTCAGCACTCTATCTACCAGACGTTGGAAGGTCGCCGGGGCCCCGTGCAGCCCAAATGGGAGGACCTTGTACTGCCAGTGCCCGCTAGGGGTGCTAAAGGCCGTTTTCTCCTTTGCGGATGCCGTTAAAGGAATTTGCCAATACCCTTTTGTCATGTCAAGGGTAGTCAGATATCGAGCCGCACTCCAGCCGCCAAGGAGGTCGCCAATGCGGGCATGGGGTAGGCATCGAACTTGGAGATCTGATTCAGACGCCTAAAGTCATTACAGAACCTCCAGGAGCCGCCTGGCTTGGAGACGAGGACAATAGGGCTGGACCAGGGACTATGGCTCTCTTCAATTATGTCCATGTCCAACATACGTTTCACCTCCAGTTCGACCTCTGCGTTTTGCCTCCGGAGTCGGTAGGGCCTCTCCCGGACGATTACCCGGGCTCCGTGACTATATCGTGCTCAATCAGCGGTCCGCCGGGTGACTCGCTCACTACCTCGGGATGGCTCGGAGTGTTTGGGCTAACTCCTGCCGCTGCTTGGGGTCAGCTCTTCACGAGGTTAAGGGCAGTTGTGCTTGCGAAAGGGAGAGTGACCTACGGGAGCTGGGAGCTCCTCTCTATCTCCAGGGCTTTAACAGGTTGACATGATAGATCCTCTCACTCGGTCGACGTTGGGCTGTTTTACCAAATAGTCGACGAGTCCTTTTCTCTCCTTAACCTCGTAAGGCCCTTGCCAGTGAGCGAGCAGCTTCGAGTGGGAGGTCGGGACGAGCACCATAACTCGGTCCCCCGGGCGGAACTCCCTGAGGACGGAGTTGCGGTTGTAACACCGGCCTGCGCTGCTTGCGCACGAGTCACGTGCTCTTTTAGGAGGGGCCTGATCTTTGTGAGTCGGTCGGCGCAGTTGCGCCACGCGTACTCAAAATATTAGAGGAGGGAAGAGCCTCGCCTCCCAGCCTTCTTTTAGGATGTCGAGGATTCCCGGGGTTGTCGCCCGTATAGTAATTCAAAGGGGAGAAGCCCGTAGAGGCCTGGGGTACCTCCCGGTAGGCAAAAGCACGGCGGGAGGAGCTGGTCCCAGTTCCTGCCGTCGCGCTGACTACCTTGCGGAGCATCTGCTTAAGCGCCTGATTAAATCGCTCGACCAACCCGCCAGTTTGCGGGTGATAGACTGACGCTTTCAGGTGCTTTATCTGCAGTAATTTGGCCACCTCCTTGAACGTATCCGAAGTGAAGGGCGTACCCTGGTCCGTGAGGACCTCCTTGGGTATGCCCAGCGTGAAAACAAGTTAACCAGTTCCGTGCGATGCTTTTAGTATTAGCGGGCGCAGGGGAACCGCCTCTGGGTACCGGGTGGCATAGTCCACCATGACGACGATATACTTGTGGCCACGGGTTGAGGGCTCCCAGGGTCCCACCAAATCGACCCCTATCCTTTCAAAGGGGATGTCCACGAGGGGAATAGGGACTAGAGGAGCACGGTCCCTCCTAGGAATCTGGCGGGTCTGGCACTCGGACAGGATTGACAGAACCGCCGGACCTCCTCATTGATCCCAGGCCAGTAAAAGCGGGCTTAATCCTCTCCAGTGTTTTTCGCCCCAGGTGGGCCTAGGAGGTGAGCATGTGCCAACTCGCATATCTCCCCCGGAAGGTACGCTGAATTAGCAACAACTTCGCACCTCGCCCTCATGGGTAGCCACCGGTACAACAGATCATTTCAAGGACAAAGAAGGGTTCCAGCGGTGTGGATCCGTCCGCTGTCGAGCTGTTAGGCAGAACAATCGCGTTCGGGCAAAGCGCAGGGAGTCATCATTCCACTGCTCCCTCTTAAAGGAGGCCGGGCGTGGACCGAAATTGATGGTCCAGGCCGCCGAGAGGGTCTTGGGGCCTGGGCCGGGGAGAGTTCCTGGCTAGTCCCTTCTCCGCGGAATCTTCGGGTCAAGGTCCGTAGCCACGAAAGGTCCCCGAGACACCAGCCCATAGGGCCTGCCCTTGTGCACGGCGTGGAGGCCGCGGGAGGGTGCCTTTTCCCCTCATGACAAGATCCAACGAGGCCCGGGAGCGCGAATGGCTTACCGCTGATTCTTTTAGACCAGTCTTGTCCCAGGATCACTGGGAAGGGGGTCAGGTAACACAGCGACCGTCATTTGGATTGGTTCCCCTTCCAGGTAAGATAGCAGTGAGCGAACGATATGACCTAGTCCCCCATGTACACAGGTAACCAACAAATGTTGCTTTAACCACTGTTGCGGTAAGACAAACGGCGAGCAACAATGGTAATGTTGCTGCGGAATCAAACAAAGCCACCACGGCGTGCCCATTTAGCAACACCACTCCCGTGATTCGGACTCGCCAAGGGATGCGGCGGGTACAATACCTCTCCGCTGATGTCCAGCTGCAGTCCATAGGCTCCGGGCGATGTGATGGGGCAGTTTGGCAGCAGGTGGGGTCTCGCCACACTTGAAACAGCGGCGGACCCGCCTCTCTTTGGCTCTGGCTGGCGCTTCTGCAGCGCGTCGAGGGGCTCGGGGTGGCCGCCCGTCCCTGCCGGTTCCAGCGAGCAGGCTTTTCTGACCCCCAAGTCGGAGGACCGCCAACTGACGCTCCAGGACGCCGAGGAGGCCCGACATGTTTGATAGGCGTGCCCGGACCTGCTGGGCGAGGGAACTGGGCATTGCATTGACCAGGCCTTCACAGGCCACCCGCTCGACGACTTTCCGCCCGTCGGGCTCTCTGGCCGTAGCCAGCGGCCCATCTTGCCCCAGAACTCAACGCCTGGGCGCGAAGCGGCTTTTCGGGTCAAAGACCCAGTTCCGCCATTCGCCGCCTGCTGGCCGGGCTAATGCCGTAGCGGGCCAATATTTGGGCTTGAGGAGGTCGTAATTAGCGGCCTCCTCCTCAGGGAGGTCATAATAGGCCCAGCTGGTCCCTTTAGGTATGGCGCCAAGATGGACGCCCACTCGGACCGCTGCCACTTGCTCCGGGTGGCCGTCCTCTCAAACATGCCCAGGTAGGCATCGGCGTCCTCCGAAGGGCCCATCGGTACCATATAGGAGGCGGCTGCCTGGGCGGGTCTGGTCTCGCCCGTTGGGCTTCCACTAACCTGGCCTCGTGGCCTCCAGCTCCCGGTTGGTAGCGGCTTGCGCTTGCTGCAGGGCCTGGAGCTGGCGTTCATTCCCTGCAGCACGGTGTTCAGGTCCTGTCCCTCCGTCATTCCGGGATCTTATCCTGCCGACTCGCCACTTGTAAAGGACCGAGAGAGACAGTAGCAAGGGTTGGGGTTTTCCGCCCCGTATATTGTAAACAGAAAAAAAACAGGTCAAAATTATAAACAAACAGTTCATATCGCGCGCCGACTCCTGGCGCCGCGCCATTTTATTGGGGAGGAGCGGAAGTGGAGGAATGTCGGGAAGGACCGCAAGGGAGGATGGGAAGGATGACGTCAGGGCAAGATGGCGGAGGAAGGGCGGAAGTATCGCGACTGCGGTCATCCATGCCTATGGTGCAGGGCGGTCTTTTTCCTATGAGGAAGCAGAGGGAGAAAGTTAATACCCCACCATTCCCTGGCGGAGTGGTTTCCCAGGTGCTGTCGAATCAATCCATGCCTCCTACTGCGTGCGTGACAATACATATCTATACATATACACATATATACATATATATATATCTACATATATACACATACATATACACACATACATACATACACACACATATATACACACAATACATATATATATATACATACACACACACACACATATATAAACATATATACATATACATACATATCTACATATATACACACACAGCTATTTCAGTATCAGTGCAATACGCTGCTTGTTAAAACGGATAACTCCGCTCTTATGTGCAAGTCTGCGTGGATATTATGAACTATCAGTATTTGTTCAAGTTCTATTTAAATTTTAAATAGAAGGAATTTTTATTTAGTCGACAGAAATATCTTTGGTAGGAATGGTAAAACAGACAGGAATATTATTCCTGAATAAATCAACTCAAACCTTAAACAACTTATAATATTTTGCTCTCCATAAAAATATATCCTGTCTAAATTATACAAGTTAGAAATAAAGTAAACATTAAAAGAACAAACATTCAAATTTCTTTACTCTTATGTAATTTTATATAAAAATAAACTTAGATTTTAAATATCCCAAAAGATTTTGCTCTCCATAAAAATATATCCTGTCAAAATTATACAAATTCAAATATGAACATGCTGCATAACAAAACCTGGAAATATAAATAAAATGTGTTCCTTTCAGCAATAACAAATCAAATCATTCAGTTGTCTTTGCTCATATGTCATTTTAGAGCTGGACGCCTGGCATCTTTTTTTGGCCACAAGTTCGTTTCTGTTTGCTGTGAGGTTCTGTGTTGTGGAGATTCTCAGGATGGATTGCAGGTGCTCATCAGTGAGGCGACTCCTGTGTGCTGTTTTGTTAGTCTTTATCACTGAGAAGAGCTTCTCACACAGATATGTGCTACCAAACATGCACAAGGTTCGAGCCGCATGTAGACGGACTTTTTTTGTTCTTCAAAGTCACCAAAGCGCCGTGCAAACTCAGTGCGCTCAGTTTATCAGCAAAGTGCGTATTTGGGAACACCGTAGTGACGACTTGGTTTAACATTACTTGGCAACAGGGAAAGAGGGAAAAGTTGCACTGGTGCATTTGTGTCTCTCATAAAAGCAGCTTCACTTGAAATCACTTTGTGATTGTGCACGGTAAAACGTCCGCTGAAGTGTCAGATTCTTATTTAATTATTCTGCTTTCTGTATCTTCTGCATTGCATTCAGGTTACCCTGATGTTTTGTCTCATAGTGCCGTCTTAGATTAAATTCTGGAATTACAGCCACATTAGCTCCACAAATGAGACACACGGGTTCAGTAAACATATACTCAGCCTCCCATCGCTTTTAAAGGCTCTATTTTCAGAATGAACTTTTCTCTCCAGCATCGCGTGAGCTAGCCATAATAAGTGTTCGGCAAGGCAGCTGAAGCGCTGCATTATGGGATCTGTAGTTTATTGTGTTACCAGCGCTTCATATACCTGGGCCATTAATAACAATAATACAGTATATAAAATGATCTGCTGGGCGGATATAATTACGCGCCGTGCGGATGTGGCCCGTGGCCCTTGAGTTTGACAAATATGGACTAAATAGAACTTGAAAAGATATATTTTTGAAATGTGATCGCGCAATTCAGATAGAGTTGCCAGCACTACAGCCTGCATCCTCCCTCGCTCTTACTTTTTACCGTTCATCTAATGAATACACTGAGTATGGCTTTACCAAAACAATCATTGATGGCGAATAAAGTATCCATTATTCGAGTATGTAGATCGGAATATATATATATATACATATATATATACATATATACATATATATATATATATATATACATATACATACATATATATATATATATATATATATATATATATATATATATATATATATATATATATATATATATATATACATATATATATATATATACATATATATATATATATATATATATACATATATATACATATATATATACATATATATATATAGGGAACATTTTAAAATAACGTAACATGACTGTCAATATACAGTATTTGTTTTGTGAGTGTTACTGAGTGTTGCTGTCATCAAGAATTTGATTATCATTATTTCTTTCAATCAGGCTCGTATTTGTAGGATGTGTTGTGTTCAAGTTACATTCCGTGTTTGTCAATCATTGTAAAGATGACAGGTTTCTTTCATCGATTAGTTTCTTACTGCATCAATAAACAGCTCGTCTTCTTCTTTATCTGAGACCTGACACACTGCATGCACGTTTTTTTTTTGTTTTTTTTTTACACTGTCTTCCTTTAGCGGGACATTGACTTTTTCCACCGTGTGCTTTGTTTCGCAGTAGCTGGATTTATGAATATGCTTTTAGACGCTTCATATTTTTGCTGCCTTTTCAATTGTGTAATTCGTTTTTGTTCAGCTCTTTGGAACTGTTGCTTTTTATCTGTGCACTGCGTCAGTTCACGCGTGAGCCGCCGGTGTACATGCATCGAAGTTTCCCAGCTGTGCTGGTGCCATCTCGTGCTATGTCCGTGGCTGTATTTAATGTTACCTTAGTCCTGGCACTTAAAACTTTCTCTCGCAGTTTCGCTGAGTTTGCGTCAAACCCTGACCACCCTGACCACCCTGACCATCTCATCTTCCTCTCCATAAACACAGTCCTTCACCCGTGAATATTTACCCGTGGCAGTTTGCTATTGGATTGCCGCTGACGGACGGCCTTATATGGGCAGGCACTAAATTACAAACGCCAGCGCAGCCTGTCTATGAACTTAATTTAAAGTGTAGGTTTACATCGTGCTTTGTTTCCGAAGTAGCAGAACTCATGAATATGGTTGTATATGTCACTCGCTCGCTTCTTATTATTTCGCTGCCTTCTCAATTATATAATGCATGTTTTCTTCAGCGCTTTTTTGAGGTCTTCCTGATTTTCTATGTGCTGCGTGATTACGTGGGAGGCGTGATGATGTCACACGAAACTCCTCACGGCGTTCAAGCTCATCTCCATTACAGTAAATGGAGAAAAGTGCTTCCAGTTATGACCATTACGCGTAGAATTTCGATATAAAACCTGCCCAACTTTTGTAAGGAAGCTGTAAGGAATGAACCTGCCAAATTTCAGCCTTCCACCCACACGGGAAGTTGGAGAATTAGTGATGAGTCAGTGAGTGAGTGAGTGAGTGAGTGAGTGAGTGAGTGAGTGAGTGAGGGCTTTGCCTTTTATTAGTATAGATTATTTGTCTATTGACAATAATTAAAAAATTCTGATTTTTCCTTGTTAAAATTTATGAAAATTACTCATCCATTCAGTGATGCTAGTAAGTCAGTGGAACAGAGGATTTAGAGCCTCAGGGATATCTGGTTCTATCGATAAATACATTTATGTATTGTTTACATACAGTAGCTGTGATAATTCACTTTATGTTTTAAAATGATGAGCGCTAATGGCTAAAATAAATTTCTGTGGCACACCATACATAATATTATGAATTTCTGATGTATGACTGCCACATCTGACAAAGAATTTTCTTCCTGTAATACACATGTGAAACCAGCTCAAGGTACAACCAGTGCTATGTAAGCAAATAAGAATGCTGCGACCAATGGTATCAAATAATACACAAACATCAACTGGAAAAACTGATTATTTGGATCAACAATATTGCATAAGTCATTAACTCCTTTAACCTAAACTGTTTCTGTAATATGATTTTGTCTAAACCTTGAATGATTAGAGAGAGGGAGAGAGAGAGAGAGAGAGGGAGTTTGAGACCATGTACTGATAGCACGCTGCTGTACCCTCCACACAACGAACTACACAAGTGCAGAGAGTGACACCTCAGCACCACAATAAAACAATGTGAGGTTTATTATGGTGGCTGGCGTGCCAATCCTGCCACCAACCCTCAAGTTTTCCCTACAAGTTGGAGGACCTGCTTGCAGGGCTGGATGCAGATTAACATCATACCCAGGATGGGGCAATGGCAGATTAAGTGCCTTGCTCAAGGGCCCAGTGGAGTAGAATCACTTCTGGTGTTTACGGGATTCAAACCAGCAACCTTCCAATTGCCACCACAGATACCTAGCCTCAAGCCACCATTACACCCAAATAATAGTTGTCCTGAATGATTTGTCAAAAATAGTATTTTTAATGAAGTCATCATTTTTTTTTTTTAATTTTGCTTAAAATCAGCAGGTTAGAGATAAATTATCCAAGACAGAAACATCAAGATTACAATTTTTAAATAGTAGCTTCACTACTGCAGTCCACAGAATAAGGAAAAATGACAGAGTCCAATGAGTACATAACTATAAAAATACACTGTCGATTAGTGAGTCAGAGACTTCATTAAAAAAGGACTAGTGACTGAATAAGAGAAATACATGAATGGTGTTGAGTAATTATTCTGCAAAGATCAGTTAAGCTTATTTTTGTAAAAGTGTTTAAATCAATTTGTTCATTATAATGAGGTTTAACTTAGTTTATTCATGAAATCTTTGGTATACTACTTGATGTTTGCTGATGAAATTGTGATCTGTAGCGATAGTAGGGAGCAGGTTGAGGAGACCCTGGAGAGGTGGAAATTTGCTCTAGAGAGGAGAGGAATAAAGGTCAGTAGGAAAAAGACAGAATACGTGTGTGTAAATGAGAGGGAGGTCAGTGGAATGTTGAGGATGCAGGGTAGAGCTGGCGAAGGTGGATGAGTTTAAATACTTGGGATCAACAGTATAGAATAATGGGGATTGTGTCACACTAAAATATTGTTTGTTAAAGTGAGTAGTCATTGTGGATTATTAATTTAGTTTTTCTCCATGCACACTCAGCCTTACAACATTCTCTATTATCGTATTACATTGCTGAATGTATTTGAATAGGTACTAGAGTAATAGCAGAAAATAAAAAAGCAAACTACAACATAAAAAAAAACTCTTAAATGCATTCCTGTTTGATCCAAGGAAAAGGCACTATTGCACTAAAGAAAAAAACAGTACAGCTGCTTGCTGTGGTGTGCATGAGACATTTTTCCTCAAAACGTAGTCTGATGTTGTTTTTGCTGATATTGGAATACAGTGTAAGTTTTAGAATATTCTTACCTCTAGCTATGCAGTTGATAAGTGTTGTCATTTTTCTTTATATTGTAAAAATGATAACATTAGCTTTTTTTCTATTATTATTCTTGATGTTTCCCAATTTCTAAGTGAGTTTGTTTCACCGAAGAGGACACACAATCACGCTCCTACTGCCAAGGGGGCAGCTTACAATTGCTGCTAGTGGGACATCGGTGAATTAAAACAGGTAAAACTCACAGGACCATAAATGCTGAGAAAAACAGATGTAATTAGGGTGGTGCCAGCTGAATGCAATTAAGAATTAGCCACATAGAGCAGACTACCTCTCAGTTAGCCATGTTCCATTTTTGCCTGCACAAACTTTCATCTTTGCCCTGGGTTTGGGCAATTTTTTCACTATGATTTTGTCCACATTTGGCTATTACTTTGTGCTTTTAATGTCACATTGTGTAGGTGCAAGGAGCGGCAACACAGACAAATGTTCCTTTAATGAGTGGATATTTTCTAGGGATGGGCAGATTGATACTAAAATACTGATGCTTCCAGTACCTGACCTTTTATTTTAAACATCGATGTTCATCGACATTACACATTTTCAGTAATATGCAGCTTTATTAGAAATTATCTTGAAAAGCATTTGATGATGATGATCAGCTCCAAAAGGCTAATTTCGATCTGGCAAAGGTGGCAGCATTGTGAGAATTATGTTTTTGATTTTTCCAGTACTGTCACTGCCATTCAGCCATACATTTTAACACAAGAAAAACCAGACCCTACGAAAAAACTCGTAGATCCGGCCCACTTTAACTCCCATCACACCTCTCCGTCAGCGTCTTTTGTCCTGTAAATGTGTCGATAAAGACAAGCAGCAAGCAGCCTGCTATTCCTTCTCCCAACCGCCGCAGAACGTGCACAAAGTTCTCCCAGCTCATGCCTTGATTATCTGGGGAGTGAAGTGCTGGAGGTTTAGAGTGGAAATAATAGATAATTATTTCGAACACATGCATTTCCCTGTGATTTTTTAGTCTTGTCTACTTTATGAAACTAATCAACTAAAAGTTGCTGATGATCCACTCAAGCAAATCTAAAATTATCAGTTGCCAATTTAGATAAAATGTTAATGTAAATGCCACCCATAACAAAGATGGGACAAACTGCTGTCAGAAGAATGTAAACAGGCTTTTCAGAGTAAAGTTTAAAAGATGGAGAATATTTGTGTTAGTGAACCCAGAAAATGGTCATTAAACCATCAAAAAAGGAGAGAAACAGATAAACTGGTGACTCTAAATTAGTGAGATTGTGAATGTGCTCAAATTCCTTGCCCTACTGCAAGGACAGACAGCAAACCCTGCCACCCTAAACTGCATTAGCAGTTAAGAGAATGGATGAATGGAGAAAACTAATAACAGCACTGTAGTAACAATGGGGTGTAGTGTGTGCACAATATACTGGTAAAAATATTAAACAGGTTGTAATAATGGGCAGTCATAACATAAATGTAAAATTACTACTTTGGAGATCTGTACACAGTACTCAATTATACTTTTGGAATGTAAAGAGCAGAGAGCACTATATTAGCAGTTTTGATTACTTTTCTTAAATTATATTCAGCTTTAATTGAATGATAGTTCATTGCGACTCTAATATAAATAAAGCAGATAACAGATGAATGAGGGGAAAAATACATTTTTGATTTTGCTTAAAATAAAATGTCAGTAATATAAAGCCATATACTTATGAGTCAGAGGTGAAAGTGTGAAGCTGGCAAACAAGCACGAGAGAAGTGACTTGATAAATGGCATTTGCCACAGATAAATGTTAAAACCTTTGTTCCTTTTCTTGTCACTCTGAATACTAGATGACACAATGCGCTCATTCTAAGGCATAAAAATGTTTAGCTAGCATAATCATCAACCAAGGGGAAAAGAAAGTAATTGCTTGGCTGTATCTTACTGAAGTTGAAATATTTTCAAAACTATAGTATAAGGCAATACTCCTCAACTTCCTAAAACTCTTGTAAAATGTGGAGTAACATAATAAAATAAATATAGTTTATGTTTTCTTATTTATTTAAAAACCCAATTTTTGTGACAACATGCCGGTTTCTGGATACAGGAAGCCTTTCTATTGATTTGTGTGATTTAAGGCCTCTGACCGGCCCCAGTGAGCTGAAATTTTTCCTGTTTGTATTTCCCACTTTTAAGTTTAATGATTCAAGCTCAAACTAACCATTTACCAAAGTGGCTAGTTATGCCTCCTAAAGCTGGTGAGTTAACCTGTATGCCTGCTAAAAGAAAAACGGGCAGAGGGAGGCACTGGAAACTTGCAATTCTCAAACATTTCAATCTCTATAGTTGTTCAGGTTTTCACCTTACAGCGCAACACATTATTGCTTCACACTGTATTTATACTTTAACTGCTCTTATCGCTTTCAAGCTCACTTTCTTAAGTCACATTTGTTTGTACTTCACTGTACTAACTTTTACTGCATACAAAACATCTGTTAACCATTTAAAACTGTTATTTGACATAAATAAAAGTCATACCAACAATACAATATCATTAAAGTACATACACACAGCTTATCTCTCCTTGCTCCCAATGGCATAACTCAAGTGAACTGAACTTTTTTGCACTCTTTATTATATCTTCTGGCTGATGTGCTATGTGGGATATACAGAGAACTTCTGAACAAAGACCTGGAGATGTACCCGTTCTTAGGTGTTTGGCCTAATGGTCAGAATCATTAGCAGGGTAATTTCACTTGTTTTCCTTAAAATTTCAAAACATTATATGGCACTGCTAAACTTTTCAGTCACAAAACAAGTCAATACTCCATCCAGTAAGTCCATTCCTATACATTCTTGTTTGTCTCTTCGCTTTGTTTCTAGCGAAAGTTGGACAAGTGCTCGAATGTTTTATTCTGCATCCCAACATCTTTTACACACCATCAAGGTCGTCCAAAGTCTGGCATCGCAACATCGTGGACTTCTCTGGGGATACTTACGACAGGGATGAGCACTGGGTGAAAACCATCCCTGGTCGAGACACCAGTTTATAAAATTGCCCACTCACACAAACATACACATCCACAATAACACTGTAACATTTTAGAACTACCAGTATAATTAACATGCATATTTTTAAGAAATAGGAGGAAAACGTACCCGGATAAAAAAAAACCTTCACGTGTAGTACAATTTAAACGAAGGACGCTGTGTGATTCAGAAAGGAGAGCTACAAAATGTTACCTTAGAATTACCTTACAACTGCAATGAAATAATCAAGTCCAGAACTGTGGTATGCATTTATACGAGCTTTATTAATTTACCAAAAAAATAAGACGTTCTGGGAAAAAAAAACCTCCTAACGTCACGTGTTTTACTAATTCAGGGTTTCACAGTTAAACTGCATGGATCTTAGTCCTTCATAACGAGATTTTAAAAATGTACAAATTTTGAACCTCTCTTCCCCCAACCCCGATAAATGAAGTAACTACATGAGCACTTGGCTTTCTGTAGTCACCTGACAAACTAACAGCCAATCCCGACAAAGAAAGAAAGATACAAAGGAGTCATGTGCCAACTTAAACCTTTCTGTTGCTTCATAAGGTAAGAAAAAGAGAAGACGTTAAGCACGCAAGCAGTCTTAGTTTTCTAAGAATTACCTCGGAAACTGTTTCGATGCTGTTGCATTGTTCACTTATCGCACAAAGTAACAAAAAAAGAAATGTCATATGTACATCTCCAATATAAATATTTTATTCCTAAAATGTATGTGCTTTGAATACTGCCAGATTTACTCAAAGCAAAATTAACCTAGAACCAAATTTCCAAGTTGTACGCATACGGAACTCCTAATTACTGCATATAGACAGCTCCCAAAAATGGCCAGGACAAATCCTACTGGGCACAGACTCGACCGCTATTAACCTTTTAAATCTGCCAAAACTGAACATGGATTAGGCATCCCCTCCGCTGATTGCCTCATGTATCGTCAGACAATCAAAGCGCTGTTCTACAATAACACCTTTATTATTATTATTTATAATAACCTTTGTTATTATTATTAATAATAATAATCCGACTTACCTGCTTGACCCGGCTATTTACAATATCCTGAAACACCTGCGTCAACACCAGGGCGATGCTGGCAATTAGCAGTGCAAGGGACGCAACGCCGATGGCACAAATAAAACAGGACTTGCAGAAGACCATGGTGCGTCTACCGGGCACTAGAGAATCCCTGCTAAATCGAACACGACTGGCACTGTCGTCGCTTGGGCTAGACATGCCTGTTCACATTCTGGCTCCTCCTGGACAATAAACAAGCCCCCTAATTTCTTCAGTATCACAGGCGAACTGACACCAATGTTTAGTCCTGCGGTGATGCAACTTCTAACACAGATTTACACTCCGGAAAACGACTGGAATTTTCGTCGCCGATAAATGACGTCATCCGCAATTCGTCCTGTCACCGTATTTTACTAAACTGTTATAGGGCACGATTTTGCAAGCATAGTTGACAGACTTCCCAGTCAGGATCCAGATACTTATTCGTGTTCTGCTCACACTAAATAAACGGATGCCTGTTTATGTGTATGGGTGTGTCCTTCAGGGCTGGGCGACTCGTGTCTTTGCCTGTTGTGCCCCTAGAATTACTTTGTTACGTATTGCTGGCAACGTTCCCCATCCCCGTTTCTATTGTCTTGCCTGTTTTTGACACAACATTGGGAAATTGTTTTAATCCAATTCCCAGTCGCAAGGCACCGCAAGACCCTCCCACTTATGCTTACACTCGCATAGACCCAATTTGTAAAATGTCAAAATGCAAATGATCTAACACGCACGTTTTTTGAACGTGGGAGGAAAAGTGGAACAATGTTTCTTTTTCTTAGTTCGTTACCCAAGTGGAAAGATGTTTTCATTTGTACATCTCGGGATCAGAAAACGATTGGATTGCTGTTCCTTGAAAAATCACTTTAGAGAGTTCAACATTTGTCGACTGGATGGCAGGGGCGCCAGTATTGGGCCTGGGTGTCACACCAATGACAAATTTGGGTAAGCGATTTTATGAATTTCTGGCGAACGTACTGCTAGGAGGTTATACTTTTTTGTGACGACAGACAATACAGATGATTGCTGAAATCACCCAGGTTTATATTTAATCATTTAAAAAATTCTAAATGAATTCGTTTTAAATTGACAATTACACGCTACTGTATTTCCAGGAATACAATGTAAGCGGGAACTCAGCAAACTTAAAACTCTGGTCTACGTTTCCAGAGCCAGACATTCTAGTGACTTTTACTTACAAAAAAAAAACTTAAGTTAATCAGCAATCCACATTTGACATGTAACATTTTTCCTATATAGGGAATTGTCCACTTAGGTGCCCAGTGCAATCTCTCAAGCAGAGCGCTAAGAATCTCAATGAATAATGGTAATCTGCCATTGCTTTGGCTCGCACCCCATGTTTAATACTATTTGGTGAGTGTTTTGTAGAAAGGGGCCACTCTTTGGCCTCCCCTGACCTTTCTGAACTGAGCTGGGTGCCCCTTGTATTCATTCTCCCTGCTGGTTATGTTCATGTTGACAGCTTGAAAATAGAATAAAGCAGTTTCTGAAGCATTCTGAGGGCTTAACCCATTTTAAATGGTTTGCATGTTGCTCCACGAATATATCAGAAAAGGAGGCAAATACTGTACATAAATAGGAATTAAAATATACAAAGATCAAAAGTAAAGGGCTGTCCATAATCTAACCTCAAAAGAGGACAATGCATGGTTATACACCTGACCAGGAGGCCCTAATAATGGAAGAATAATATGGGTTGATGAAATTCCTAACCGGAGTAATTACTCTTTCCTTTCCTGGTATGACTTCCAGCTCAATGGAAGGATGGAGGGAGAATGCCTTCCAAGGCTATGAGTTCCCCCAACACACTGGATGGCATCCTCCATTCGGCTTCAATCCTGTCTGGACATCCACTGGGCTGCATGGGGTCGAGAGAGGAGAAAAACAATTCTTGTCCAGAAGGAGTGGTGGAGGAAGACAAAAGAAGACATAAACAACAAGAAGGAAGAGAATTGTTTATTGTGAAAAAGCTATATCAAAGGTATTTTCTTTAATCAAAAAGGTTGGTTTGAATCCAGACCTTGTGTCTTTGTAGTTGTGTCAAGAGTTTTTTTTTTTATTAATTTTATTACAATCCATACATAGCAATCAAGTTTTTACAAAAAAAAGAATTATGTTAAGAACAGATCGATCCCCATCCCTGAGAGAGAGAGCAAGCCAAACGGTGTAAAATTTAAGGCTTGTAAACATACCTAAATTAATAAATTCTCTGTGCTTTATAAACTTATTTTAAAATATTACTGATTAGATCCTGCCATGTTTTGAAAAAAGTCTGTATGGATCCTCTAACTGAGTATTTGTTTTTTTCCAATTTCAAATAGTATAACACATCAGTTTCCCACTGACTTAAAAGAGGAGAGTTTGGGTTCTTCCAGTTTATCAGAATAAGTCTGCGTGCCAACAGTGTAATGTATACAATCACAATTTGTTTGTCCTTCTCCACTTTAAGCCCCTCTTGAAGAACCCCAAACACAGCTGTTAATGGGTTAGGAGGGATTGTGAGTCCAAGGCTGTCTGAGAGGTAATTAAAAATTTTTGTCCAGAATAATGTTAATTTGGTGCAGGCCCAGAACATGTGACCCAGTGAGGCAGGGGCTTGGTTGCAACGTTCGCAGGTTGGATCATGCCCTGGAAACATTTTGGAGAGTTTTAGCCGAGACAGATGTGCTCGATATATAATTTTGAGTTGTATAATTGTATGCTTTGCATATGGAGCTCGAGTGAATTCTCTGCATTGCTACTTTCCACTCCTTTTCTGATATATTAATTGAGAGGTCTTTTTCCCAGTGTCCTCTTGGATCTTTGAAAGGAAGGGATTGTAAAATGATTTTATATATTGTAGAGATGGAGTCTAATTCCTTAAAATTGAGCAATATTTTTCCAGCGTGGATGAGGGTGCAAGATGAGGAAAATCTGGAAGGTTCTGTTTAACAAAGTTCCTGATTTGAAGATAGTGAAAGAAATGTGTAGCTGGAATGTTAAATTTGGAATGTAATTGTTCATAGGATGCAAAGACGTTGTCTATATAAAGATCTCTAAGCAAGTTAATTCCTAATTTTTCCAGATATTAAAAACTGCATATGTTTGTGAAGGTTGAAAGAGGTGGTTCTCTTGCAGGGGTGCCACAGATAGAAGCTTCTCCGTCTTAAAATGCTTTCTACATTGGTTCCAGATTCTAAGTGAGTGGAGCACAATTGGGTTATTAGTGTATTGCCGATAACGTGTGTTTATTGGAGCGCAGAGCAGGGAATATAAAGAAGTACTGCAGGATTTTACTTCTATTGCGGTCCATGCCTGTGTATGTTCTTCTATTTGTGTCCAGGTTCTTATCGCCTGTATATTTGCCGCCCAGTAATAAAACTGGAAGTTAGGTAGAGCCATGCCGCCTTCTGCCTTTTGTCTTTGTAGGGTTGCTCTTTTGATGCGTGGATGTTTTGAATTCCAAATAAATGAGGTTATTGTTGAATCTAATTGCTTAAAGAATGATTTATTAATGTATATTGGGATGTTTTGAAATAAAAAAAGGAGCTTAGGAAGAATATTCATCTTAACAGTGTTAATTCTTCCAGCTAGTGTGAGATGAAGGGTTGACCATCTATGCAAGTCTTGTTTAATTTTTTCCATGCAGACGCACGAAATTTTGTTGATATAGAGCTTTATGTTTACTTGTGATGTTTACCCCTAGGTATTTAAACTGTTCTGCAATGATAAAAGGTAGGGTGTCTAATCTAATATTATATGCTTGAGAATTCACTGGAAAGAGTACACTTTTATTTAGATTAATTCTGAGACCAGAGAGCTTTTGAAATTCTGTGAGTGCTGCTAAGACTGCAGGCACAGAATTTTCTGGGTCCGAAATATACAGTACCATATCGTCTGCATATAATGAGATTTTCTGTTCCAGTCCTTCTCTGCTAATCCCCTTTATCTGATCAGTATTTCAACAATGTATTGCCAGTGGTTCAATGGCAATCGCAAACAGCAGCGGTGACAAAGGGAGTTGTGTCAAGAATTTAAGGCTCTGCTATGTGCATAGTGGTGGCTCTGAGGCTAGGGATCTATGCCAGCAATCGGAAGACTGCTGGTTTGAATCCTGTAAATGCCAGAAGTGACTCTATTCCATTCGGTCCTTAAGCTTTGTCCTGGGTATGACATTAATCTGCATCCAACCCTGCAAACAGGTCCTCCAACTTACAGGGAAATCTTGGGGGTTGGTGGCAAGATTGGCACTCCAGCCACCGTAAAAAACCTCACACTGTTCCAGTGAGGTGCTGAAGTGTCACCTGCTGCACTCAGGTCCCAATCCAGGTGGTTTGCCATGTGGTGGGTGCAGCAATACGCTATCAGTGCATGCTCCCAACCTCTCTCTGTTTGTTCCCTAGTGGCCACAACAAATACATCATTTTATATTGGATTTAAACAATTTTATGCCAAATAACAATATCCATTTCATATTAGCATGGATATCCAAATTTTTTAACACTAATACTGTCATGAATCATCAGCTAATTTCAAAATAAGATTTTCTTCTGTTGGGTCAGAGAGCCAGAACCTGTAGAATCAGAATGAAGTATAATGTAGGAACTAGTCCCCAAAAGGATAACAGCTTGTTACAAGGCAAACTAATTTTCATTTGGACAATTTACTGGCCTCAGACAATCTAGCATCTTACCACAAGACTGTGTAATACAGTTCAACAAAGGAACCACACAAAAGAAAAGAAGTTCGTTGTGAAGCTATTTCAGCGCAGAATTGAGGGGTTTCTTAAATGTATTAAATTATTTCTTTATAATACTGTTTATTAATCAATATAACTTGATCATGAATTTAATTAAAAATAAAATACAATGTGAACTACAATCCCATGGCTGATTTTCTTCATGTGTAAATGTTTTACACTGAATGAAATCTAATATTAGAAGAAGTTCATAAAAGTAAACAAATAAGATTTTTTTAACTTGTCTTACTAATGAACAAAGTTATCAAAGACCAGCTGGCACTGTTTTAAAAGGTAATTGTCCTCTAGTTCAATCATCCCACTTATGATAATTGGAGTCAGCTAACTGAATACAATCAGGCCTGATTGCAGTAATTCTCTCTCACCCTGACCTTTATTGCCAGAGTGAAACTGCCAGCACAAACATTAAACAAGCACATAATGCCACAGCCAAAGGAAATTGCTGAAGAGACCAGGAAAAAAGTCTCTGGAGCACATCTTCCCAGGAGTGTCTGGCTGCCAATATTACTCCAAAGGTGCAGCATAAAATCATACAAGAAGTCACAAGGGTCTTAAAAGCATCCAAAGAACTGCAGGCTTCTCTTGCTTCAGCAAACTCAGTGTTTATGAGTCCATAATCAGAAAGATACCGGGGAATAATGGGCTTCATTGGAGAGTAACAAGGTGGGAACCACTGTTAACTAAGAACACAGATGCCAGGAAGCACCATGATAATACCTAGGCCTATTGGGAGAAGATTTTATAAACAAATGAGGCAAAATTGGAGCTTTTTGGGGTAACATGGGTCTCATTATACACAACATAAAATAAGCACAGCATTCCACAACAAGAACATCACCGGCATCAGGGTAGGAATGTTGAAAAATCAGAACCCCCTTAAAATAGTGGAATGTATACTGTAAGCTTCATCTTCTAAAATACAGAAAACTATTTTAATTTTTGCAATTTAAAAATAATTGATGTGGAAAACACATCAATCGATTTAACTGATTAGTCTTACAAAGCCTAACTTTTGATAAATTGCTAAATAAACAGGATAATGATATTTGTCTGTCTAGCTGTGCAGGCATTGTCTTCTTGTAGTTGTTATGATGTCAAGGCCTATGAAACTCAAAAAAAAAAAAAAAAATGTAGGCCTTGGGCACAAAAACCAGTCCTGTAAGTGTTTTATGGATAGACCTGTTCTTAGTCAATCAAAATGTCAATCAGCAAACAAATCTTTATGCTCTTGGTCTTCTTCTCTTTGAAACAGCAAATGTGTGCTCAGAAAGGAAATGGTTAGAACATGCAAACCCCAATTAATTAAATATTACTGCAGAGAAAATAATACAAACTCTGTAACAGATCATAGAGGGCCAAAATCTGAAAATGAGTTTCTTTTGAACCAGTTAAGAAAATTGGGAGGTAAAAATAAAAGATACAAAAGGTATTCTGCAGGAAAACTATATATTACTTTAAGCAACATGTAACTCTTATGTAAAAAAAAAACATAAAGAACTTTTATTTACTACATGATTAATAATTAGAATCAAGTGATGTAAATATAACATTTTTAGAAGTTTACGTAACCCCTTAAAATTAGATCAGTCCCAAAGGTTGCATAATAAATGTTAAAGCTAATTTTATTCTGTGCCAGAGTTGAGCTAACAGACAGAGGCATGTACATTTTTGTATTTGTCTCACCCATTTCTAATTTAGATAATCAATTTGCTTAATAAGGAAATTTAAATCATGCCTTAAATATTGTGTAAATATAAATGTTTTAATTTGAAAAGGTTTTAAAAATGTGTACATTTCTCTTACAATTTTATAATAATTGTATCATACTAAATTAATAGCAGTAGTAGTTGTTGTAGCAGTGTCAGATGTATAAGGAATTCTGATGCAGAGTAATTATAAAATTATTTGATAATGAAATTCTTAAACTCCCAGCAAAGTGTTACACACTCGTAAATAATATATCATACTTTAAGATTACAGATCCCACAGATTAGAGACAATTGTCACAGTTCCTAGGTCATGAATACAGTATATAATTTTACAAGTGACATTTTAATGAAGAGTATAGTCAAAGAATAATTAGCTGAAGTACATGACTGACAATTTTTTTATATCTTAATAATTTAACCTCTAATCTTATTTTAGTTTTCACTAGGTGATGGGTGGAAATGACGGTTTTTATTTTAAGGCATATTTCATGTTGTGTGGAGAGTCCCTGAAATACATACATGAAGAAATAATTAAATATATACATTAAAAATAAATAACTAACAACAAGCATATATTTTATGAGATATTTCATTATTTATGTTTACACATTACTGTACTTATTTGCACATTTATTTGATTTTGTCTGAAATATACACATGTATATATTAAAAAGATGAACTATGTTTATTGTTTAAATGAAGATCAAATCTTGATATTTCTACATATGTTAAAAAAGAAAAAAACATGACATATTTCATGTACGTCTGTTTTCATATGACTGTAGTTTTCAGAAATAAGTACAAACCATCTCATTATTTTGGGATTAATAAAGTATCTATCTATCTATATATCTATCTATCTATTTAAATTGGTGATCAAATTGACCATAGGAAGGAACTACAGAAGAGCCTAATGTGCAACTTAGATTAATTGATGGATGAAATTAAAAAAGACAAAAAACTTATAGTAAAGGTGTGTAAGTGGACACACAATTTTGCTTTATAAAGAGAAGTTTGCAGTTCACTCATACTCTGATTATGAAGAAGCAACAAAACCATTTAGTTATAGTAGAGAACTAATTTTCTGAATTGGTTGGTGATGGACATACTAAGTGAAATAATCATAAATGACAAGTTGTAGAAATTACTCCTTGCTGATAATTTAGACATAGTAGACATTGGAAAATTAACTACAGAGAAGAGTTTGGAATTGGTAAGAAGCCCTGGAACACAAAGAATTAAACAGTAAAAGCCAAAAAGACAGAACTGATGTTGCACAGTGACAGAGGGGGATGAAAGTTGTAGACAGAAGAAATTTCAAGCTAATACATGTCAACCACTTTATTTATCCAGGTATAGTGTTTTATTGCAAATAGCAGTAGTAAAGCATAATAAAGGAGAATTTAAGCAGGATGGGTAAAATGGAAGGAAGTGGGTGGTAGTATAAAACTGATCAAAGACTGCCAAACACTTAACTGTAAGCTGTATAAAACAGTAGTATGACCATTATGGCTATATGGTGGTAAAACTTGGGCCAGCAAAACGGACAAGGAGGAACAGGACATTAGAACAGAAATTAATATACTAAGAGGGCTTTTTGGAGTCTCTTTAAAGGAAAGAAAACCAAATGTGGATGTCTGCATATCAGGTGTATTATGGAGAAAGTCATGGAAAGTAGGATGAGGTGGTTTACACAATATGGAAGTGAGGATAATCTAGTTGGAAAAGCATGGAGGCTGCCAGTGGAAGATTAAGTAGACAGCAGAGACATGATTACAAAATATTTCAAGTTGCAGGGAACAAGGGCAGAGGATGTGGCAGACAGGGAAAAATGGAGACAGAGTATCAGGATTGCTGGCCAATTATGTTCAAAGACTATGTTTTGTCACTAAGCCAGTTATTTACTTGGCAACAAAATTCAGACACTAGTTTAACCATGCCTCTCATCTTCTGTAATATGGTAGCCATGTTGTTCTGGGTCTCATAGCACATGTCCAGCAACCACACAACATCGTAGCAACCAGACACACAAAATGTTGATGCCTAAACAAACAAAATGTCAGCACTCATGAAAATGATGTACTTTTACATGGTGATGATGTTACAGTCATAATGGTGAAATCAAAACCAAACTGAATGAAAAAATGCATGCATTCCTTATATCCTTAAGCTTAACTCCCACCAGGATGCTCTCTTTTTGCTAAATTGCTCATTACTGTCCTGTCCATTCTGTCCCCATGAACATACCCTGTCTCTAATTGGCCATCTCTTTCACCATCTCATCACTTAATAGCTAATGTGTGGTGACTGCACTGGCTCCCATTGCATCACCCAGATGGATTTTGCACCTTGATGGAGTTTGAAGTGGCTCCCAATGTTCTACAGAAAAAGCTTTGAGTGTCCTTCGAAAAGAGCTATATAAATGCATTCGTAATTATTATTTTCCAACTTTCAAACTCTGTCTTTCTCAGTCTGGCCAAATCCTTGCAATATTTCTCCACACTGAAATCACTTCAAATCACTTGCTTGCAACCAACCTCTTATTTCAAACACCCTAACCCTTTCAGAAGTTATCTTGTACCAGATCTTTATACAGTATTTGGCACTTTAACATTCAAAGGCTAACTCTCAAAGGCCTTGTTCACATTGTTTCACCCATGGCGCTGTTGGTTCAATAAGGATGATCCCTTACACAATGGATTTTCCCATGACAACTACAAAAGCAAAACTAAATCCACATGAGCCCTGCTCTATCTCCACAATATCTGCATTACTGTCAAGCTTCAGTAAAAAAGAACGCATCATTACCTGCACTTTTCTAAAGTGTATGCCAATTCAGAACCTTAACCATCATCATAACCATGTTTTTAATCTCCATCTCATGTACCTTAATAAACCTCACATGAAGTACCATATATATTTTTTGAAGGTCACATTGCTAGCTAACACTGTTTGTTCACCTCTGATCAGATATTCTTTTTGGTTACTTATGAAACACCATAGTCATAATAAAATAATCACTGTCTCAACTCATGTTTGCTGCCTCATATCACACTGTAAAGATTGAAGATCATGGTCTATATAACTGACTTTCTAAAATTAAATGTTTAACTGGTTGTGTTTGCAAATATCCTAGGGTTATTCCTTACCTTGCACCTACACCTCCCCACACAATGCTGTAACGAATTAAAGGTAGTTAAATACAACCTGAATACTTGATGGACACAGACACACACAGGGTACTTGACCTACTTTATTTCTGTTTTGCATATTATATATTCTATACAGTATATATGTTACTCATTTTTTAATCCATTACAGGTTGAACAAATGAAAAATAAGAATTCTATGCAGATAGAAAAGGATGGTAGATTTTGATGTTCCCTGTACAGGATGTGTGCAGAGAATTCCCTGACAATCAAAATCTTGTTAGAAATACTCTTAACATTCTCAAAAGCACCCAGTTCAACTTATAGCTTGAGGGCCCAAAGCAGGATCGTGTATAAACTAAGAGCCTAGCTGTGGCACCAGTCCAAAGTGATACCCTTTAAGGACCAATTTAAAATTGGCAATTCACCCAACCTCTAAGCCGTTGAGTAAATGGAGAAAACACCAGAGTACCTAGTGGAAAATCCATGCAGGCATGGTGAAAAGCAGTTAAACTACAGTACATGCAGACAACTTACAATTTACAAAAAAAAATAATGTTGCAACATAAACTGAGGAACATTATGCAATATATTCCACATTATACATATATATTCATAAATACTCGGCGGTATCACAGCACAGAATCCCATGTAACATAATGTCTTACTCAAAGTTACGTGACTGTTGAAAATGATTTGGAAAGTATTAAATAAGTGAACCAAATAAGAATAGCAACTGGTAATCTAACTAAAATTCTTGTAAAGAACTCTTATTTTTACCAATTAAATAAAAAGTTAATATTTAGTTTACTAGCAAAGTAATAGTCACATTATCAGCATTGATGGAGGTCTGTGCTGTGAGCTGTTGTCTTAAAAACAATGCATTGTTTGAAGTAATGTACTCTAGTGCTTTATGGCAAATTATATACTAGTCTGTAAATCTTATAAATAAAAAGTTGAATCTAAGAGCTGGAACATTTACAAGGCACTGCCCTCCCCTCCCACTTGTTATACTTTATACGGCCAAAAGTATGTGGACATCCAATTCAAACTATTGAGTTTAGGAGTTTCTGCCACACCCATTGTTAATTGTTAACAGGTGCATAAAATCAGTCACAGAGTTATTCAATGTCCCTCAGCAAACGCTGACAGTAGAATGGTTCATACTGATGAGCTTGGTGACTTTAAATGTGGCACTCTCAGAAAATGCCACCAATGGCACAAGTCAGTATATGAAATTTCTGTTCTGCTAGATCTGTGCCAGTAACTGTAAGTACTATTGTTGTGAAGTGGAAGTGACTTGGAGCAACAATAGCTGAGCCACGAAGTAGTAAAGCACACAGACTCACACAGCATGGCCACCAACTGCTGAGGCACATAGTGCATGAAAATCATCTTATCTTCTGATGCATTCTGTTACCTCAGAAAGCAACATCAGCAGAAGAATTGTGCGTTTTGAGCTTCATGAAATGGGTTGCCATGGCCGAACTGTGTGCAATGCCAAGCATTGGCAGGAGTTGTGTATAGCATGATGCCCTTGGATTCTGGCACAGTGGAAACATGTTCTCTGAAGTGATGAATCACACTTCACTCTCTGGCAGTTAGATGGACGAATCTGTGTGCAGTGGATGCCAGAAAAGTATACAACTTTCTGGAGACTGCACAGTGCCAACTGTAAATTTTGATGGAGGAGGAATGATGGTCTGAGGTTCTTTTTCAGAGTTTAGGCCTGGCTCCTTGGTTCCTGAAAAGGGTGCTGTTACATACTGTATAAAGACATTTTAGACAATTGTGCACTTCCAACTTTGTGGCAACATTTTGGGGAAGACGCTTTTCTATTCCAGCAAGACTGTGTCCCAGTGCCCAAAGCCAGGTCTATAAAGACATGGTTTGACAAGTTTGGTGTGGAGAAACTCAAGTGGTCTCAACCGTATTGCGCACCTTTGGGATGAATTGAAATGTCAATTGTGAGCCATGTCTTCATGTCCAACATCAGTACCTGACCTCATAAATGTTTTTTTTTTTTTGCTGAATATCCACAGATTCCCATAGACACTGTTCAAAATCTTGTAGAAAGAGCTGAGGCTGTCATAGTCATAAAACGTTTGGATACTACTCTATAATAAGGCCCATTGTTTTTGAATGGGATGTTCAGCAAGCTCATGAGGTGTGATGGTCAAGTGTCCAAAAACTGTTGGCAAAAAAAAGTGTAAATACAAAAATGCAATTGAATTTTCAGTTAGAAAAGCAAGCCCTTGAAGCGGTGGCATTTTACTCATTGTGCAACTGAGGCTGTTGATATTTTTGCATGCAAAACACAATGCAGTGAATAAAAAATAATATTGCAAATACTGTTTGAGGGTAAAAAAATCAGAAACAGCAGCGCTCCCAATTAACTTTGGATGACTGTTGTGTTCTAATTCGGAAAAGCATTTAATACTCATGCCGTCGATATACTGCACTGAAAAAAATGGCATATCAGATTAAAATAAAAAAAAAAGCACATTGGTTGCACATAATAAAATTGTTTTTATCAAAAATAATTTAATGATGCTTAATGCACTAAATTAAAATACACTGAAACAACATGAATGAAACTAATTAATTAATTAATTATGTTAAATGAATATGACTCATGTCAATAAAGCATAATATTTTAACAATTGTTTTATAAACTTTTTTAAAAAATTCAACTCTCGGAATTACTTAGCTATAACCTTTTTGGGTTGTCATTTATACTTGTTCCAGTATCATTTTATAGTTCATGTTCAAATTTATTAATAAGAAATAAAACAGGTTTGCTTATACCAGAACTAGCTTTATTTGGTAAAAACAATACAAACCAACACAAATACAAAAGATTAGTATTCAAAAGCAGAAATGTACAACAGTTGCATAAGAACACTATTTCTTTGACTGTGCCAGAACGCCATAACTAATGTATAAACTAAATATGAACACAAAATCCATCTTGGATAGATTATTATATTATAAAATACATTTATTTATATTTATGTAACTGTATATATTAATACAAGTTAAATATTAGTAGAATATAAAGTGCAAAAAATTGCTCTTTGGCACCTTCTTTCACAAAATATATATATTTTTTAATTTTGAAATGAGCACATTTGGCAACTACATTGTACTGTGCTATACTATATTGCATTCGGGTGTATTATTCATTTGTCTGTATTAATTGTATTTATCTGATTAAGCAATGTTATGTTAATACTAATGAACAGCAATGCTGAAAGTTGTTGACCCATGACGAAGGTCCTAAGTTTTTTTTTTTGAAGTACGTAAACGTACCTGTACTAAGCGAGTAAATCTAGACAACATAATAGTACATTTACTGACATGTGACGGTAGTTAGTGAGCATAGTTTTGATGAAACATTAAAAGAGAATACCAGGAAAAACGCAAAACGGAGTAACATTAGTCTGTGTGATTAAGTGTTTTAAATGAATATCTAAATATTTCTAGTGTTTTTGTGTGTGTTTTAACTTATACTTCACTAACCTTTTTCTCTTAACCGGCGACAATAATTCAAACTCACAACCTGTTGCTTCTTTGAAAGTCACATTACTTTACCGCCAAGTTATCCAACCTCCGCTGAAGATGAATCCGCTTGGTGCGCATTAATTTGACTTCTGCCTAAATGACTGAAATTAGTATATTACACATCCTACAAGATTTAACGAATTAAACATGATCGTGTTATGTTCAAAAGTGGTACATAAACAATACATCTAATATAAAGTAAATAACATTTTTGAAAATATAACAATGCCATTTCCCTTTCTCAAGTGTGCATGTAAAAGGGACCAGATTCATTAGTAGAAAATATGTTGTGTTAGGTTTAGTTCCATAACGATGTATCAAAGTCAAATACAAGTCTTTTCAAAAATGCCTTCTATTTGAGTCTATAAACATGCTAAGTTCAGGTGTCGGCAAGTAACGGAATGCAGCAGCTTTTTGTGGCGTTTAGTGTCCTGCTCGGTTTTAAACTCTTTTGAACAAGAGAATGGTCACAAGAGTTTTGTTTACCTGTCTCTGCCTCTTTTAATTTATCAGGAAGGTAAGCTTTTCCCAGCACAATCTCCATCTTGACTCTCCGCGCTCCACTGGGACACAGAACGCCGAGTCGGGTGACTATTGGGCACTGCGGTAGCCGAAGGCAGAGAGCGAGCGCCACCAGAGTGTTCGCGCCCGGCCCGTTACCTAGCAACGGCGCTGTGTTTGCACTCCCCCTCCCGCATTCAGTGCGCCTGAAGTTCTGCGGACCAGAGCGGAGAGCCTGATAGCAGGTGTACCGTAAAGGTGCACACATTGCCGGTACCACGTATGTGTTTGGTCAGGGGCAGTCTGGTGGGCGTACATTGTTTCACTTACTTTGATGGAAAGGCTCTTCCTCGTACTGTAGAACATAATATACGTCCGTTGTCCAAGACATGGCCGAATTAACACCCCAGAATACCGGACATTCCGGAGCAAAAGTGAGCCGTCACCCATGGTGAGTACTGCAGTTTAGTGTAAGTTTGCTTAATAATTTAAATTCGACTTTGGTAAATTGGAAGGATGCTTTATACAGACGCCCATTTTCCATAGCGTCCATGGTTTTAGTTATATAATAGGTATAAAAATAAAGATAAACTACTTTAAACCCCAAAGCATTGGCGGTATATTTACAACAGGGCAATGTCTTTTGTGTTCGAAGTGGTTTTAAAGTGGTGATACTCTATAATATGTTTCCAGTGGTCGTCTTCATAGATACCCTCATCATTGAGCAGACTACGGTAGTCTTCAGCTCTAGTATTCTGCAGTAAGAAACCTGAGGGAATTAGAAGAACGTGATTTTGTTATCCCTGCTGCGAGAACGTTTATAAGATTTATACTAATGTATGTTTTATAGCTTTGATCACATGGTGTCAGGAAAGTATTTGGTCAAATCTGCTTGCTGAAATGCTATTAACAGGTTGCGTATGTTAGGTTTTCTTGTAAACTGTATTCTTTACGTATGAAGAGCGCTATATAATATAGACATTCATTGATTTAGTGCAGTGAAAACAGGAAAATTCTGGTACTGATAACTACCAGGAAGCGTCTATATATATACTGAATACAGAGAGACATTCAGCTTATTAATTACTGCTTAAGTAGGCAGGAGCACTTTCCATTTCTTAAAGAATTTGTTTGCAGCTGGTTTATTCAAACATAAACCTATTCCCCTAAATAATATAGATAAAGAAAGAAGAAACGTGATTGCCAAAATTAGATCACACATTTTATATTTCTAAAAATAAGAATATTCCATTTTTGCAGTAAAGTATAATTTAAAGTTCATTAGGTTTGTTCACAGCTACACCAAATTTATGATTAAAGAACAGAGTCTTTTATACTAAGATTACGGACATCTGAACTGTGTAAGCCTGATGGCAATCAAAGGTTCGAAACAATCCGACAGAAGATAGCTAATGGATCAGAAGTTAGCATAACTTAAACACTAATAAATGTGTTGTGCAGTGACAGTGGCCAAATATCATCCCTTGAACAAAGTTGAATGCATGATACAAAAACTTCTCTATCCATTTTGAAAGTACCTTTCAAATACTGACACTGGCTGATCTATATTGAATGTTATTTTTATTTGATTTTATAATTTGCTTTGACATTGTAATGATTTTCATATTGACTGATGCTAGCAGGTCTCAATTAAAACAAAGGACTGATTATTCATCAGTAGTGTTCTGTGCAAAGAATAGTTCAAGGCATCAGCTTTGACCAGATTTTTTTAGCCAGTGTTGGCTTCTTTTGATGTGTGCACATAAATTAGTTAATTTTGCATCAGGTAATACCCAACTCTCCATTGTTATATATATATAGAATCTAAAGCTGCAAATGTGCAATCTTTTTGATCACACCTGGTGAATATATACAATTTACAGTATATATGTAGTATATAGTGTAGTATAGAGTGTAAGATACCTGTTATAATATTTGCAAAGCTTTTCTATGCTACTTAAAACAAAACTTTATATCATGCTTATGCAACCCCTCTTCTATAGCTGGCTTAACATCTTCATCATTGGAATATATTACTTCTAGTAGAGGTGGTCTCTTGTGGCTTGGTTTAAAACAAGAGTAGCTATAGTAAACGTTAAATGCTATACACTTTCATTTATATTTTTTCAGTATGTAAACAGGAATAATAAACATAACATTCTTGTTATGATGTACTGAGCTCTGTAAACTCAAGGCTTAGGCTTATCTTTAAAAATCAGGCCACTAACTCCTTACTGTAATGCAGCAACCAAAATTACCCTTACCCCAAACTCTAGAAGCAGGCTTTTGACCTGCACAGACCCCACACAAAAGGTAAAGATATTAATATTCAAACAACCTCGCTAACATTAGTAAAAGCAATGATAGTTTATATTTAAATTTATTTTAAAATATTTATATTTACAGGCACAAAGAAAGGAGATTAAAAGAGATTATACCTGCATGTTAAATGTCAAGGCAAACAAATACAGTTCTAATCAAAATATTGAAACCACAACTTGAAGTGAAAGACCAATACAATAAAAGGAGAATCAAGCACATCACACATCCAAAATCCAATCAAGGGAGGTTGTAAACAGCAGAATTAACTAATGTCACAGCACTAGTATTGCATTGAACCTTAGCCCCCTAGGCTCAACACACAAAGGGAACAATTATTAACTGAATGGATGTAAAACATGTCTACATGACCACAGAGTAAATACACAAAAACATACTAAAAACAATAAAGTACAAAGACAAAAACATTTTTAGAACCACTGTCTTTGTGTAGTTTAGATGTTCTCCCTACGCTCACCTGGATTTTACCAAGGATCCAATTGCACCAATCTTCTCACTACATCCAAGAGAAAGACAGGCTTGGGCTTTTTTCTGTCTTACATCATAGGCCACTGGGAGGGGCTTCAGGATTGGTTTCTTGCAATGTCCTTAGAGCTTCCAGGATAGATTCTGGCTCCCCATGGTCTTTGAATAGAATAGGTAGGTTCATAAACTGAAAAACGTGGATAGATGAAAAATGAGGTGTTGAAATAAAGATAAGTAAATTAAATAACTACCTAAAGTTAGTTGTTTAAGTATGCAAGTTTATTTCTAAAAGAGCTGTTACTGTAAACTTTTGATTTGCATGTAGAGAATAGAATATTTTGAAAAAATGAAACTTGTATATAAAGTGTAGGAACAAACAAACCATACTGTAAAATATAGGCTGGAAGCAAAGTTTATAATGTTGGGGGATACTTTTTCTTTCATCAGTGTATGAATTTATTTACTTATTCAATGATATTTGAAAGTATTGAATTGATTATATTGCAATTTTATAATCTCACTAACTGTAATTTATACTAATATAAAGACGAAGACCAGGCGAGAACCAGAAGATACAGGAGACCTCAATAGTCAGGAAGAACCTAATTATTTTCATATTTCTCACTAAAAAGGGTCTATTAATCTTGTAGGGCACAACTGGAAAAAAACTGCAAAAGTCCACATTTTTTGAATTAGAGGGTGTAGGTGAAAATCCTACAACTGTTATGGAATATGATGTACAAAATGTAAAGCTATCTGTGTAAAATGCATTTTGCGTTTTTATTGTATAATGTTTTTGGCATATGATTTATGAATACATTCATTGTCTGTTAACTGAATTTATTTTATAATCAAATATTATAGGTACAAAGAAAGACTGCAAACAAAATATCTTAAAGAAAAAAATAAAAATCAGCTACATGGTCCACTGAATAGCCATCAGTGGCGCTTTTTAAAGAATGGACTTGATGATTTTCGGGATGGGTATCCCTCACCTGCAGCATGTGGAATTTTCACTCAGAATGAGAAAGGATGTGCTCCTGTTGTCCTGGGTGCTACTGGCTCTGTTAAACCAACTGAGCAGACCTCCAAGAAAAGATTCAACAAAGAACAGATCTGTTACTCCAAAGTAACTCCACTGCAGCAGATGCGACATGAATATATTGCCCAAATTGAGTATGGGTTAACCCAGCACCCCCTGGCCCTCTATCCGCACCTAGAGGAGAGCTTGGCCCCTGAGGTAACCAATATGACTCATAATGTAATACTACTTATTTATTTATTTATTAGCTTTATCACATTTTATATCATATATACAATATGTTAAGTTTGCTTAGAATGTTTTCAGTTCAGTATGATCATGATATGCATGTTTTGTCCTTTTGCCTCATGAAATGCAACTGAATGCAAAATAACATTAAAATATGTTGTGCCCTAAAGTAAATCTGTAAGAAAAGGTAAATATATAATAATAATCTGTTATCCAATTTAACCTTTTTTTAAATGACAAATCTTTTATCTTATGTTTAATCATATACCGTATATACAGTATTTACAGGGCCATGCTGCTTAAACTCATGTAATTTAACAGCCTTTGTTAATAAATGTAATTTGTAAAGGTTTATGAAACCAAATAATATAAAAATTGTATTAGTGTGCGCTATAGTAAGTGAAAATTTAAATTAATGATAATTAACCATGATCCTCACTGTTTCAATTGTATGAGTGGATAATATATAGAAAAGGCCTCAACTCACACTTCTCAGTATGCATTTAGTTATGACCCACTGCATCTCACCGTAGAATGTAATTTTTGGGGTAAAGATAAGCAGTTTTTTAGTGATGTGTAGTATGACCATGTGTACTTTTGCATCTACAATGTAAACATAGAAGATTTCCTGTCAAAATGAAAATCAACACAAAACAGCTAAATGTAAACATATAAAATGCAAATTATGATTGTTTAATAAAAAATTTCCATTTAAATTGTATCCTCAGATTTACCTTCTAAAGCCACCAACTGGAGAACACAATCTTCATACTGCATATCATACACAATTTCGCTTCTATGTCATGAAAACTGAAAACTGCCTAAAGAAGGCATGAGAGAAAAAAGAAACACAGTAACTGTATTAGCAATGTTTTTGTGAAGTAACACAACCATTTTGCTATATGACACATTTATTTTGTAAAAAATAATATAATGATCCTGGAAGGATAATGCAAGAATTTTACAAAATTTTGTGTGGCATAGATTTGCCTTTGTGTTTTTGTGTATTTAGACAAAGAAAAATGTGTGCAATTGAAAGTGGTTTAATTTTTTAGGTATTTGAGGAGGTTGTAAATGTTCTTGACCCAGAAATGCATCCTGGTAGCCAAGTGGGATCAAGTGTGGCAGATGTTCAGGAGGAACAAGATGAGATCCCATCCAGTCAGCAAGAAACAAAAGAGACAGATCCATCAGATTCTAAAGGGGAACAGAGTGCAAGATTTTCTGCCAGTGCAATGTAAGTACAATATTACCCTGTAAGGATTTTTTAATGAAAAAGTTACAACAGGGAAATTATGCAATTTAAATATGTACGTCAGAATATGGTTTACTGATAGAGAAGTACCAGAGAGTAAAAGGCTTTCCAATGGACAAAAGACAAAATTAATACCAGGGAAGGCTGCAAATGTATGTCTTGATGGGTAATAAGCTATAAGTTTCCACTAACCTCCCACACTATTACTATACTTTGGCTCCGATATCTCTAGTAAGTCACTGCTAAAACCTTGTCTACATTGACATGCACCTTAATAGCACACTATTGTGCACTCCAATATCTGGAGGGGGTAATGCCATAATGCTTGCCATAATTTTATATATTTCCTTTGTCTGCCCCTCACTGTGTTTTTTGTCATATGGAGCACCTTTTGTTTTTATTATCTGCCTCTCTTATGACTCATCCTTCATTCTTTAACATTATTTAACCCTAGACCCATTACTGTGCATCTTTACCTATACACACTCATACAGGGCCAATGTAGAATTGCCAGTTAATCTAACATAAATACACTGGAATGTAAGAAAACCTTGGGTCCTGAGAAAAAATATATAATGCAGACAAAGGAAAAATGTGCACATTTCATAAAGGCAGTATTCAGGAGTGCAATTCAAACTGAGAAACCTGAATCCATGAGAACCAGATTGCAGTCCCCAATAACAGCCCATGCCTAGTCTCACTGATCCAACAGTGCAATATGTACATCTGAAGACAACCATGAGTGAATTTTTCTTAAAACTGGGTAGGAACAATTAGACAACTCCCTTAGTGTCACATTTTTAAACCAATACCCTGCCTCATGAAGGCAGTGCTCAAAGTAGGGGCAGTGATTTTGAACAGGAAAGAGCAACGGTGATTATTAAACCAGTTCTGACAGAGAGCAAGCTTCTGATTATTATAAACTGCGTGCAGCCAAAAATTAAACATTTAAATGTATGACCGGTGTGCAGAGAGTACATTGCACATGTTAAAAGTACACATAACCTGTTGTAAGGGAAAACTTTTTCTGTAACATCAGATTATACATTGCCATATGAAGTCAATAATGGACTAACGGTACTATGAGTAATATGTGTGCTCTTTGTAGCTGCAGTGTGTCTGTCTTTTCCATTATAGCACTCATTACAATGTAAAAATTACTCATTAAACCGCAGTTACCTTAGGATACTGAACTCCTGAACTGATAAGACCAGTTTTATTTTTTTGTTTGCTTTTCTTCTGAAACCAAGGCACACACTGGAGGAATTGGGAACAAGTGTTTTAGGAAGACGAGATGTGGGCATAGCATTTTCAGTGGCGGATTTCACTGCTATTCACTACAGTCTTTTTAATGAGTTGTACCCAGTCATATATTCCTGTTTGACCATTACATCTGGCCCCACAAGACTGCCACTACCTTACTGAATACATGCATCTGATGAGATAACATAGCAAGAAGTTAACTGTTTTTTTTTTTCGAACCCATAACATTTTGCTGTTGTTGTACAGAAATCATGGATAGGTTTTGTCACAGACACTGCTCAACACTTTTAGGGTTGAATATCACAACTGCCCATTCAAAATAATGTGGTGAACAATATGACCATAACACCATGTGTTTCTTAACAAAAGCAAAGAGAAAAGAAATCATACTATAGAACCTTTAAATGTTACCACAAGAAGTTATTGGAACTTGCTTATTCTGAAGGTCCTGAAAATGTGTAATGAATAGTGCAGCTCTACATAAGGAATGTTTTTTCACTTTAGAAGTGAAGATTCAAAACAGAAGAATCCTTACAAATGGCTTTCAGCAAAGGAAGAGTCAGAGGAGAAGGAGAAGAAAACAATCCACTTTAAACGGGCCTCGTCACCATCTTTGGATGAGGAGATACAGAACATTGCCAAGGAATTTTGTGAATGGGTAACATCTTTGGTAAGATGTGAGATTAATTGAATTATGACTATTTAAAGCCAGCAGGTTACTTCAAAACTTTCTGGGCAGGCTACCTCAGTCTATTTTCTTTATCTGTTTAGGGGGGAGAAAGCAGTAATATAGAAGAGTCTACTCTGATAAACATGTTTGGCAGTGGCTACAAGGTTCAGCCTGCACTTACTGTACCTATTGAAGTGGTGGAACTTTACAATGTACCAGCAGAACTGAGGATGTCCATTGGAGGAACTCCACCCTCATCTGAAAATAAGCTTGCCCAAAAAAAGAGAACTGTGCCAAAGGTACCGTAGTTATTGCTTTGCATTATTTTGGATGTTATTAGTCTTAAAGAGTCACACATTGCAATGCAGAGAGGCACTTGTTATTGATGCTATATAACTGAGCACAATATATCAAAGTTTACAAAAATAAAAATAAAAAATAACCTTCTGTCCTAAATAATTTACTTTATATTTTTCTTTCTTGAACTCCTTTAAACCACTTTCTATGCCATTTTACAACATTGATCTTAAAGATTTAAGGTAACACGTACTGTAACTTTGTAACAAGTGATGCCTGCAGTAAAGCAATTTGTCATTTTGATTCTCTTTCCAGTCATACAGTTGAGAATTAAAAACTAAATGAATGCCAAATACCCAGGCCTGAAACGTGATTTAGGATATTGTATTATTTTCTTGAATTTTGGAAACATAATTTTTTAATATTCTTGAAGAGAAAAAAAGTTTAGGATATGCTGTATGTTTACATTTATTTTCAAGTCATTTTTCAGAGCCTTTAAACCATCCCTTTAATCTATCCAAATTCAAAGCTGATTGTTTTTTTCAGTTAAAAGTCCTAATCTTCCTCTTCCTTAACCATTTCAAGTGAACGAGTCCTGGATGTAATGTTAGTGAGCTGACCATGACCATAACCAGGCTGCATGACCAGCTGAAGTTATTTGTATTAAGTATTAAATGCAGTAGCCAAACTACAGTATGAGCCTTCAGTTAGAGGTTTATCACAATGGTAGCCTAGTGTGAACCATTACCATATAAGTGCACTTAATAACATTAAATATTATTTTGTAGAGATATTAAATATTGTTTTGTAGAGTTTTTGAAGTATATTTGGGCCATTCTATAGACAGATGTTCATTTTTATATTTTATCTATCATGTCATTAACATACTGGGCATTCAATAAAACAACTACAAGCTTTATGATAAAAGGTGTACGGTTTCTAAAGCTTAAAAATATTTAATTATTAACATAGTTCAAAAGGTTACTGCTACCTTTATTGTGTTTACTGAAGGAATTGTATAGAACTACATTGTAAGATTAATTTGAACTACAGCATGATATTCCCAGTGAACTGTCTTACATGACAGCTTCATTTGGGTCAGTATCCATTTAAATATTTAACAACAATCCAGATATCTAGGAGTTACATATTTAAAAACCTCTACCAATGAAATGTTTGTAACCTGATGGAAAATATTAAGCAATGTGTTAAAAGATGGTAATCCCGTCATCTTGCATTATCTGGGAGAACTTTTCAAAATATTGCTTATATTTCAGCAAATCATTCTTTAAAAACTATAAAATGGACAATCGTGCAAGGACCTAAAGAGGAGAGGGCACTTAGTATCAGATCTACACTTATTTTACTGCTTGAAAGTTACAAACATGGTTAAAAACAGCCCAGGTTTCCCAAACGTACACCAAAGTTGACCTATGACTGAAACTCTGTTATCTAGCAACAACGATGAGCATCTCCTTGAACTACAGGATTTATTTCAAAGAATGCACATCTTGATGATCTAAAGCCACAATGGAAACAGATTATTTTAACTAGAATGGAACATAGCCTTTAATAAGATACTCCCCTCATCAATCTGTGAAAAGCAAGGTGTAAATCAAATTTTAAAAATTGCATATCGCACATGTTTACTTTCACTGAGATTATCCAAAATATATTTTAAATTATGTCATCAAGTACCTGTTTCTCTAGCTCATATGTTTTGGGAATGCCCTAACCTGAGATAATACAGGGACAAAATTTTGACTTATTTGCCAGTTTTGAATGTATATTACATGACATTCTTTAACCTGCATCAACCAATTCTTGCCTTGTGTGCAGTGCTGTAAGAATGTGCACAGCATATTCTCTGCATCCCATGACCTTGGATTAAATAAAGCTGTATTGAGAATGTTATCATGTAAAATTTAGAGAAGAGGCAGATTTTTTTTAAACAAACTGATTTCTTTGTCTAAAAATATAGGAGCTGTTGATTACTGGTTGTCATGTCATACATAGAGTAATACAATATGAGACACTTTTAATGTAAATCTAAGCAGTTCCTGTAAACCAAAAAGAACAATCTTGCAAGATTGAATTTATGGATTTAATTATATGTGTTTGTTTTTTTTTTATTTAGAAACCATTAAGCCAGCCAAATCATGTAAAAATTAAATATGGAGCCTGGTATTTGGATCCTAAAAAATGGAAGAAAAGGAATGTTGATGAGCCTCTTACAGATCCTGATTTTATTAGAGATTTAATTAAGGATGAAAACTTTGATTCTCTTACCATGAGTGAAAGGGTAAATCATTTCAGTTATTTTTTTTTAAAGGCAAATATTCATTGTCAGGATTGTCGCAAGTCAGGATTGTCCCAAGTCACATTACATACACAGTACAATTAAGAGCGTGGGTTAAGATTGAGGAGAAAGCAGCTGAGTAGTTGTAATAGCAGCACTGTCACATGTACAGAGCACAGTGAAACAGCAGTGTGAAATGGGAGTAAGGCCAGAATGCATGTGAATGTGGTCATGAGGGTTGATGAAAGAGGAAATTTACGAGTTTAGTAAATTAGTGTAATATGACATGTGACATGTTCAAAATAAAGACAGGAATCAGCCTTGAATGGGTTACCAGTTTATTGCAAGGCAGACAATTGCTACATCCATGTTGTATTGGGACAATTTAGAGACAATAATTAACATAACATGGAGGTCTGTGGGAGAAAAAGCCTGCAAAGATGCATAGAAAATATTTACATTCCACACAATGATCACACTCACATTCTTGAGATGTGAGTGCACAGCACTCTCTCCTGTGTCACCATTTAAATAAATTAAATGAAATTCTCTTGCTGAAGTCATACATTCTCATGCACTATAACTTCATTCAGTTAAAATGACTGGACATATCTGGGATGTAGCTGAATGTGTCAGTTTTTCACTTCTCCTCTCGCCAGTAAATGTCCTTATTCTACACACCACACAGACCTTGTTTACTGCAATTTCCATATTTATATAAGTGTTAAGCCAATTGTGGCACTCCTTGTGTGATTTGGGGCTATGCAAAAAATAAATTGTATTGTTTTGAGCATAATTTACTGTTTTTATCATATTTTCAATCAGAACCCCTCAGACTTCCCTGAGAGCCACAATGAAGGAAGAAAATGTAAAATTAAGCAAACTGCATGATACTGTGATCTTAATTATTGACTGTTTTTTTTTTTTTTTTTAAATAAGGATGAGGAACTGAAACAGCTACATGGAACTAAAGCCTTTAAAGACTTTATTCGCAGCAAAGGAGCTCGTGAGCCTAAGGTACAGTACTTTGAGATTATGTACAGGACTATGAACTAATCTAATATTGTTTCATTTTATAAGGTGATTTGTGGTTGTATGTATCTATTCATTCTTTGATCTAACTTTTTATTAGGGTATCAGAGCAGAGCATTTTTGTGTTTTGAGGGTGAAACAAAAAATACACAGAATACTTTTAAGATAAAACAATGAGATGAGTAAATTCAGTACCTA
The DNA here is from genome assembly GCF_016835505.1 of Polypterus senegalus. Taxonomy (NCBI): domain Eukaryota; kingdom Metazoa; phylum Chordata; class Cladistia; order Polypteriformes; family Polypteridae; genus Polypterus; species Polypterus senegalus. Next base: position 63,027,055 of record NC_053157.1, on the reverse strand, counting down.
ATTGCCTTTATGTTCATAATCTATCTGGACTGACATATTAAAATAAAAGAAAACTAAAACTAACATGTTAAAATGACAGAAAAAAGTATATCCAGAGGTTATCTTGTAACATCTAATGGCAAATTGTAAAAAGCACCCCCAATATCACTCCCTAGAGCTCTGTGATAGAACTAACTTTTTGCTAAAGGTGCTTTGAATGTTGACCAATGCATCATGGGATAGCTGGCAATATCCTTCTGTCTGTCACTAGTCCCAATAATTAAGTCAGCCTTCCAAATTTATGTTTATTGGAAGTGTTGCAAGAAATAAAAAATGGTGTTAAATTTCTTTGATTAGAATTCCCTCACCACACTACTTCCTTTGGGATTTTACTGCAGAGAGTAATTAATTTTATCAGTGAACATATGAGCACAAGAATCTTGACAAAAGAGAGGAGACCATTAAGTTCATCAGGCTTGTTTGTTTAGCTAATAGTTAGCTAGATGCATTTACCCTTAATTTCGACTGGTCTCCTCAAGTACATGATGTACCGTCAAAATGAAAGAGTTCTGCTGGATCTGATTCATCAATGCCTTTGAGGATTTTCAAGCCATAGATTAGGTCCCTACACAGTCTCCTCTGCTCAAGACTAATCAGTTTTTATTTCACTGAAAGAGTAGAATTAAACTAGTTTAAAATGTTGTAACATTTAATGGCAGGGGGTGATAAAGATAGCAAGAATACCACTCGCTCAGTGATAGAATCCACTTTGTACTAAAGGTGCTCTGAAGGCATACCAAGTTGTCATGCAAAGAGCATGGGACCTTGTTCATGATAGCTTGCAGTTTTGCCAACATCATTCTTTCTGCCACTAATCCCCAGATTGAGCCTGCCTTCCAGATTTAGGTCTGTTTCAATTGTTTACAGAAAATTATTTGATCCAAAACATTCTGCTAAATCTCACATGCTAAATAAATAAATGATAATAAATCTCTCCTTATGGACCTCTTCATCTGGTCATATGTGTGAGGCCACTGACAGCCTGCAGCATGCTGGCTGTTAATATAGTACAATTCCAATAACTTTGTTTCTTAAACTGCATTCTACCACAACATCAAAGAAATGTGAATTAATTTTCTTTGCAGTTTCTTAAGAACCTTTTTTCAGAAGAAGAGACTGGAAAATATGTTAAGGACAAGAAGGAAGAAAATAGAAATGAGCAGGAAGGAACTGTATTTTCGCCATCACAAGAAGAAATACTAAGCTATTGACTGTACCTTTGAGGTCTGATGTAACATTTGAAAGGATTTGGAAGTGAAATCGAGACTGAAAAAACTGAAGGGCTCTTGAATGTTTTGTGCCCTCGGACAGTTTACTGGGATTCTCCTTTTCAAAAACCTCCAGCATTCATGTAACTCTGGAGGCACAGACCTAATAAGCACTATTGAGGATCCAATATCACGTTTTTGTGATATTAAAAAGACTGTGCTTTCATCTATTAGCCAGGAGCAGAGGCGGAAACTCAGTTCTACTCACTTGACTGCAGTTGACTTTGTAACACACCATCTGCAACTTATTTCAGTTGTACTTTATTAATATCAATCAATAAGTTTAAGATTTTTGATGAAGAGATTCAAATTAATAATGATTTGGGGGATCGTCTTTAATTTTAAAATGAGTGCAGGAATAAGGACAAAGAATATTAAAGTCCAGGAAGAATATTCAGCCCAGTGTGCTATAACCAGATAAAGACTGAATGTTGGGAGAGGAAAAAAAACATTTCTCTAAATGTTTTTTTTTTATTAAAATAATCCCATTGTTCTGTGTTGAGCACTATTATTTTCAGTAATTTCACTTACTGAAGTACAACTCTCAGTTGAGGAAGGTTGAAACGGGTGTGTCAATGTGAATATCCATGAAGGTTTGGTTTGCATCCTGCAGACAGGATTTTGGTGGAGCACATCAACAATTATGTGTTAATAAAATTCAGCCTTGTATATTTGGTGCTCAAAATTTAGGTAACACCTAGTGGGTACAAATGTTAAAGGTTTAGCTGTTTATACTATATCAGAATCATGTAATTTTTGATATGGTCAAATATATTGGGACTTCATTGTGTGTGTCATGTTTCTGTTTGATTTTTTTCACATCTCCCCTAATATAACAGTTTATGAGTGGCACAGTGTGTTACGCTGACATCTCAAAGATCCTGAGTTCAAATCCTGCTTCCACTATCTGCGTACTCCAGTTTTCCTCCAGCCACCCCTCAGATGTACTGCTTACATTGATTGGCCACTGTAAGTTTGCCCAGTGTGAGTGTGCCTCTGAGCACAATGTTGCTGGGATAGGCTCTGCCACAACACTTAGTTGGACAGAATGTTGTTACTGTATAAATTCCCTCTATTGCTCTGGTGATTTAGACAATCAAGAAAAAGATAGTAAACAACTGCAGTATTACAACATGCTTCAATTCTTTCTCATATGGCGAATTTCAGGAGTACAGTATGTACACAGGGACGACACAGTGGCTTCACCAGGGTCCTGAGGTCAGAGCCTGTCCTGGGTGTTCAGTGTGATGAGAGGACATGTTCTTTCCTCCCAATTCTTTATAGAGGTGTGTGTAGTTTTCTTAGAAATCTGAATTGATCCAGCATTTGTAAATGTGCCCAACAGTGGCCACATATCATCTCCATAGATGATTCCTATATTGTACCCTGTGCTGTCAGGATATGATTTATCTTCCCACAACCCATAGAGGAATAAATAGATTCACAAATGGATGGGGTGGCACAGTGGTGCAGTGGTAGCGTTGCTGCTTCGCAGTAAGGAGACTTGGGTTTGCTTCCTGGGTCCTCCCCGTGTCTTCGTGGGTTTCCTCCAGGTGCTGTTTTTCTCCCACCGCCCAAAGACATGCAGGTTAGGTGCATTGGCGATCCTAAATTGTCCCTGGTGTGTGTGTGTGTGTGCCCTGCGGTGGGCTGGCTCCCTGCCCAGGATTTGTTCCTGCCTTGCGTCCTGTGCTGACTGAGATTGGCTCCAGCAGACCCCTGTGACCCTGTGTTTGGATATAGCGGGTTGAACAATGACTGACTGACATATGGATAGATAGACATAGGTGTGTGTGGCATATCTCCAAACATCCATCATGCTGCAAAAGATTTACCATGTTGTGTGAAGTATTTCCAACATCTTTTTAAATAATTATACTGGCTGCTTAAAAAGACATTTTAAACCATGTATAGACAATTACTTGGTTAAGTGGTGAAATGTCTACATTATCCATCTGTCTTTGCAGCCTACCTACAGAGCTATGACTAACCAGTGCCTGTTCTGTAGGCCCTGACACAAAGAAGAAACCAATCTTGACCTGGACAAACATCCACTACAGGGCACACTCACGCAAATGTTAACTGTTGCCCAACAAAATGCCCAAAGCATTTTGGCATTTTCCATCATTCTTTTTTTTTTGTTTGTTTTATTTATAAAGAGTTCTTATATCAGCAGATTCACCAGCTCTAAAAAGATTTCTTGACCAAGTAGTGAACTACCATGACCAGGACAGCTTATGTCAGTCATGTCATAGGCTGGTGACTGTCTCGGCTTGGCTCAGGAGATATAAATTCCCTTTCTATGCCATAACATCTCCTGAACAATGAGAAGCTAATAAAAATAACACTGAAAGGAATGCACATTAACATTGGGGAGATATTTGTGGCATACAAAGTGCTAATTCATTATGGTGAATGGTACAGAAGGGCAACACCACAAAGGACCAAGGAAGCACAAAATCCAAATTGAAGAGCTGAGTTGCAAAACCAGCTAAGTACAGGAGACAACTTTTTGTGAAAAGGAGAAAAATAATTTTTAAGTACTTGAAATGATATTTTTAAATTCTTTTTGCAGAATGTTGGTTGTTACATTACTGAAGGTCAATTGCTGGACATCTCAGAAATCTGAATATTTTACATTTTTGTAAAAAATAGGAAAAAAACGTACTTAGCAGGTTTTGATGCTAAATCAATGCTATTCCATAAACCTATAAGTAGAAACTTTCATCAAAAGTCCTCTGGATCTTGAAATATTTTTATTATATAACAAATGAAATACAGAGCTTTTAGTCTCTAAACTATTTAGCCAAAAAGTAATGCTAGAAGTCATGAATTCCTGTTAAGCATTGTTTAAGTAGTAAATTTAAAAAGTTATAAGCCATCTCTAAAATGTCAATATTCTACATCGTCTTCATCATATATTTCGGTATCACTGCCATTGGTTTAGTGTTTTTGTTGGCTGTCCCAATGATTGGGAGGTAGAACTCTTTAGCTTTTTCTGATTGCGGATTGTCCACATTGACTCCCATTTTGCTAAGCAACATTTCGACATCCTTTGCTTTTGGTGGAATAACACAACAATTCAGTGGGAGTGGGTCAGCTGACAAGTTTTTTATTTTGCTGCCACGTTTCACAATAGTGTGACTGCAAACGTCGCCTGAATACGTGGTCTTTATGTTTATGTTGCTTCTTGTTATTTCCACCACTCGAACTTTTGTCAAGTGAAATGGGAGCTTTTTCGTGCAGACTTTTGCAGTTGCAGACTTGTAGTTAAGCACCTGCCAGTCTCTTCCTAAAACCCTGAGTGTGGCATATTCCGATACCATGTTGTGGTATTCGACAGGAAGAAGAATAGTTTCGTATTGGCGAAGCCTTTGTTCAGTACGCCCAAAAACTCTGTCCGGAGGCATGTATGAATGTCCTCGTACAGGATAGTACTGCTGAATGATAATGTTTGGGCGACTACAAACAAAATGCTGCAGTGTTGCCAGCAAGTTGATATTTTTGTTCTGTGCAGCACAGTTATCTGAAAATAACCTTAACAGCTGCACATCCTCTGGGACTTCTTTTGATAAAAAGTCCAAGATGGCACTGGTGCATTCATTTGAGCTTTGTACTTAGCAGCTTTTGGAACTAAGCTGGTTATGTATTTAACAGGTTTTGAAGCCCACTTCAATACCAAGCACATAGCCGACCCTTTGATGTGTCACAACCATGCTTCACTTAAAGTTTGCCAAAAAATGTACTTGGCAGGTTTTGGAACTCACCTCTATAATTTCTATGGGTAAATGAATATGCACAAGACAAGACATTTGCCTTACAGCCTAGATAGATAGATATTTTATTAATCCCAAGGGGAATTTCACATATTACAGGATACAAATTAAATGATATATGTGCTACATACCTAGAGATTTAAGTTGGGATACCTAGAGGGCAGTATTTCAAGAATGAGTCTGTTGCAAGTAGGAATGTGTGTGACAGTGGAAATTGTCATGCACTCATTTGATGGTCAAAGCTGTCAGACACAAGCATATACAAAGTACAGCACACACTGTGCTATACAAAGCATGAACAAGAACACAGTTCTTCAGACTGACAAAAGCAATATACGACAAAGCTGATCTCCTCCTTCATTCTCTGCCATCTTGACTTCACTTGGATACTCAGTTTTTTGATGATGAGGGAATTCCAGGCTTAATCTCAATGCAGTTCTACCTTGAAAATACTCCACATCTGCTGGAGCTCTGCCAGAGTGACCATCAGGTTTGCTCAGAGTGAGTGGAAGTATGAGGGAGCACAAGAGCGGTCTCTCACATAGACACATAGTGTTTTTCAAGCACCAGAAAAGAATAGACAAAAAATAATCAAATCCATTAGTATTAATAAAGTATCTATCTATCTATCTAAAGTTATATTGGAATAACACCAAAATTCGCTGAGGAGAAGTAATTGACAGCGCAAAATGGATGGTCTCTTAGTGATTCAGCTGATTGCAGAAAGCACTGAAGCTACTGCAGAAAGGGATAAAGATGAACCCTGCGCTGAACGTAAGTTGCATCTGTGTTCTGCCCATCAAGGGTGTGTTTATATGTTGTGTGTCCTGCAACATGTACAGTTCAGGTTTTTTCCAGTTGACAATGCAGACAGCTTCACCTGGCAAACATGCTTAGTTAACTTAGAGTTGGTTGGGAAAATACATGATTTGGAGAACCACGTTAGGAACTTGACAGTGATTAGGCAAACCAAAATTGGACTGACACAGTTTTGACCATTCGGCTTTAGTCTCTTTAGGTCACATTGTAGTTAGTATGCGCCGGAAATCAACAGCATCAATTAAGCCACAGGGCGAGTGGGTAACCGTGAGATAGTAGTCTAAAAATTCAAACTTTAGTCCCTCAACATCCAGGTCACCAATTTGGACACAGAACAGATTCTCATCACTCAGAGTACTCATAATTGGTAATTCTAAAGTGCAGAATATTAGAACTCCAAACTATCTTAAACAAGCAGTTAATTTTAAATGTCTCCCAGAGACAAAGATATTTGACAGAGGCAAAATTGAATCTTTTCACTGACTATGAGGTATCTTAACTTATAGCTGCATGTCGGCACTAATCGTGTATATTTACAGCTTTCTGAGGTTTTAAAGGGAAAGTTCATCTCTTTCTGCACCAAAGCAAAAAAGAAAATGTCAGAATTTCATTGTATCTGGCCTCTTACCAAGATAATATAGAGGGAATGTGATTTATAGCAGATTGCATTCCCATTACTGCTAGCTAGAAACATACTGTGCAAATAAAAGCATAGTCTTTGTGAACAATTGAAATGATTTTGGGGAAAGGCCTTGATTTTTCAAGAGAGATGGTCTTCATCCTAACTGGAGCGGATTTCTTGTTTTATCCCAAAATATGGCAGTAAAACTGCCTGGCTGACTAATCAGAGCACCAACCAGGCTGTTGTTTTTCCCACCTGTTACTATCTGGTAGCTGTTAACCAGAATCCATGTTGTATGGCATCTTGTGAGATGTGAGATTTTTGAGCTCTTTTGAAACCCACCCCAGCGGTGCTGCATGCCTAAAAGTGATTGACATGGCTGTCCAGGATTGCTTGTCTATTGCCAAGGCAACCGCAGGTTCACAGCACCACCAAGGTAACTACATGTACACAGCCTCCCTGCATTACACGTCTGTCGCCCGATGTGTGATGCAGGTAACATTATAACTCGGCCATTAACCTGGCCCCATCCCTGCTTGTTTGCTGTGTCTGTGTGTATTGAAGTGGTGGCTCCCGTTTGAATAAATACCCTGACTGTTCCAGATTTGATTGGAATAAAGTTAGTTTTATTGAAGCCTTTGGACTCAGAGTCTTCTCTCAGCTGGACAACAGTGACTTGCACGTCACAATGTAAACCTTGAATTACTTGATAACCAAACATTAAGTTGTATAATTACAGCAAGAAATAAAACCAGATCCTCCACCAGGGGAACCTGTAATAGTAACTTAATTCAAATTAAAACAAAAAATATATCACCTGTGTTCTGCAGGGGGCACACCAGCTCTCTAAATCTTACACAGACCCATGCAGACACAATTTCAGCTACACACATAGGTTTTATTTAATGCAATTTCTTCCCAAATCATTTTCTACAGCACAGTACAAAAGCACCAATAATAAAAGCAGCACACAACACTTCTCTTCTTTCTCTTACTCTCTCTTTCTCCTCCATCTCCACTCCTCCTGGCAATCTTCTCAATCACGACTCTGGCTCCTTGAGTGAAGTGAGGCAGTCCCTTTATGCTGTACCTCAAAGCACTCCAGGTGGCCTATCGGCATGATCCGGAAGTACTACCGGGTGTGGTGGAAGCCCAACATAATAGTGCTCCGCAGGTCCTGCAGCACCCCATGGCAGCACCCACAGAACCAGTAGGGCTGTGCTGAACCAAAACTCCCATGAAACCCTGTGGAAATTATAAATTTTAATCCTGTAACAGAACAGGAAGTCTTAATTGTAATTTCTAAAATGAAACCTATTACTTGTTTCTTAGATCCAGTTCCAACAAAAGTAGTGAAAAATATGCTCTTAACATTATCAGTAGCTCATTATTGCATAGTACAGTACCTGATGCACTAAAAGTGTCAGTCATCAAACCATTAATTAACCATTACCATTATCTATACTAATTAAAGGCAAAGCCCTCACTGACTCACTCACTCACTCACTCATCACTAATTCTCCAACTTCCCGTGTAGGTAGAAGGCTGAAATTTGGTAGGCTCTTTCCTTACAGCTTTCTTACAAAAGTTGGGCAGATTTCATTTCGAAATTCTACGCGTAATGGTCATAAACTGGAAGCTATTTTTCTGCATACGCTGTAATGGAGTTCAGCTGGAAAGCCGTGGGGGGCGGAGTTTCTTCTGACATCATCACGCCTCCCACGTAATCACGTGAACTGACTGTCAACGCACTACGTAGAAAACCAGGAAGAGCTCCAAAACGCTGAAGAAAACATGCAGTATATAATTGAGAAGGCAGCGAGAAGTAAGAAGCGAGCGAGTGACATATACACTGAATCCTCCAGGCACTACTTACAAAGGGTTATATTGACAATCGCACAGATGAGAAGCTTCGATGCATGTGCTCCATAACGCATTAAAAAAAGGTTACATTGGGGAACTTGTGTCAATGCATGATTTCCTGGTACACCGATTACATTGATCAGCGCTTCCCAAAACCTGACGGTCATAACTAGAACCTTCTTTCCTATACAGTACTGTATACGGCCATAGCGGGCAGCTCGCTCGCCGTGGGAGGCGTGGCGGCTGAAGGAATGTGCTTAGCATATTCATAAGTAAGGTTGCTGCGCAACTCAGCACGCCGACAATCGCACAGATGAGAAGCTTCGATGCATGTGCTCCATAACGCATTAAAAAAAATAATGCATTTAATCACAGTTTCAATTCCAAGCAAAGGGGAACTTGTGTCAATGCATGATTTCTTGGTACACCGATTACATTGATCAGCGCTTCCCAAAACCTGAGTATATAAAGACGGTGTTGGAATATTTCGGAATATATAATATAAGCACTGGATAGTCAAAACTTAAATATATAAAGTCAGCATCGGAATATATAAAGTCAAATCTTGAATATATAAAGTCAGCGTCGGAATATATTGTCACGCTTGGGTCACAGATTTGCACAGAGACACAGGAGATCTTAGAAACAAGAAGGATTTTTATTCACAGACTGCAAACACATCAGCTTAAACATGCTCCATAACAAGTCAGAGATGACAGTTCCGCTAGGAGCAGAGAGAGACAGATAAAAGCAAGCAAACCATCAATTTTCAACTGACAGGCGCTGCACAAGGCTTTTAAGTTAGCGGAGTATCGCGCGAGGTTTGCATTACGTGTTATAGCGCAAGTGAGAAAGTAAGGAGCAAGCGCTGGAAAAAAATCCACAAGTTAATACACAAGCTGTCTCTACAGTTTCTCCACACTGAATCCTCCAGGCACTACTTACAAAGGGTTACATTGACAATCGCACAGATGAGAAGCTTCGATGCATGTGCTCCATAACGCATTCAAAAAAATTATGCATTTAATCACAGTTTCAATTCCAAGCAAAGGGGAACTTGTGTCAATGCATGATTTCCTGGTACACCGATTACATTGATCAGCGCTTCCCAAAACCTGAGTACTGTATATAAAGACGGTCTTGGAATATTTCGGAATATATAATGTAAGCGCTGGATAGTCAAAACTTTATGCAAAGATGCCTACATTTAACTTACATTCCTACCAAAGACATTTCTATCGACTAAATAAAAATTCCTTCTATTTAAAATTTAAATAGAACTTGGAACAGATGTTCATAATATCCACGCAGACTTGCACGTGAGAGCGGGAGTCATCCGTTTTAAATAAATTAAGATTTTGTACAAATAATGTTTTTCATTTTTCTTCCTTGTTGGATTCTGGCACCCCCAGCAACAGTTGCTCATATAGCAAAGTGTAAAATGTTATCTATAATTTTATTTTTTTTTGTTATGGACTTCCCCAAAACTGTTGATCCCTGTAAATAGTTTATAGTATAACAACACTATAATCTGTTGTAGCACGAGCGTTAATTAGCGTCACACCTCACAACCTGCGTGTACCACGTTTTGGCTCTAACGCTAGAAGCGCGATGGATGCTGTGGGGGTAAGTTCTGGTTTCTGTTTCTTTCCCGATATTTTTTTTTTCATTTACTTTGTGTTAATAATTTATAAACGATTTAATTTATTACTTAATAGGCAGAGGAAAGAAGACGTGTATGTGACGCTCTATTTCTTTCTTTTTGTTTTGCAAAGATATGCTATATAAATATATATATATTTTCTTTTCATTTGTTAAGAATAGATATGACAACAACACTCATATCAATGACAAAACAATTACATTAACAATCATGTTATGTTTTTTTTTTAATTTTTCCTTTTCTTTTTCATAACTTCTTTTACACACTACTTCTCCGCTGCGAAGCACGGGTATTCTGCTAGTACTTAATAATTATAGACCCATTTCAAATTTATGCTTTCTCTCTAAAATACTTGAAAAAGTAGTTGACAATCAACTTCAATCACACCTTACATCTCACAATTTATTTGACAAATTCCACTCTGGCTTCCACACCATTCACAGTACAGAAACGGCACTAACACGTGCTGTAAGCAATATTCTGATATCCTCGGATTTCCACTGTAATAATGTTGTTAGATTAAAGCACAGCGTTTGATACGATTAACCATTCTATTTTACTACATTGGCTGAAAACTTACTTTGGGCTTACAGGCAATGTTCTTGCCTGGTTTAGTTCTTATTAATCAAATCGATTTGAACACGTGCATAAATGTGCTGACAGTCCTCCATCATTATACACAGTAGTGAGATACGGTGTCCCGTAGGGCTCAGTACTGGGACTTTACTTGTTTTCACGTTACATGCTTCCACTGTGATCGATCAATAGAAAACAACCTTAATTTTCACTCATATGCAGATTGCACCCTGTTATAACTTTCTTTTAGACCAAATGACGTTTCTCCAATGTTGTCCTTAATTAGATGTGTTAGTGAATTAAGGGAGTGGATGGATAAGAACTATTTGTCTTTAAACACAGATAAAACAGATGTTAGTTATTGGAGAGAATGATGCTGATCGCAATAATATTTTGTCATTATTTAGCTCAGTGGTAATCACCATTAATTTTACTGAATCAGCCCACGATCTCAGCATTATCTTTGACTTTTGCATTTCATTTAAAGAGCACATTGCAAAATTGTCCAAAACATGTTTTCACCATCTTAAAAATATTGGAAAATTAAGGCTTTTTCTAAATATATGGGATACTGAGAAATTAATTCATGTATTTATTTCTAGTAGGATTGACTACTGCAATTCAGTGTTCACTGTATGTTCAAATTGTTCTTTATACAGCTTCCAGTAAATCCAAAATGCTGCTGCAAGTATTATTACAAGAACAAGAAAATATGAACACATAACTCCAGTTCTTAAATCTTTACACTGGCTCCCTTCTTTTACCCTTTAAAATCCTCCTTTTAACATATAAAGCCTTAAATGGCCAAGGTCTGGCTTACTTGTCAGAACTTATCATGACTTACAAACCAGAACATACATTAAGATGTCAAGATGCAGGTCTGCTTATGATTCCAAGGATTAATAAAACAATAGTGGGAGGTTGAGCTTTTAGTTACAAGGTCCCTAAACTGTGGAATGGTCTGCCTGCTATTTAGATTTAGATTTAATTCACCCTAAAGACTGATGAACTGAAGCTAGCACAATGTTATGAGCTTTTTCTGCAAACTCGGACAGTTTGGAAATGGCCATTTTCAAACTTTATTCAGGCACCACTCCCTTCCAAGTTGTCCATGCCTGGCAATGCAATGGTAACCCATCAACAAATAACACCAAAATGGTGGAGCCAATGGGAAACAAAATGGCATCCACATTGGTAGAAGTACTGTTGTAATTTAAAAGTTACTATTACTTTTTTAATTCATCATATTAAAGAAAAAACAGGAAACTCATACAAATAATTGAGCAATATTTGAGGAAAATATTTTAATATTTGATATTTAAAGTGAATCATAGCAATGACTCAATAAAATAGTGCTTACTGAGTGAATTTCCTGACAACTAGGTCCCTTTATCTCTCCCTTCTATAGCAAATTCAGAAAATATTCAGAGCCCTTTCAATTTCTGCACACTTTATTCTGTTGTAGATTTAATTTTAAATTGATAGGTTTGACAGCTTTGCCCATCAATCTCCATTTAATAACCCATAATGACACAGTGAAAACATGTTTTCAGAAAGGTTTGCAAATTTTTTAAGAATCAAAAACTGAAATGTCTCATTTATAGAAGTGTTGTACTCATGAAAGGCGCACTGCATGACAGGACAAAAACCAAGCCATGAAGTCCGTCGAACTCTCTGTAGACCTCTGTGATAAAATTGTGAAGCATTTATCAGAGAAAAGGAATAAAACATTTACTGAATCTTCAAGTGTAACCAGGAGTGTGATGGCCTTAATAATTGGGAAATGGAAGAAGATTGGAACCACCAGGACTCTTCCTAGAATTAAGGCCAATGATCTCTCTTCGGAGTGCTTCAGAAGACCTGTCGGAAGGACGGCCAAATCAGTAGCACTCTATCAATCATACATTTCTAGTAGAGTTGCCAAACAACATCTAAAGGAACCAGAGAGCACAAGAAAAAAAGGTTGTCTGGTCTGATGAGACAAAATTATAACTGGCGTAATGATACACCATAGAGATCTGCAATCTGTCGTACTTTTACACCACATTAAAAAAAGTGTTCTATTGACTCAGCTAGAATGTCAAAGGATGGGCGTCCAAGGCAGGTAACGTCGTCTCCTGAACTGGCATGTAAGCTAGTCCGTGGCACCAGTTCTTTGATGTTTTCAAAAATACTTTCATCAATATTATAGTCTAAAAGGGCCGCCAACATTGTAATTTCTTCTGATAAATCTTCAATTTTTTCTCTGAAATACATGATAACTTTGGCAGAATCCATTTTATCAGCAGTAGTAAGCATTTTTTTAATGAATTCTTGTTCTATCACATTTGCCTCCATCTCCTATACTGACATGAAATTTGGCATGAGCAATCTACAGAAGACAATTCACCAATCAAAATACAGTATGTGCTAGAGCCCAACCTCTCAACTCTGACAAGTGAAAGTGATAGTTTTATTTCAAGCCATATTTCATGATGCATTTGGAGAAATATTATGGACAAAATTAAAAAATAAATGAGCAAAAAACATGTGACACTTTTTTTTGATGATATTTCATGACACATTTGTTTATTTATGCTCGCATTTAATACAGGTTTTATTTATTTGTGCATTTATTTAATTTTGTCCAAAATATTCCTCCATACTATAAAGCCAAAAAGGAAAGACAAAAGCTAGTTATCAAAATGAACATTACTCAAAAAGGTTACAGTAGAGTGTTTAAATATTAATAAAATGCAAGTCCCTAACAAACTTTTAACACTTATGTAATTTAGTTGATTTATTCACATATCCAAAAGCTTAGAAAACCAGGAAAGTGTTCCACCATCTCACATAGTGTATTATTGTAGTATTTCCCTCTGCTTACCCTTTGCCTATTTTCTTCAAGGGTAAGTGTACTCGTCAAGTTCGTTATCGGGTTGGTCTACTGTTGTACTTTTAAGATGAACACACACATACATAGCTATACGCATATACACAGACCCTAACCAGAACAATGCCCCATGCATGACACACACACGCTGATTAGCCTCTGGCACTTTAAACCACACCAGTGCTTTAGGAATAACACGGCCTGTCACTGAGCACTTCAAAAGACTTACTTATTATCAGCACGAACAACATACAATTTTTTAATGATATCTCAGACCTAAATATTACTTTTGGTCTACAAGAATACATTCAAACATACAAAGGCTCAGCATTCTTTACGTACTGTTCCCTACTATTGAGTGGAGCTCTCACCCTCAGCCCTTAATAAACCTCGCAGCACAGAGGTAATGACAAATTTGTGGCTGCACCAGGTGCTCAAAGAAATCTAACTTATTATTTCAATCACTCTATAGACATTAAGACAAAGCATAGAAAGTTAAAAGTTAAAAGCTTCCAATGGGCTCACCACCTATGGGAGGGGCCAAGGAGGTCAGGTGCAGTGTGAGTTGGGTGGTGGCCGGAGGCGGGACCTTGGCGGTCTGATCCTCGGCTACAGAAACTGGCTCTTGGGGCGTGGAATGTCACCTCTGAAGGGAAGGAGCCTAAGCTAGTGTGTGAGGCTGAGAGGTTCCAGCTAGATATAGTCGGACTCACCTCGACGCACAGCTTGGACTCTGGAACCAATCTCCTTGAGAGGGGCTGGACTCTCTACCACTCTGGAGTTGCCCCCGGTGTGAGGCGCCGAGCAGGTGTGGGCATACTTATTGCCCCCGACTTGGAGCCTGTGCATTGGGGTTTACCCCGGTGGACGAGAGGGTGGCCTCCTCCCTTTGGGTGGGGAAGGGTCCTGACTGTTGTTTGTGCGTATGCACCAACAGCAGTTTGGAGTATCCACCCTTTTGGAGTCTCTGGAGGGGTGCTAGAGGGCATACCTTCTGGGGATGCCCTCGTTTTGCTGGGAGACTTCAATGCCCACGTGGGCAATGACAGTGAGACCTGGAAGGGCGTGATTGGGAGGAATGGCCCCCCCGATCTGAACCCGAGCGGTGTTTTGTTATTGGACTTCTGTGCTCGCCACGGATTGTCCATAACGAACACCATGTTCAAGCATAAGGGTGTTCATATGTGCACTTGGCACCAGGACACCCTAGGCCTCAGGTCGATGATCGACTTTGTGGTGTGTCGCCGGACTTGCGCCATATGTCTTGGACACTCGGGTGAAGAGGGGCGGAGCTGTCAACTGATCACCACCTGGTGGTGAGTTGGCCGATGGTGGGGAAGAGGCCGGTCAGACCTGGTAGGCCCAAACGTGTTGTGAGGGTCTGCTGGGAACGGCTGGCAGAGTCCCCTGTCAGAAGTAGCTTCAACTCCCACCTCGCAGAACTTCAACCACGCCCCGAGGGAGGTGGGGACATTGAGTCCGAATGGGCCATGTTCCGTGCCTCTATTGTTGAGGCGGCTGACCGGAGCTGTGGCCGTAAGGTGGTCGGTGCCTGTCGGCGGCAATCCCCAACCCGTTGGTGGACACCGGCGGTGAGGGATGCCGTCAAGCTGAAGAAGGAGTCCTATAGGACTTTTTTGTCCTGTGGGTCTCTGGAGGCAGCTGATAGGTACCGGCAGGCCAAGCGGAATGCGGCTTCGGTTGTTGCTGAGGCAAAAACTCGGGCATGGGAGGAGTTTGGAGAGGCCATGGAGAACGACTTTGGACGGCTTCGAGGAGATTCTGGTCCACCGTCCGCGTCTCAGGAGGGGAAGCAGTGCAGTGTCAACACCGTATATGGTGGGGATGGTGCGCTGCTGACCTCGACTCGACGTTGTGGGTCGGTGGGGGAGTACTTCAAGACCTCCTCAATCCCACTAACATGCCTTCCAATGAGGAAGCAGAGCCTGGGGACTCTGAGGTGGGCTCTCCCATCTCTGGGACTGAAGTCACCGAGGTGGTCAAAAAACTCCTTGGTGGCAGGGCCCTGGGGTGGATGAGATACGCCCGGAGTTCCTTAAGGCTCTGGATGTTGTAGGACTGTCTTGGTTGACACGTCTCTGCAACATCGCATGGACATCGGGACAGTGCCTCTGGATTGGCAGACCGGGTGGTGGTCCCCTCTTTAAAAGGGGACGGAGGGTGTGTTCCAACTATAGAGGGATCACACTCCTCAGCCTCCCTGGAAAAGTCTATTCGGGGTTCTGGAGAGGAGGGTCCGTCGGATAGTCGAACCTCGGATTCAGGAGGAACAGTGTGGTTTTCGTCCTGGTCGCGGAACAGTGGACCAGCTCTTCACCCTTAGCAGAGTCCTGGAGGGTGCATGGGAGTTTGCCCAACCAGTCTACATGTGTTTTGTGGACTTGGAAAAGGCATTGACCGTGTCCCTCGGGAATCCTGTGGGGGTGCTCCGGGAGTATGGGGTACGGACCCCTGATAAGAGCTGTTCGGTCCCTGTACAACCGGTGTCAGAGCTTGGTCCGCATTGCCGGCAGTAAGTCGAGCCCGTTTCCAGTGAGAGTTGGACTCCGCCAGGGCTGCCCTTTGTCACCGATTCTGTTCATAACTTTTATGGACAGAATTTCTAGGCGCAGCCAGGGTGTTGAAGGGGTCCGGTTTGGTGGACTCAGGATTGGGTCACTGCTTTTTGCAGATGATGTTGTCCTGTTTGCTTCATCAGGCCGTGATCTTCAGCTCTCTGGATCGGTTCGCAGCTGATTGTGAAGCGCCTGGGATGAGAATCAGCACCTCCAATCCGAGACCATGGTCCTCAGCCGGAAGAAGGTGGAGTGCCCTCTCAGGGTTGGGGGAGATCCTGCCCCAAGTGGAGGAATTCAAGTATCTTGGGGTCTTGTTCACGAGTGAGGGAAGAATGGATCGTGAGATTGACAGGCGGATCGGTGCGGCATCCGCAGTGATGCGGGCTCTGCATCGGGCTGTCGGGATTGTCCTTCCGTCCCGTGAGTGCTATGCAGGCGTGGAGTTTCACACACGCCCCGTCCATTTTGCAATACACAATGGGCTTTGTAGTTTCTTTTTCCAGGTAAAAGATGATTTTCTACTCCAGACTGTGCAATATCTTCTTCTTCTTTCTTACTATATAAAAGCGGTCGGGATTGTCCTTCCGTCCCGTGAGTGGAAAGTGTAGCGGTATTCCGCTTATCACAGACTTACTACTTGCAGCTTGTGATACGAAGCGACATAATGTGAGCAGAGTTCTGTTGCTCCCATTGTGCCCTTGCTTTTGTGCGCGATGCACTGGAAAAATAGACAAAATAATATCTCTGGAAATATTTAATGTTAAAGGAGTACAAATGCCACACCGCATAGTAAATATCAGGGGGGTTCAAAAGGGCGACCTCAATATAGAAAAAAAGTTTAAATTTCATCACAAAAATAACAGAAACTACGAGTATTAAAGTAATACCGCTCAAATGCAATATAACCAAATTAATGAGTTTGTATAAAATACCAAATTGATCTACATATTGAATTGCCTTAAGAAGTAGTCAACTTAAAAGTTGGTCGCCTTTAAAGGCAGGTCAGCCTAGTATATATATATATATATATATATATATATATATATAGTCTTTAGAAAAAGCTTACGAAAAAGTAGAGATGAAAAGGATGAATGTCCCAGGCAGCTTGTGATCTAGCAATCGATGTTCATGAAAATCCGTTAACTGATGATCAGGTGAAAACTGGTCACGTGTCTTTGTTTTCTGACGACGCTCTTCCGTCATCGCTGTCTCTCTTCTGACGTTGCTTTCAAATGAGGCATATTTATTATAAAGTTTTATGCCATGGTTTCACTACACATGATTGTTGCATGCAACTGAATGGCTGGCTGTCAATATGATGGATAAATTTTGCTCATACTCTTTAATCTATCTTTTCCCAGATAATAAAGTTTTTTGATATTGACTAAAACATCGCCATGTCCTCCTTTCCCAGGCTGTAAACCAAATTGTTGTCCCAGATGTCCATCCGTAAAGTAATCAATATCCTTAGGTATCAGCTCAGTCTTCCTTTCCCAGGCTGTAAAGCCATTTTACCACTATGCTGTGAACAACTGTTATACAAGTGAGGTGTAAGGGAAGAGGATATGCCTTTTTGTTATAATTCCTATACAAATGCCCTGCATCTGAATTCATCTTGTTGGAATTGAGCAAAATATAATCAAAATATAGAAAATAATTTGTAGATTTTATACACAATAACACATAGGAGGTGCATATTGTATCAACAGTGCCTGACTATATGACTAACAATTTTTTATGAATGACTATTTCCTTACATTTTTTGTGGATTTTTTTTATCCTTTTCCTAGAGTCTATGCGTGTATTTAGTGTTTTCTACCTTGGGAATTCCATTTTTTCCCCTAGAAGCTTCCTGAAAAAAGTTATATATTTTTATCATTAATGCATGATCCCATTTTATTTTATTATAGGCCCCATCATTTTGTTGTGTATTAGTGTTGTAAAGGTCCCAAAGGTAATGGAGGGTGTACAGCATGTGACAGTACCAGAGCAACCACATAAAGGTGGGTCAGTACATCCATGAGGTATTCGAGATTGGATTAACAAAGTGTGAGATAGCAGATCTCTATAGTGTTACTTTTCTTTGGAACTAAAGAATTATTTTCTGCTGGTTTATAACTTTGGTTCAACTAATGATTTGGCATCAGTGAAAGATTGTTTTGGTTCATTGTTACCAAAATCCTACTTATGCACATCTGAAGTCAAAAAAGATTAAGAAGCCAGTTTCAAAGTTCACCATTTTTTTGTGGATGAAGGTTGGAAATGTTTTAGATAATGTTGTGTCTCAGGTAAGTAACTCATTGCAGGGCAGCACTCACAAAAAGTCCAGAGACAAGTCCAATTGACAACTGCTTTATTTCAAACATGATCTTCAGTATAAGAACAGACTGATGCAATCTAATTAACATTGGACAGGTGTGTTACCTTTCTTTATAATATACACCAGGTTCTGGTGTACAACTGGAATAAACAATCCTTTAATTGACAAAATAAAAGTCCCCAAAGAAGTCCTACCCAACACTCCCCCCAACTAATCAAAATGAGTTTTAACATCACCCTCTCAGGAGGCTTTCTTACCAACTTCAGACGAGCCATGAGATTCTGTTGAGATACTTCTGCCAGAGCTGCAAGATTTTGCCCAGGATTACCGAATTTCCACTCATTTATAACTAGCTCAGCCCTGGTAAGTTATGTCTTATTAACATTGACAGTCATGGGTATAGATGTTTCCTATGCCACTGAACCAGTTTCTGCTTCAATGTTCAGTTCAGATTCCACCGCTGAGGCTAATAATTGGTTTACATGCCATTTTATCACCTTTCCTTTTACCTGTATGAGTTGCAAGACATTGCCCAATTTGTCTATCATTTTTATCACCTTTCCTTTTACCTGTATGAGTTGCAAGACATTGCCCAATTTGTCTATCATTTTGCCTGGTACCCAACTTGAGCCTTCTCCACCATGGTACATTCTAACAAACACTCTCTGATGTGGCCCAAATTCTTTAGTTTCCCCATGGCTTTCAGTATGCTCTCGTTTCTCTCTCATAACCATGTAAAACAGTTACTTCTTTACCTTGCCTCTTAATAATAAGGAATAATAAAAAAAGAATAAGAAAACAAGAAATTAGCCATCTTTTGATCTAATGATCTCTGACACTATGTTAGTTTTTCCCGATCTAACTTGAATGTTTGCACCATACGTTCTGCAGCTCCACGGTCTTATGGACAACAAGGTGCTGAAGTTTTGTCTTACATTTAGTCTAAGGAGCACAGCAAATTCAGTGGACTTGAATTGTGGACCATTGTCTGATACTATATCTTCTGGAAGACCATAGGCAGTAAACAAATTTCTCAAAACCTCAAACAACCTAGTGGTAATAATGACATTCACCAACACTAAAAACCAAATGAAGCCTCAACCAGGGTCTTTCAGCCCAACTCCATAGGTGCTGCTTCTGGCTAACTCCTATTTTGACAGGATCTACACACAGCCACTCTCCCCTCTATCTGCCTATCCAATCCTGGCCACCAAAAATTACTTCAGATTTATCACTTATAATAATAAATAATAATAATACATTTTATTTGTATTGCACTTTATATTTTAGCAATCTCAAAGTGCTACAGAGTCAAAAATAAGAGTCTATAAAAATACTTTAACAAAAAGTCTTTCTAAAGAGATGAGTTTTAGGTTTCGTTTAAAAACATCAGTAGACTGTGGGGCTCTCAGGTAATCAGGGAGGGCATTCCAAAGCTTCGGCGCCACAGATGAAAAAGCCCTATCACCCATGCTGCTGAGCTTAGTTCTGGGGACTTGGAGCTTTAATTTTTACTATTCCTGAGTGTTCCCCATATAACTTGTCCAGTAGGGTACTATGTAATGATGCTGGAATTACCACTTCCAGCCACCAATGTACATAATGGTTCTGTAATGCGAGTTCTGTTTTCCTCTGTGTATACTTAGTTTATAGAATATCACCTTCTTCGACACTCAATCTTTTGCTGTCGATTAAGCAATATCTGCTGCTGAAACTCCAAGGGCATCTAAGAAAGACACTTTGTATTCCAAGCTTGAATTTGGACCAGTCTCTTTTAGCCTTAAATAAGGAAGCCAGTTTCACCCTATTAAAGCACCTCCAGCCCCTCTTATAACCAGTAGGAGCAAATTAACTGGTTTCCCCTCATTTTCCACATTTACAAGTAACTTACCCAAAACAACTTGACTTTCTGAGGCTACACACTTTTAATGCAACATCTGTTGAACACAATGGAGAGCTACTAAACTTTCTCTGAAATTACAGACTTGGCAGCACCCGTAACCATATGAATCTTGAGTCTTGAACCCGTTAACTTTTAACAGAACATCATAAAGTTTTACATAAACACTGTCCAACACAAATAGTTTATGCTTCACAGGCAACTGTCTTTTATGTTAATTTTCTATGCATTCCTTAACAAGCTGCTTCCTCAGATTAATTTTTTTCCTGATGATTACAATAGTTTCTAGGAGTGCCGGCTTTTTACAGCACGGGCTTACACAGCTAGTATTTAATAGTGCTATAAAGATGATTCAAAGTTGATTTAAAATTTATACCAATCACAATGCTGTATTGACATCAAAGCCTAAAATGACTAGTGTCCTCATTATAAAATGGATTTGAATAAACATCTATTATCAAGAAACAGAAAAAGTTACTAATACTGTCCTTGGTCATTCTCTTTCTACCACATTCTGAACAACGACTCTGTATGCAATAAAAAAAAATTACATTTCATTCTGTTTTATCGCGGCTTATCTCTATCGCAGTTTGAGTTCTCCTGAGATATCTTCTAATGCAGGGATCATCAATCATGGTCCTGGAGGGCCACAGTGAGTACGGGTTTTCATTGCAGCCAGTTTTCTAATTAGAACTTTGCTGGTAATGAAACTTGGTGTTTAACTCTATACCTTGTTAGCGCTTTCATTCAAAGACAAATTTTGGTTACATTACAGACAGGTTTGCACTTCAACCAATTTCTTAATTTTTCACACTAAAGCAATATGTTTTTGGGCTTAATTTTAGTTATCTTTCCTGTTACAATTCAGAACCACTAATTGCCTATTTTAAGTTTTAATTGTTACCTTTTTTCAAATATTAGTAAATAATGTAATGCTGATAACCAATAAACCAGCAGCTCTCCAACTAACGTGCTTCCTTTTAAACATGCATTAAAAAATGTTTAGAAATAAATAAGGGGAATTTAAATTTAAATCCATAGTGTTACATTTTTTCTCCAAAAAAACGTAAAAAGTATTGCATTTTTTTGGCTTGAAAAATGACATTTTTATTAAGTCCCATTTTTCTACTGTAAAACATGCAAAACACTAAAAGTACAAAGTCAGAAGTCTAAAAAGTATAAATGATACAAATAATAATAATAAATAATAATGATGATGCTAACACCGTATATACTGTCAAAATATCTCTTTTGTGTGGTATATGTTTGAATGGGTAAACTGCTTAGGCACACAGTCATTTACCTGACGTTGTTCAGCATGACTTTATCATCTGTGGCACCGAGACTGTGGAACGCCCTCCCTGACTACCTGAGAGCCCCACAGTCGACTAATGTTTTTAAACGGAATCTAAAACTCATCTTTTAGAAAGATATTTTGTTAAAGCATACATAGATTTTCTTGTTTTATTATGTTTGTTTTTACTATGTAGCACTTTGAGATTTCTAAAATATGAAGTGCAATATAAATTAAAAATTTTTATTATTATTATTATTATTGTGTCAACAGCAATTCTTTTGACTACATCATCGTCAAGAAATAACTTCAAGCACGTAAGTGGATCTTGGCTGTCAATGTTCACATTTATTTCTGGCTGCCTCACAAAATCAACACAAGCTGCTGCTGGATTATTTGAAGCAGGGTCAACAAAACCCAAACATGAGCGTCACTTTCAGATTCATCAGAATCATTTTTGGAGTCACTGTCCATTTCAATTTCACTGCCTAAAGAGGATTCACTTCGCCATCACTACTGACAAGAGGCTCCTTAACATCATTGCTCGTATCACTGTCAAGGGCATGCAACACCTGGGCTGATGAAAAAAGTTTTCGCCATTATGAGGCTAGGAGAAGATGCATCCACACTGTTGCCTGAGTAACGCTCCGGACTAATGCTGTTAGCACTTATCCTGTCCAAGTAATCCACGGGTCGAATGCTTATGGAAGACGTGTCTACGCAGTTCCTCGAGTGACACTTGGGAATAACTCTTTTAACCCTGCTTTCACAGTCCGAGAAACGCTCGGGTCCAACGCTAAGGAGGTTAAATCTGTTCCGGTTGACAAAACACATGTATAATTTTCACAGAGCAGGAAACTCTATAGTGCATCCCTGTTCTAATGCCTTCCTTAATCTTGGCATTAGTTATTCATGAAAACATCCATTACAAATATTGAAATCCTTCACCTTCCTTGTTCATCACTTACACAACATTTTTAATCAATCCAAGTGTTATATAAAGAGGTTGGGTCGGCAAGTGGGAGCCAAATGCTTAAGGAGCAGCCAGTTCTTTTTAATGTCATAAGACTCTTTAGCTCGGCTGTCCCATTCACAAATTAAACAACAGTATTTAGTATATCTGAGTAGTTGTTGTACTCTCTATATGTACATTTGTAATCTAAGAAATGACTGAAACAAAACACTATACACAAATTTAAAGATGATAAATCTGTACGATAACCCGAAAAGCGTTCAATAACCAAAATCTAAGACTTTCCCCCCAAGTGCCCCATAATGGTTTGTGATGCCGCTATGACATCACAGAGGTGTAGCAGCTATGCACAAAACTTGTATGCAGACTGTAAGATCACTGTACAATCTACTTTGTGCATGTGGGATGTCAGGGCCCAATTGGTACTCGAGCCCATTTGCATCCCACAAGCATAGACACAAAAAATCTTTTTTCATTTGAGATATACATTAGTGGACTATAACTGTATATCTGCATGAACGATTAGCCCTCCCCTTCCCCATCCTTACACGATAATGAGACCTTGTGAAATAGTAATAATAATAAAAGATTACTTATTACAAGGTGTTTCTATCCTCTTGATGGAAGAAAAAAGTATCAAGTATCTATCCAGATGGATAAATAAAAAAAGACATTCCAGATTTGCCCAAAGCCGCTAGTTCAAATAATGTGTGCCCCAATATTGTGAACACTGTGATATACAGTATTTTTTTTTTTAATTAGTGCTAGTTTGTGACCATTTGTTCTATTTTGTTTTCATTTTTTGCTCAGGACACATTTTTATCTACAATAATTGGTCTAGCACAGTTATCAGATGCTTGACTAGTCCTCAGGGAAAATTAAATCACCACTGCAGTATTATAGTTCAGGTCCTCCTTCTCCACTGACTTCAATGCATTTCCCACACATACATACATACATGAACTCAGTTGGGTTCGCTCATCACTAATGAACGCTAACTGCAGCATGAGGAATACAACAAAATGAATGACAATTTTATTTTTCATTAAAAAGATTTCAAATCATTAACAAAATTTAAAGTTAATTTCACATAAAATATATAAAATTACATGATAAAGTTTTACATTTTAAGTGTATAAAAATATACTGTACATCTCTCTCTGTGAGACAGGAAAATAACTTATTTCCACCAAGTGGCCTTTATGTATTGAGCAGCTTCTTTTGAACTTTCACTTTCTTGATTCTTTTTTCTTGAGTTTGAATCATTGAGGTAGCCTCTGAAAAGGAAATGTAAATACAAAGTAAGAGTCCCATTAGGAAAAGCTTCTGTTGCTGGCACTCTCTAGCTGATTCCTATTCTACTTTAACTGCAACAATTCTGATTAAATTTGGTTTATGCTTTTTATTTAAAATAAAGCAGAGATAAGAACCTGTACTAGTTATATTACGGCAATTGAAAAAAAACCAAGCTGTGTTTAAGCGTGTGGGGACAGTAGCAGAATAAAAAGGATTAAGAGCTGGCCAGATGGTACCATGTCTTCCCAGCACAGGCAACTCAGGAGATGTCAAGAACGCCTGACTCTCTAAGAGGAGAGAATAGAGTGAAGTCAGGGAGGGCTGGAGGCTGGCCTGTGCTTCAGTCTATCTGCACTATGTAGGAATGAATCAGACTAAGCGATCCCTCTGAAAGAACTGGTAATGCAGAAAAGGTTTGAGAAAGCACTGAGCCACTGTGAGACTACTTGATGAAATTTTGACTTGTCTGTTTTTCCAGGAGCAAAACTATGGCTACTCTTGACCTTGGAAGAGGACTTAAAGGATATGTTTGGTCAAAGTTATTTCTTTACAAACAAACATGATATATATGCATTTGCCATTTGAAATTGTGTTGTAAATGTGTTTTCTATAAATTTATAAAAAAAAATATCTTGTTCACACTGGCACCTTTTGCGATGGAGGCTATGGGTCATGGAGCACCACTGAAAAATAAAGGCTTAAAATAAAAGTTAGGATACAACAAAGGGAGCAAACTATACAGAAAAAGGGCAAAATAACAGGAAAACTACAAGACTTAAGCATTTAAACTAGAGCAAAAACAGAAATGTTTCTAAAAGTCTTGTAAATGTAAAAACCATACTGCTGAGCTTTTCTGAATGTAGAAAAAGAGATGAGAAAAAATACCAGTTACTTTATATAGATATAACTATTATCACTTATTGTTAATTTGGTTGGAAGAAAAACCTACAGCCACAATGGGTCCCCAGGACCGAGTTTGGCAACCACTGGCATAAAACAAAGTTGTCCTGCACTATATTTCAAATGACAGAAGTGTGTGCAGCTGATGTATTGAATGATGGTACATTTATTGCACAGCTTGTATTCATTGTTTATAGGTTTATTATTGTCACGTGTACAGAGTACAGGGTAATTCTTACTTGCATGTGTGAATCAACATGCAACATGTAGTCACTGTTACTATGATTTGACTCTTTAACAACCTTACATCAAAATATCTGTTTTCATTGCCTCAAAAATCTCAGAACACATGTCGTATGCTAGCAGTATAGCTGTGATTAGTATTATGCTACTTTTCATTTCCAATAGAATCTCATTGTACTGAATACACATGACAATAAACTTGAACTTAGTCAGTTGTGTTTCAAGCTTCTTCTCTGTGGTTTTGTCCACTCATTGAAAATACAGCTTTGTCATGCTAACTAAGACATTGGTGAAAGATATGTGTGTGACACTCATCTATACATTTCTCTCTAATATAATAAGAAAATCTTGGGACGAGACGTGCAAGAGACACTTTCACATCCTGCGAGATG
Source organism: Polypterus senegalus (assembly GCF_016835505.1). Taxonomy (NCBI): domain Eukaryota; kingdom Metazoa; phylum Chordata; class Cladistia; order Polypteriformes; family Polypteridae; genus Polypterus; species Polypterus senegalus. The sequence continues at coordinate 63,001,660 of NC_053157.1, read as the reverse complement.
AGACTTTGTGCCAAGAGATTTAACTATGCCCGGGACCGGAAATAAAAGACAAAGAGTAGATGACAAAGTAGAACGTCATAAAGAATTCAAAAACTTAGCAGGATACACATTCAGAGCAGGTTAGAGGAAGCACGAAAATCAAAAGTCTCAAAAAATTATGGTAAAGATCGCATTAGTGCAAACAAACGGAAATCATTACTCGGTGAAATAGCAGCAGAACAGCGAAAAGAGTTGGAATATATTGTTTGGATTTACACTTTAGGTTGGAGACTTGTAGATTGTCTAATTCGTGTCGCCATCAGGGAAAAGTAGTGTTTCTTCCCAATGAAGAGGCGTATCCACGAGAATTAAAAGATTTGTTGTTTGGTGAAAGTGAAATCCCGCAAGGGAAAACTTCAAGCCCCATGAGACAAGACTTTATGCAAAGAGATTTGGAAAAGTCCTGCATACATCTAAAACATTTACAACCTCGCACACAGTTTAATCATTTCTCACTTGTGTGAATGTTACTGTCAGATACAGTTCGTGTAGAGAGAAAGAAACGAAATTCACTCACGGGCAGTTATACATATTGCATTGTCACGATGTAATTCCAAACACGGAATCAAAATTCAATGCGATATTGAAGAAAAGGTAAAACCAAAAAGAGATCGAATATATCGACATAGGTGATAGGACAGAAGTATGTAGATATTGTTTGGCTTTAAACTCAGAGACTTGTATATTGTCTAATTCATGTTGCCATCAGGGAAAAGTAGTGTTTTTTCCCAATGAAGAGGCCTATCCACGAGAATTAAAAGATTTGTTGTTTAGTGAAAGTGAAATCCACATATGTGTGCGGCACAAACGCAAAGTTGCTGGCGCGTAGTGCTGGCAGGGGGATTGGCGAGTGAAAAGAGCAGGGAGCCCCCTAGTACTCAAAATAGCTAAAGGCATTTCAGGGTTGCATACCCAACTCGACAGCATCAGGTACAACGTAATAATTAACAGGAAGGGAGTACCAGTCCTAGTTGTATAGTACTTCTCTTCTTCTTCCTTCCTTTTTGCTTCATTTCGCATTGGCCTTAATCAAGGCCATGGATGGTCAGTTCAATTATCAAGATAATATTGGTCAGTGAAACACTATGCTTGGTCCAGGCACCATATGGTGGGGGTGTTATATTATAGCTAACACCTAATGTAGCACAACATATAAGCAAATTGTTAGCTATAAGCCCTGATCAAACCTGTCCAAAATTCAGCATGGAGAAAGTTTACAGATTAAAAAAAAAACAAAAAAACGCATGACTTTTCTTGTAGCCATTGATGACTCAAATTGTCTCTGCTGCACCTGCATGTATCTCGTAACAGTAATGATCAACTGTGAAAAACATTTTGATGTAGCTTGACTATTCATGTCCAATCATCATCTCTACCTCTATAAGCACAATACTAGACACACTGCAAAATCTGTTTAATTGTCAGTACTGTTACAAAGTGCATTTATTTAGCTTGATAATACCTTCTGCTGGTACAAGTCTTACAATCCATTTCACACTTCTGGTAAGAGACATTTTCATCATGGTGCAAAACCACCACACTAAGTTCTATCACATTAAAATCCTGGCTTTTCACTTTTAGACAATTCATTAATTTCATGTATACAGTGCTTTTCTAACCTACTAAAAGCCTTTTACATAGACAGTGGTGAACCACTTCAACCACCACCAGTGTGTAGCATTCACCTGGGTGATATGACAGCAGCCATTCTTGTGACAGTATGCTCACCACACATTAGCTATTGGGTGGTGAGGGATAACAAAAGATTAGGGCACCTGAATGACTGGTTGTGGTGGGCAATTTAGAGAGGATGCAATGTAACATTATCCAATATAATATTTTTTTAAGCCCACTTTTAGAATTCAAAAGCAAAAACATCATGGCCTGTGCAGATACAGTAAATATACGGTCACAGTTTAATATACTGTAACTATTGTGTGTGCTTTAGTCTGTGGGTTTCTTTATAAAACCAA